>NW_026527057.1:1200000-1564018 GCF_027744825.2 Synchiropus splendidus
AGATAAGGTCGATTCCGGAACGCCAAACGTAAAAATGTTGATAACTTTGGAACAACACTTCAGACAGCTTAGATTTGATGTGCAACTACTAGAAAGACCCTTTCTGCTATAGTGGGAGGTAAAAATTTCATGTTCGGAAGCTTCCATGCAAAGTTATGGCACAATGCAGACAACGCGTTTTCAGCCTGAGATAAGGTCGATTCTGGAACGCCAAACATAAAAATGTTGATAACTTTCGAAAAACACTTCGGACAGCTTAGATTTGATGTGCAACTACTAGAAAGACCCATTCTGCTATAGTGGGAGTTGAAAATTTCATGTTCTGAAACTTCCCTGCAAAGTTATGGCACATTGCAGAAAACGCAATTTCAGCCTGAGATAAGGTCGATTCAGGAACGGCAAACATAAAAATGTTGAAAACTTTCAAAAAACACTTCATACAGCTTAAATTTGATGTGCAAGTACGAGAAAGACTGTAAATGTGAATGTTTTGGGTGCTTTGTTAATTGGTTGTGCATTGTTGTTGTTGTATTTTATTTTGAAAGTCTTTACCGGAAAGTACGTTTTTTATTGATGTTGCTTGAAAAAGACGAAAGAAAGTTTGTTTCCAGTCATCCATTTTTTGTTGAGGTATTTTTACTTTGCTGTTGCTGTTCACGATCCAAGTCTGCCGTCGATGCAAAGGAGACCAAAGTGGTTCGTTTGTCTATATTTGCGTTATTTTTCCGTGACAATTGAAGTTGTTCTTTGACCGAGCGAATGCTAATGACTGTGTCTGTTCAGTTCTACGGTGGCAATAAACATCAGTGAAGACGCTGACGACTCTCTTCATTCCATCAACGGCATAGTAGAACACTCCGGTGCTTAAGTAGACGACTGCGGTGCAGAAGCAGATGACTCCGGTGCAGAAGTACTACACTCGTGCAGAAAAGGAAACACGAGTTGACGACGCTAGCAAGCAAGCGAAGTGCAACATCGGGACCGAATCCTGAAGCCAAGGTGATCTCTGGGCAAGGCCACACAAGCAAACACATCGAGAGGGTTGTGCTGAAGGTATCAAAGCAATCCCTGACCACGGAGGTCTGTTTTTCTGTAATACGTGGACGAGGCAGTGTCCAGTCAGTGATCATCCGGCAAAGTAAAGTTGAACTAGACAATTAGTATTTAAGTTCTACAGCACTCAGTCTGATTTGATGTTAATTGTTTCATTGTATCTTTTGTTTGTGGTGACTACATTTGGGTGTAACTATAGATCTATTTTATGTGTTATTACAGAATAGGGAAAGGAACGTTTAGTTCAAATACCATCCCACTGACAAATTTAACATGTCACACACTCAGGAAAGTGCGTCTGCGCTAACTGAAGAGGTTACCTCACTGTCACATCAAGCTAGATCAGGTGAGGAAGATGTGCAATCCCAGGTGAATGTGAACAACACGCAGTTACCTCCTAACATAAGAAGAAGCACACGCATACGGAAACCTACTGAGAAAGGGCAAGCCTTGATGGATGGAAAGCTGAGATATTTATATCAGGACTTTCTGAAGATCTACAGTAGATGGAAATATCACCTTAATGGACTGAAAAGAGCTATGAAGAACAAGGATGCGTCCGATTTAGTCGATGAAGTTATGACAGTAATCAACAGTATCCAAGTAGACATAGACAACATTTACCTGGAAATCAGAGCTATCTCAAGTCCTGAACCTGACATTAGGAGGATGAATGACACGTGCCATGCATTCACAAAGATTGCTAATATAAAGGTGCAACAACTCTGCAGTGGTGAGAGTGTAGAAGATATCCCTTGGCCTGACTCCAAGTCAGTGTTTGAAAGCTCTGTCTCCAGCGTCTCAACAAATCAAACAAGCAACTCTAGGGCATCATCTGTATTGTCTAGACACGCTTCTGTTCTGTCATTAAGTGCTAAACAAGCAGCAGCTGAAGTTGCAGCAACACAAGAGGTGATAAAGATAATGGATGCTCAACATCAGCAAGAAGAAGAAATTAAAAAACTTGAAAAGGAGGATATCATCTTACAGGCTGAGAGAGAAGCTGAGGAGAAGGAGCTTGAAGCAAAGAATGCTAAAAAGAGAGCTCAGTTCATTGCAGAAAGTGCAGATCGAAAAATGAAGTTGGATGGGAAAAGGAAAGAGTTAGGACGACTGGAAGAACTCAAAAGACACAATGCAGCACAAGCAAGGCTACAAGTGTATTCAGATTCTTTACGTCCGTCACTTAAACTGGACCCTTCATGTGAACCCTTCTTTCCCTCACAACAAGATGCACACGTAGAAGCTACTCCTGTCCAACTTGCTCAGCCGATTCAAGCTCACACTCAAGCAAATGTTCCTACTCACACTCAAGAGACTGCTAATGACCTGGTGAGAGCACTTGCTGAAGCAATCACAGCTAACAGAGTCCCTATCGCAGAGCCTGAAATCTTCAAAGGAGATCCTTTAATGTACAATGATTGGAAACTTTCCTTCAGTACTCTAATTGATCGAAAAAACTTGCCCGCTCAAGAAAGGCTCTTCTTTTTACGAAAGTATGTGGGAGGCTCAGCAAAGAGGGCTATCGATGGACATTTCCTGGTGGGAACGGAGGCAGCGTATCGGGCTGCTTTGGATACACTTGAAGACAGATTTGGTCATCCGTTTGTAGTTGCCAAGTCGTATCGTGACAAGATACATTCATGGCACAAAATCAACCCCAGAGATAGTGAAGATCTCCGTGAGTTTGCTGATTTTCTGAGCAGTGTTGAGTCAGCCATGCCATATCTTCAAGGACTACAAACGCTTGACGATTGTGTGGAGAATCAAAGGATTGCAGCCAAGCTTCCAGAGTGGTTAACTGCACGATGGAATAGAGAAGTCACTATGTTCTTGGATGAGCACAAGATGTTCCCTGACTTCAAATATTTTGTGAGATTTCTAAACATGGAGGCTCGCATTGCATGCAATCCGATTACTTCATTTCAGGCTATGAAGTCAAAGGACTTCGAAAAACCAAGAGTGTCAGACAAAGAGACATCCAAGTCTAACAGACATGCCAGTTTCAGTGTTAAAACATTTACTACAAGTACACGTGAGAAAACGAGTCTCATGTGTGTCTTTTGCGATAAAAAAGGTCATACCATACAATACTGCCGCAAGATGATGAAAACCCCCATTGAAGCAAGAGTTAAGTTTGTACAACAGGCCAGACTGTGTTTTGGTTGCCTCAAGGTTGGTCACAACTCCAAGGCATGTCCATCCAGAAGTGAGTGCAACTTGTGTGGAAAACAACATCCAACTTGCTTACACCAAGATCGTGTAAAGAAAGAAGAAAGAGAAGGAAGCCAACAAGAAAGGTTTGAAGTTAACATGAGAAATACAGATCAAGAGTCTGAATCTCATGAAACACATGTTGCTACCTCAAACAGAGTCATTCAAGGCAAGAGTTGTACTCATACATCATCTATTGTTCCAGTTTATGTCTCTACCACACAGGAACCGAACAAAGAAGTTTTAATGTATGCGCTGCTTGACAGTCAGAGTGATACAACGTTCATCTTGAAGGATGTAGCTGAAGTACTGCATGCAGAAAGTGACCCGGTCAAGCTCAAGGTATCAACAATAACCTCCAGAAGTAAAGTGGTGAGTAGCCAGAGGGTGCAAGGACTGCAAGTTAGAGGAATTAAGTCGAACATTAAAATCAAGCTCCCAACAACTTACACAAGAGAATATATACCTGCGAATAGGTCTCATATACCTACAAGTACTACAGCAAGATCCTGGCCGCACTTGCAACATCTAGAAGGTGAAATGTCTCCAGAGCTTGACTGCGAAGTAGGATTGCTTATAGGTTATAACTGTCCCCAAGACTTGCAACCAAGAGACGTCATCACTGGCACTGAAGACCAGCCATATGCACAAAAATCCTTGTTAGGTTGGAGCATCATTGGCTACAGCAACGCAAACGTTGATCAAGATGAGGAAGATGAAATTGGTGTCAGTCACCGCATCATTATAAAGCAAGTTTTGCCAGTGACCACAGCTACCTCTGAGCTTAAGTCGGAGGTACACTTTGTTTGTAGAACTCAAGTAAAGGAAATCATCTCTCCTACAGACATACTCAAAGCTTTTGAGTCTGACTTCACTGAAAAATACAACGAAGAAATTTCAATCTCACAGGAAGATCTTAACTTTCTAACAATAATGAACGACAGCATAAAGCAAATGCCAAACGGACATTATGAAATGCCACTTCCTTTCAAGGAAAAAAGACCAAATTTGCCAAATAACAAAGTGTGTGCCGAACATCGACTGAGATGCCTGGAGAGGCGTCTGAAGAAAAATGATCAGTACCACAAGGACTATGTGGCATTTATGGAGGACATGATATCAAGAGGTGATGCAGAACGGGTCCCAGAGACAGAACTTGACAATGAGAATGTATGGTATATCCCACACCATGGGGTTTATCATCCTCAAAAACCAGGAAAGATTCGTGTGGTGTTCGACTGCTCAGCCAGATTCCAGAATACTTCACTCAATGAACATCTGCTCACTGGACCAGACCTTACAAATACCCTTGTGGGTGTCTTGTGCCGCTTTCGGAAGGGGAGGATTGGCTTCATGTGTGATGTAGAAAGAATGTTTCACCAGTTTAATGTGACAAAGAAGGATCAAGACTACCTCAGATTTCTGTGGTGGGAAAAGGGCAGGATGGAGAGTTCACCTTGTGTATTTCGGATGAAAGTTCACCTGTTTGGTGCCGCATCCTCACCTGGATGCGCAAACTTTGGGCTTAAGCATATTGCTACAAAAGGATCAGACAAGTTCAGTCAAGCTACAGTGACATTCATACACCGCAACTTTTATGTTGATGATGGCTTAACAAGTGTGGATAGTGAAGTAGAAGCCATTCAGCTCATTCAAGAGTCAGTTGATCTCTGCAAAGGTGGTGGACTCCATCTACACAAATTTATAAGCAACAGCAATGTTGTGCTTGACTCAATTCCGAAGAATGAGTGTGTACAAGGTGTAACTGATCTGAACATGGCATTGGGAGAAGCGAAAATTGAACGAGCGCTTGGTGTTCAATGGTGCATCCGTTCAGATAAGTTCCAGTTCAGAGTGGTAGTGAAAGATCATGCATTCACCAGAAGAGGTGTACTATCAACAGTGGCTTCAATTTTTGATCCACTTGGGTTTGTTGCACCCTTCATTTTGAAAGGCAAACAGATTTTACAAAGAATGTGTCAAGACAAAGCTGGCTGGGATGAGCCACTTCCAGACAACCTGAGGCAATGTTGGGAAGAATGGCTACAAGATCTCCACAATCTGTCCGCACTGGAAATACCCAGAGCCTACATTCCTCTAACTGCCAGTGAAGTTGAACAATATGAGATTCATCATTTTTCTGATGCCAGTGTCTCTGGTTATGGAGTGTGTTCCTATCTTAGAGCTATTGCAAAATCAGGAGAAGCATATTGCTCTCTAGTTATGGGGAAGGCGAGAGTTGCGCCAACAAAGATAACAACTATTCCCAGACTAGAGCTCTCAGCTGCTGTGGTGGCTGCAAGAACAGGTGATCTGCTGAAAAGAGAAATGGAAATGAAAGATCTGAAGGAGTATTTTTGGACTGACTCAAAGATTGTTCTAGGTTACATTAGCAACGATGAAAAGCGGTTTCATGTGTTTGTAGCCAACCGAATCCAGCAGATTAAATCAAGCTCAGAGCCGAGTCAGTGGCATTATGTTCCATCAGAAAAGAATCCGGCTGATCATGCCTCTCGTGGTCTCACCATAACAGAGCTTGTTAAATCCAACTGGCTAACAGGGCCTGACTTCCTGTGGCAGAAGGAACTCCCTGAGGAAGAGGTTATGGTGGGAGAGCCTTTTGAGGAATATCCAGAAGTCAAAACCACACATGTTTGCGCGACGCAGGAGAGATCTCTGTCAGACCGTCTTCCAAGGTTTTCTGATTGGAGTAGAGTTGTAAGAGCCATTGCAAGATTGAAGCGCTTTGCAAAGAAGGTGAAAGGTCTTGAACATAGATCCAACAGATCTACAACTATTGAAGAAAGACTGGAGGCTGAAGAGTTCATAATCCAAGTCGTTCAGAAGGAAACATTCAGTCAAGAAATCCGCTGTTTAAATCAAAGGTTACAGATTCAAAGGATCAAGTCAAATGAGCTGCAAAGGCTAAACCCATTTGTGGACAGTCATGGCACCATGAGGATAGGAGGTACATTGACGCAAGCATCAATCCATCCCTATGTCAAACACCCTGCTATTCTGCCAAAAGGACATCACATATCTCGACTGCTAATAAAGCATTACCATGAGAAGGTCAAACATCAAGGTCGTGGGATGACTATCAATGAAATACGTTCCAATGGTATTTGGATTTTGGGATGTAGCAGTGAGGTTTCTTCCTTCATCTTCAAGTGTGTTAAGTGCAGGAAACTCAGAAGATCCTACCAGGAACAAAAAATGGCTGATCTTCCACTAGAAAGAATGGAAGCTACTCCTCCATTTACATATAGTGGTATGGATTGTTTTGGGCCTTTTTATGTGAAGGACGGAAGAAAGGAAGTCAAACGATATGGGCTTCTGTTCACCTGCATGTGCTCACGTGCAATCCACATTGAGCTATTGGATGACCTTTCCACAGATGCCTTTCTCAACGCATTGCGCTGTTTTATCGCAATTAGAGGCAAAGTAAGTCAACTTCACAGTGACCAAGGCACAAACTTTGTGGGTGCACGTAACGAGTTCCATGAACTGATGAAAAGAATGGATCAAGATTGCATGAAGGAATTCGGGTGCACATTCGTCATGAACCCACTAGCTTCAAGTCACATGGGTGGTGTCTGGGAGAGGCAGATACGCACGATCAGAGCAGTACTCACATCCATTTTGGATCAGTCTGCTGGAAGATTGGACAGCTCATCACTTAGAACCTACTTCAATGAAGTCATGGCAATAGTGAATAGTCGACCGTTGACGACAGAAAATCTCAATGATCCAGTGGGACCAGAGCCCCTCACTCCAAATCACATTTTGACAATGAAATCATCAATCATTGCACCACCTCCTGGAGAATTTGTGAGAGAAGACCTCTACCTTCGGAAGAGATGGAAAAGGGTTCAATTCTTGTCAAATGAATTTTGGAACAGGTGGAGGAAGGAGTTTTTGTTAAATCTTCAACAGAGGAGTAAGTGGACCAAAGACAGAAGAAATGCAAAAGTGAATGATATCGTCCTGTTGAGTGATGACACTGTGCCAAGAAATCAATGGAAGTTGGCGAGGGTTGTTGAAGTCTGTCCTGGAGTTGATGGAAGGGTCAGAAAACTCAGGCTGTTAGTCGGTGTCACTACACGAAACAGTGCAGGCACTTGTTCAACAAAACCAGTTTATTTAGAAAGATCCATCCACAAAACCGTGCTATTGCTAGAAGCTGATTAAGGGTTTTTATTTCAAGTACTTCGATTAATATCAGTTGTATAAGTTGTAATTAACCACCTGAAGTTCTTAGAGATTCACAATAGTTGTGAATGGTGGGAGTGTAAATGTGAATGTTTTGGGTGCTTTGTTAATTGGTTGTGCATTGTTGTTGTTGTATTTTATTTTGAAAGTCTTTACCGGAAAGTACGTTTTTTATTGATGTTGCTTGAAAAAGACGAAAGAAAGTTTGTTTCCAGTCATCCATTTTTTGTTGAGGTATTTTTACTTTGCTGTTGCTGTTCACGATCCAAGTCTGCCGTCGATGCAAAGGAGACCAAAGTGGTTCGTTTGTCTATATTTGCGTTATTTTTCCGTGACAATTGAAGTTGTTCTTTGACCGAGCGAATGCTAATGACTGTGTCTGTTCAGTTCTACGGTGGCAATAAACATCAGTGAAGACGCTGACGACTCTCTTCATTCCATCGACGGCATAAAGACCCTTTCTGCTATAATGGGAATTGAAAATTTCATGTTCTGAAGCTTTCCTCCAAAGTTATGCCACAATGCAGAAAACGCGCTCACAGCCTGAGATAAGGTGGGTTCCGGAACGCCAAACATAAAAATGTTGATACTTTGGAAGAACACTTCAGACAGCTTAGATTTGATGTGCAACTACTAGAAAGACCCTTTCTGCTATAGTGGGATTTAAAAATTTCATGTTCTGAAGCTTCCCTGCAAAGTTATGGCACGATGCGTAAAACGCGTTTTCAGCCTGAGATAAGGTCGATTCCGGAACGCCAAACATAAAAATGTTGATAACTTTGGAAAAACACTTCAGACAGCTTAGATTTGATGTGCAACTACTAGAAAGACCCTTTCTACTATAGTGGGAGGTGAAAATTTGATGTTCTGAAGCTTCCCTGCAAAGTTATGAAACAATGTGTAAAAGACGTTTTCAGCCTGAGATAAGGTCGATTCTGGAACGCCAAACAAAAAAATGTTGATAACTTTGGAAAAACACTTCAGACAGCTTAGATTTGATGTGCAACTATTAGAAACACCCTATATGCTATTGTGGGAGGTGAAAATTTCATGTACTGATGCATCCCTGCAAAGTTTTGGCACAATGCCGAAAAAGCGTTTTCAGCCTGAGATTAGGTTGATTCCGGAACGCCAAACATAAAAATGTTGATAACTTATGAAAGACACTTCAGACTGCTTAGATTTGATGTGCAACTACTAGAAAGACCCTTTCTACTATAGCGGTAGGTGAAAATTTCATGTTCTGAGGCTTCCCTGCAAAGTTATGGCACAATGCAGAAAACACGTTTTCAGACTGAGATAAGGTGAGTTCCAGAACGGCAAACATAAAAATGTTGATAACTTTGGAAAAACATTTCAGACAGCTTAGATTTGATCTGCAACTACTAGAAAGACCCTTTCTGCTATAGTGGGAGGTTAAAATTTCATATTCTGAAGTTTCCTGCAAAGTTATGGCACAATGCAGAAAACGCGTTTTCAGCTTGAGATAAGGTGGGTTCCCGAACGCCAAACGTAAAAATGTTGAAAAGTTTGGAAAAACACTTCAGACAGCTTAGATTTGATCTGCAACTACTAGAAAGACCCTTTCTGCTATAGTGGGAGGTTAAAATTTCATATTCTGAAGTTTCCTGCAAAGTTATGGCACAATGCAGAAAACGCGTTTTCAGCTTGAGATAAGGTGGGTTCCCGAACGCCAAACGTAAAAATGTTAAAAAGTTTGGAAAAACACTTCAGACAGCTTAGATTTGATCTGCAACTACTTGAAAGACCCTTTCTGCGATAGTGGGAGGTGAAAATTTCATGTTCTGAAGCTTTATGCAAAGTTATGGCACAATGCGTAAAACGCATTTTCAGCCTGAGAGAAGGTCAATTCCGGAACGCCAAACATTAAAATGTTGATAACTTTGGAAAAAAAATTCAGACAGCTTAGATTTGATGTACAACCACTAGAAAGACCTTTTCTGCTATAGCGCAAGTTTAAAATTTCATGTTCTGAAGCTTCCCTGCAAAGTTATGGCACAATGCAGAAAACGCGTTTTCAGGCTGAGATAAGGTCGATTCCGGAACGCCAAACATAAAAATGTTGATAACTTTGGAAAAACACTTCAGACAGCTTAGATTTGATGTGCAACTCCTAGAAAGACCATTTCTGCTATTGTGGGATGTGAAAATTTCATGTTCTGAATCTTGCCTGCAAAGTTATGGCACAATGCAGAAAACACGTCTTCAGCCTGAGATAAGATAGATTCCGGTACGCCAAACATAAAAATGTTGATAACTTTGGAAAAACACTTCAGACTGCTTAGATTTTATGTGCAACTACTAAAAAGACCCTTTCTGATATAGTGGGTGGTGAAAATTCGATGATCTGAAGCTTCCCACCAAAGTTATGGCACAATGCGTAAAACGCGTTTTCAGCCTGAAATGAGGTCGATTCTGGAACGCCAAACATAAAAATGTTGATAACTTTGGAAAAACACTTCAGACAGCTTAGATTTGATGTGCAACTATTAGAAACACCCTATATGCTATAGTGGGAGGTGAAAATTCGATGTTCTGAAGCTTCCCTCCAAAGTTATTGCACAATGCGTAAAACGCATTTTCAGCCTGAGATAAGGTCGATTCCGGAACGCCAAACATAAAAATGTTGATAACTTTGGAAAAACACTTCAGACAGCTTAGCTTTGATGGTGCAACTACTAGAACGACCCTTTCTGCTATAGTGGGATGTGAAAATTTCATGTTCCGAAGCTTCCCTGCAAAGTTATGGCACAATTCCGAAAACGCGTTTTCAGCCTGAGATAAGGTCGATTCCGGAACGCCAAACATAAAAATGTTGATAACTTTGGAGAAACACTTAAGACAGCTTAGATTTGATGTGCAACTACTAGAAAGACCCTTTCTGCTATAGTGGGAGTTGAAATTTCGATGTTCTGAAGCTTCCCTGCAAAGTTATGGCACAATGCGTAAAACGCATTTTCAGCCTGAGATAAGGTCGATTCAGGAACGCCAAACATAAAAAATATGATAACTTTTGAAATACACTTCAGACAGCTTAGATTTGATGTGCAAGTACTAGAAAGACCCTTTTTGCTATAGTGGGGGGTGAAAATTTCATCTTCTGAAGCTTCCCTACAAAGTTATGGCACAATGCAGAAAACGGGTGTTCAGCCTGAGATGAGGTCGATTCCGGAACGCCAAACATAAAAATGTTGATAACTTTGGAAAAACACTTCAGACAGCTGAGATTTGATGTGCAACTACAAGACAGACCCTTTCTGCTATAGTGGGAGGTGAAAATTTCATGTTCTGAAGCTTTATGCAAAGTTATGGCACAATGCGTAAAACGCGTTTTCAGCCTGAGATAAGGTGGGTTCCGGAACGCCAAACATAAAAATGTTGATAACTTTCGAAAAACACTTCAGACAGCTTAGATTTGAAGTGCAACTACTAGAAAGACCCTTTCTGCTATGGTGGGAGGTGAAAATTTCATGTTCTGAAGCTTTATGGAAAGTTATGGCACTATGCGTAAAACGCGTTTACAGCCTGAGATAAGGTGGGTTTCGGAACGCCAAACATAAAAGTGTTGATAACTTTCGAAAAACACTTCAGACAGCTTAGATGTGATGTGCAACTACTAGAAAGACCCTTTCTGCTATAGTGGGATGTTAAAATTTCATTTTCTGAAGCTTCCCTGCAAAGTTATGGCAAAATATGTAAAACGCGTTTTCAGGCTGAGATAAGGTGGGTTCCGGAACGCCAAACATAAAAATGATGATAACTGTAGAAAAACACTTCAAGACAGCTTAGATTTGATATGCAACTACTAGAATGACCTTTTCTGCTCTAGTGGCAGGTTAAAATTTCATGCTCTGAAACTTCCCTGCAAAGTTATGGCACAATGCAGAAAACGCGTTTTCAGCCTGAGATAAGGTGGGTTCCAGAACGCCAAACATAAAAATGTTGATAACTTCTGAAAAACACTTCAGACAGCTTAGATTTGCTGTGTAAGTACTAGAAAGACCCTTTCAGCTATAGTGGGAGGTGAAAATTTCATATTCTGCAGCTTTCCTGCAAAGTTATGGCACAATGCAGATAACGCGTTTTCAGCCTGAGATAAGGTGGGTTCCAGAACGCCAAACATAAAAATGTTGATAACTTCGGAAAAACACTTCAGACAGCTTATATTTGACGTGCAACTACTAGAAAGACCCTTTCTGCTGTAGTGGGAATTGAAAATTTAATGTTCTGAAGCTTCCCTGCAAAGTGATGGCACAATGAAGAAAACCCGTTTTCAGCCTGAGATAAGGTTGATTCAGGAACGCCAAACATAAGGATGTTGATAACTTTGGAAAAACACTTCAGACAGGTTAGATTTGATGTGCAACTACTAGAAGGACCCTTTCTGCTATAGTGGCAGGTTAAAATTTCATGTTCTGAAGCTTCCCTCCAAAGGTATGGCACAATGCAGAAAACGCGGTTACAGCCTGGGATAAGGTGGGTTCCGGAACGCCAAACATAAAAATGTTGATAACTTTGGCAAAAAACTTCAGACAGCTTAGATTTGATGTGCAATTACTAGAAATACCCTATCTGCTATAGTGGGATGAGAAAATTTCATGTTCTGGAGCTTTATGCAAAGTTATGGCACAATGCGTAAAACGCGTTTTCAGCCTGAGATAAGGTCGATTCCGGAACGCCAAACATAAAAATGTTGATAACTTTGGAAAAACATTTCAGACAGCTTAGATTTGATCTGCAACTACTAGAAAGACCCTTTCTGCTATAGTGGGAGGTGAAAATTTCATGTTCTGAAGCTTTATGCAAAGTTATGGCACAATGCGTAAAACGCGTTTTCAGCCTGAGATAAGGTCGATTCCGGAACGCCAAACATGAAAATGTTGATAACTTTGGAAAAACACTTCAGACAGCTTCGATTTGATGAGCAACTACGAGAAAGACCCTTTCTGCTATAGTGGAAGTTTAAAATTTCATGTTATGAAGCTTCCTTGCAAAGTTATGGCACGACGCGGAAAAAAAGGTTTTCAGCCTGAGATAAGGTCGGTTCTGGAACGCCAAACATAAAAATGTTGATAACTTTGGAAAAACACTTCAGACAGCTTAGATTTCACCTGAAACTACTAGAAAGACCCTTTCTGCGATAGTGGGAGGTGAAAATTTCATGTTCTGATGCTTCCCTGCAAAGGTATGGCACAATGCAGAAAACGCGTTTTCAGCCTGAGATAAGATGTGTTCCGGAACGCCAAACATAAAAATGTTGATAAATTTGGAAAAACACTTCAGACAGCTTAGATTTGATGTGCAACTATTAGAAAGACCTTTTCTACTATAGTGGGAGGTGAAAATTTCATGTTCTGTGGCATCCCTGCAAAGTTATGGCACAATGCGTAAAACGCGTTTTCAGCCAGAGATAAGGTTGATTCCGGAACACCAAACATGAAAGTGTTGATAACTTTGGAAAAACAATTCAAACAGCTTCGATTTGATGTGCAACTACTAGAAAGACCCTTTCTGCTATATTGGGAGGTTAAAATTTCATGTTCTGAAGCTTCCCTGCAAAGTTTTGTCACAATGCAGAAAACGCGTTTTCAGCCTCACATAAGGTCAATTCCGGAACGCCAAACGTAAAAATGTTGATAACTTTGGAAAAACACTTCAGACAGCTTAGATTTGATGTGCAACTACTAGAAAGACCCTTTCTGCTATAGTGGGATATGAAAATTTCATGTTCTGAAGCTTCCCTGCAAAGTTATGGCAGAATGCGTAAATCGTGTTTTCAGCCTGAGATAAGGTCGATTCCGGAACGTCAAACATAAAAGTGTTGATAACTTTGGAAAAACACTTCTGACAGCTTCAATTTGAAGTGCACCTACTAGAAAGACCCTTTCTGCTATAGTGGGAGGTGAAAATTTCATGTTCTGGAGCTTACCTACAAAGTTTTGGCACAGTGCAGAAAACGCGTTTTCAGCCTGAGATAAGGTCGATTCCAGAACGCCAAACATTAAAATGTGGATAACTTTGGAAAAACACTTCCGACAGCATAAATTTGATGTACAACTACTAGAAAGACCTTTTCTGCTATAGCGCAAGTTTAAAATTTCATGTTCTGAATCTTCCCTGCAAAGTTATGGCACAATGCAGAAAACGCGTTTTCAGCCTGAGATAAGGTCGATTCCGGTACGCCAAACATAAAAATGTTGATAACTTTGGAAAAACACTTCAGACTGCTTAGATTTGATGTGCAACTACTAGAAAGACCCTTTCTGATATAGTGGGTATTGAAAATTCGATGTTCTGAAGCTTCCCTCCAAAGTTATGGCGTAATGCGTAAAATGCGTTTTCAGTCTGAGATAAGGTCGATTCCGGAACGCCAAACATAAACATGTTCATAATTCTGGAAAAACACTTCAGACAGCTTAGATTTGATGTGCAACTACTAGAAAGAGCCTTTCTGCTATAGTGGGAGTTGAAAATTTCATGTTCTGAAGCTTTCCTGCAAAGTTATGGCACAATGCGTAAATCGCGTTTTCAGCCTCAGATAAGGTTGATTCCGGAACACCAAACATAAACATGTTCATAATTCTGGAAAAACACTTCAGACAGCTTAGATTTGATGTGCAACTACTAGAAAGACCTTTTCTGCCATTGTGGGAGGTGAAAATTTCATGTTCTGAAGCTTCCCTGCAAAGTTATGTCACAATGCAGAAAACGCGTTTTCAGCCTGACATAAGGTCAATTCCGGAACGCCAAACATAAAAATGTTGATAACTTTGGAAAAACACTTCGTACTGCTTAGATTTGATGTGCAACTACTAGAAAGACCGTTTCTGCTATAGTGGGTGGTGAATATTCGATGATCTGAAGCTTCCCACCAAAGTTATGGCACAATGCGTAAAACGCGTTTTCAGCCTGAGATAAGGTCGATTCCGGAACGCCAAACATAAAAATGTTGTTAACTTTGGAAAAACACGTCAGACAGCTTAGATTTGACTTGCAACTACTAGAAAGACCATTTCTGCTATAGTGGGAGTTGAAAATTTCATGTTCTGAAGCTTCCCTGCAAAGTTATGGCACAATGCAGAAAACGCGTTTTCAGCCTGAGATAAGGTCGATTCCGGAACGCCAAACATAAAAATGTTGATAACTTTGGAAAAACACTTCAGACAGATTAGATTTGATGTGCAACTACTAGAAAGACCCTTTCTGCTATAGTGGGAGGTGAAAATTTCATTTTCTGAAGCTTCCCTGCAAAGTTATGGCAAAATGCGTAAAACGCGTTTTCAGCCTCAGATAAGGTCGATTCCGGAACGCCAAACATAAAAAGGTTGATAAGTTTGGAAAAACACTTCAGACAGCTTAGATTTGATGAGCCATTACTAGAAAGACCCTTTCTGCTGTAGTGGGTGGTGAAAATTCGATGTTCTGAAGCTTCCCTGCAAACTTATGGCACAATGTGTAAAATGCGTTTTCAGCCTCAGATAAGGTGGGTTCCAGAACGCCAAACATAAAAATGTTGAAAACTTTCAAAAAACACTTCAGACAGCTTAGATTTGAAGTGCAACTACGAGAAAGACCCTTTCTGCTATAGTGGGAGGTGAAAATTTCATGTTCTGATGCGTCCCTGTGATGTTATGGCACAATGCACAAAAACTCTTTTTCAGCCTGAGATAAGGTGGGTTTCGGAACGCAAAACATAAAAATGTAGACAACTTTGGAAAAACACTTCAGACAGCATAGATTTGATGTGCAACTACTAGAAAGACCCTTTCTGCTATAGTGGGAGGTGAAAATTTCATGTTCTGATGCTTCCCTGCAAAGTTATGGCACAATGCAGAAAACGCATTTTCAGCCTGATATAAGGTGGGTTCAGGAAGGAGAAACATAAAAATGTTGATAACTTTGGAAAAACACCAGACAGCTTAGATTTGATGTGCAACTACTAGAGAGACCCTTTCTGCTATAGTGGGATGTGAAAATTTCATGTTCTGAAGCGTCCCTGCAAAGTTATGGCACAATGCAAAAAACACGTTTTCAGCCTGAGATAAGGTGGATTCCCGAATGCCAAACATAAAAATGTTGATAACTTTGGAAAAACACTTCAGACAGCTTAGATTTGATGAGCAAGTACTAGAAAGACCCTTTCTGCTATAGTGGGATATGAAAATTTCATGTTCTGAAGATTCCCTGCAAAGTTATGGCAGAATGCGTAAATCGTGTTTTCAGCCTGAGATAAGGTCGATTCCGGTCCGCCAAACATAAGAGTGTTGATAACTTTGGAAAAACACTTCAAAGAGCTTTGATTTGATGAGCAACTACTAGAAAGACCCTTTATGCAATTGTGGGTGGTTAAAATTTCATGTTCTGAAGCTTCCCAGCAAAGTTATGGCACAAAGCAGAAAACGCGTTTTCAGCCTGGGATAAGGTGGGTTCCGGAACGCCAAACATAAAAATGTTGATAACTTTGGAAAAACACTTCAGACAGCTTAGATTTGATGTGCAACAACTACAAAAGACCCTTTCTGCTATAGTGGGAGGTGAAATTTTCATTTTCTGAAGCTTTCCTTCAAAGTTATGGCACAATGCAGAAAACGCGTTTTCAGCCTGAGATAAGGTGGGTTCGGGAACGCCAAACACAAAAATGTTGAAAACTTTCAAAAAACACTTCAGACAGTTTAGATTTGAAGTGCAAGTACGAGAAAGACCCTTTCTACTATAATGGGAATTGAAAATTTCATGTTCTGAAGCTTTCCTCCAAAGTTATGGCACAATGCAGAAAACGCGCTCACAGCCTGAGATAAGGTGGGTTCCGTAGCGCCAAACATAAAAATGTTGATAACTTTGGAAAAACACTTCAGACAGCTAAGATTTGATGTGCAACTACTAGAAAGACCATTTCTGCTATAGTGGGAGTTGAAAATTTCATGTTCTGAAGCTTCCCTGCAAAGTTATGGCACAATGCAGAAAAGGCGTTTTCAGGCTGAGATATGGTCGATTCCGTAACGCCAAACATAAAAATGTTGATAACTTCGGAAAAACACTTCAGACAGATTAGATTTGATGTGCAACTTCTAGAAAGACCCTTTCTGCTATAGTCGCATGTGAATATTTCATGTTCTGAAGCTTGCCTGCAAAGAAATGGCACAATGCAGAAAATGCGTTTTCAACCTGAGATAAGGTGGGTTCCAGAACGCCAAACACAAAAATGTTGGTAAGCTTGGAAAAACACTTCAGACAGCTTAGATTTGATGAGCCATTACGAGAAAGACCCTTTCTGCTGTAGTGGGTGGTGAAAATTTCATGTTCTGATGCGTCCCTGTGATGTTATGGCACAATGCACAAAAACTCTTTTTCAGCCTGAGATAAGGTGGGTTTCGGAACGCCAATCATAAAAATGTTGACAACTTTGGAAAAACACTTCAGACAGCTTAGATTTGATGAGCCATTACGAGAAAGACCCTTTCTGCTATAGTGGGATATGAAAATTTCATGTTCTGAAGATTCCCTGCAAAGTTATGGCAGAATGCGTAAATCGTGTTTTCAGCCTGAGATAAGGTCGATTCCGGTCCGCCAAACATAAGAGTGTTGATAACTTTGGAAAAACACTTCAAAGAGCTTTGATTTGATGAGCAACTACTAGAAAGACCCTTTATGCAATTGTGGGTGGTTAAAATTTCATGTTCTGAAGCTTCCCAGCAAAGTTATGGCACAAAGCAGAAAACGCGTTTTCAGCCTGGGATAAGGTGGGTTCCGGAACGCCAAACATAAAAATGTTGATAACTTTGGAAAAACACTTCAGACAGCTTAGATTTGATGTGCAACAACTACAAAAGACCCTTTCTGCTATAGTGGGAGGTGAAATTTTCATTTTCTGAAGCTTTCCTTCAAAGTTATGGCACAATGCAGAAAACGCGTTTTCAGCCTGAGATAAGGTGGGTTCGGGAACGCCAAACACAAAAATGTTGAAAACTTTCAAAAAACACTTCAGACAGTTTAGATTTGAAGTGCAAGTACGAGAAAGACCCTTTCTACTATAATGGGAATTGAAAATTTCATGTTCTGAAGCTTTCCTCCAAAGTTATGGCACAATGCAGAAAACGCGCTCACAGCCTGAGATAAGGTGGGTTCCGTAGCGCCAAACATAAAAATGTTGATAACTTTGGAAAAACACTTCAGACAGCTAAGATTTGATGTGCAACTACTAGAAAGACCATTTCTGCTATAGTGGGAGTTGAAAATTTCATGTTCTGAAGCTTCCCTGCAAAGTTATGGCACAATGCAGAAAAGGCGTTTTCAGGCTGAGATATGGTCGATTCCGTAACGCCAAACATAAAAATGTTGATAACTTCGGAAAAACACTTCAGACAGATTAGATTTGATGTGCAACTTCTAGAAAGACCCTTTCTGCTATAGTCGCATGTGAATATTTCATGTTCTGAAGCTTGCCTGCAAAGAAATGGCACAATGCAGAAAATGCGTTTTCAACCTGAGATAAGGTGGGTTCCAGAACGCCAAACACAAAAATGTTGGTAAGCTTGGAAAAACACTTCAGACAGCTTAGATTTGATGAGCCATTACGAGAAAGACCCTTTCTGCTGTAGTGGGTGGTGAAAATTTCATGTTCTGATGCGTCCCTGTGATGTTATGGCACAATGCACAAAAACTCTTTTTCAGCCTGAGATAAGGTGGGTTTCGGAACGCCAATCATAAAAATGTTGACAACTTTGGAAAAACACTTCAGACAGCTTAGATTTGATGAGCCATTACGAGAAAGACCCTTTCTGCTATAGTGGGAGGTGAAAAATTCATGTTCTGATGCTTCCCTGCAAAGTTATGGCACAATGCAGAAAACGCATTTTCAGCCTGATATAAGGTGGGTTCAGGAAGGAGAAACATAAAAATGTTGATAACTTTGTAAAAACACTTCAGACAGCTTAGATTTGATGTGCGACTACTAGAAAGACCCTTTCTGCTATAGTGGGAGGTGAAAATTTCATGTTCTGAAGCTTCCCTGCAAAGTAATGGCACAATGCAAAAAACGCGTTTTCAGCCTGAGATAAGGTGGGTTCCAGAACGCCAAACATAACAATGTTGATAACTTTGGAAAAACACTTCAGACAGCTTAGATTTGATGTGCAACTACTAGAAAGACCCTTTCTGCTATAGTGGGAGTTGAAAATTTCATGTTCTGAAGCTTTCCTGCAAAGTTATGGCACAATGCGTAAAACGTGTTTTCAGCCTGAGATAAGGTTGATTCCGGAACGCCAAACATTAGAATGTTGGTAACTTTGGAAAAACACTTCAGACAGCTTAGATATGATGTGCAACTACTAGAAAGACCCTTTCTGCTATAGTTCAGAATCAGAATCAAATTTATTGCCATGGTCAGTAGGGAACCCATTGACTAGGAAAGTGCCTTGGAATAAAGTGCAACAAAAAACAAATAAAATAGAATAAATAGAATAACATTACAACAAGCCTGTTCATGAATTTAACAGTCTGACGGCCGAGGGAAAGAAGCTGTTCCTGTGACGGGAGGTTCTGGTCTGGATGGACCGTAGCCTCCTGCCAGAGGGAAGAGGAACAAACAGTCCATGTCCAGGGTGAGAAGGGTCGGCTCTGATCCGACCTGCACGTCTCTGGGTCCTAGAGGCATACAGGTCATGAAGAGGTGGCAGGCTGCAACCGATCACCTTCTCAGCAGAACGTACGATGCGCTGCAGTCTGCTCTTGTCCCTGGAGGTGGCACTGTTGTACCAGACGGTGATAGAGGAGGTGAGGATGGACTGGATGATGGCCGTGTAGAACTCCACCAGCAACTTCGTCGGCAGTCGTAGTTTTCGTAGCTGCCTCAGAAAGGACATTCTCTGCTGGGCCTTCCTGATGAGGGACCTGATGGTTGGCTCCCATTTGAGGTCCTCAGTGATGGTGGTTCCCAGGAAGCAGAAGGAGTCCACAATAGGAATGGGTAAACCAGCCGACATGAGAGGGGACGGAGGAGCTGTTACTCTCATGAAGTCCATGATCATCTCCACTGTCTTCTGAGCGTTGAGCTCCAGGTTGTTGTTGCTGCACCAGGACACCAGCCGCTCCACCTCTCTCCTGTAAGCCGACTCATCTCCATCTGAGATGAGCTCGATGATGGTGGTGTCGTCCGCAAACTTGATCAGCTTCACGGACTCGTGGCTGGAGGTGCAGCAGTTAGTGTACAGGGAGAAGAGCCATGGAGAGAGAACACAGCCCTGAGGAGACCCAATGTTGAGGGTCCGAGTGTCAGAGACAGTCGTCCCCAGCCGCACACGCTGACTTCGGCTGGTCAGGAAGTCTGTAATCCATCTGCAGAGGGAGTCAGGCACGTCCAGCTGGCGAAGCTTGTCTTCAAGCAGAGTTGGAAGAATTGTATTAAAGGCAGAGCTGAAGTCCACAAACAGGATCCTGGCATAGGTTCCTGGGGAGTCCAGATGCTCCAGAACGAAATGAAGGGCCTGGTTCACTGCATCGTCCACAGATCTGTTGGCTCTGTAGGCAAACTGCAATGAGTCCAGGTGAGAAGCAGTGATAGATTTCAGGTGAGAGAGAACCAGGCGCTCAAAGGACTTCATGACCACAGACGTCAGTGCCACCGGTCTGTAGTCATTCAGTCCTGTGATCCTGGCCTTCTTGGGAACAGGGATGATAGTGGAGGACTTAAAGCAGGCAGGAACATGACAGGACACCAAGGAAGCATTGAAGATGTCCGTGAACACTGGAGCCAGCTCAGCAGCACAATGATTCAGGATGGCAGGGGAAACTCTGTCCGGACCTGCCGCCTTCCGAAGGTTCAGCCTCCTGAACTGAGTGCGCACGTCTTGCTCCATGATGTCAAGAGAAAGAGGGGGGAGGTGAGGGGGTGGCTCATCAAAAGTGACTGTGATCTTTGCTGTCTCAGTGACATCATTGGTCTTAGTTGTGTCACTAAGAGACAGCACAGTCCTTTGTTTTAAAGTGTAACATGGGGCTGGAGAAACCACAGAGGTGTTGGTGCAAAATGGCTGCTCAAAGCGACAATAGAAGTTGTTAAGATCCTGTGCAAGAGCGAGGTTGTTCAGACTGTGGGGGGCACGTGGCTTGTAGTTAGTGATCACCTTGAGCCCTCTCCACACCGCAGCCGAGTCATTGGCTGAGAACTGCTGCGTGAGTTTGTCAGAGTATGCGGCCTTAGCTTTCTTCAGCTCCCTCTGAAACCGATACTTCAGCTCTTTGTAGCAGTTCCTGTCCCCACTCTTGCGAGCTGCCTCCTTCTCCCGTCTAATCTGGCTGAGTTTAGTTGTGAACCAAGGTTTGTCATTTGCATAACACACCTTGGTGCGCGTTGGAACTATGCACACTTCACTGTAGCTGATCCATGAAGTCACAGTGTTGGTGGGGAAAATTTCATGTTCTGAAGTTTCCCTGCAAAGTTATGGCACAATGCAGAAAACACGTTTTCAGTCTGAGATAAGGTTGATTCCGGAACGCCAAACATAAGAATGTTGATAACTTTGGAAAAACACTTCAGACAACTTCGATTTGATGTGCAACTACTAGAAATACCCTTTCTGATATAGTGGGAGGAGAAAATTTCATATTCTGAAGCTTTCCTGCAAAGTTATGGCAAATTGCGTAAAACGCGTTTTCAGCCTGAGATAAGGTTGTTTCTGGAAAGCCAAACATAAGAATGTTGATAACTTTGGAAAACACTTCAGACAACTTAGATTTGATGTGCAACTATTGGAAATACCCTTTCTGCAATAGTGGGAGGAAAAAATTTCATGTTCTGAAGTCTCCCTGCAAAGTTACGGCACAATGCAGAAAACGCGTTTTCAGCCTCACATAAGGTGGGTTCCAGAACGCCAAACATAAAAATGTTGATAACTTTGGAAAAACACTTCAGACAGCTTAGATTTGATGTGCAACTACTAGAAAGACCCTATCCGCTATAGTGGTAGGTGAACATTTCATGTTCTGAAGCTTCGCTGAAAAGTTATGGCACAATGCAGAAAACGCGTTTTCAGCCTGAGATTAGGTGGGTTCCAGGACGCCAAACATAAAAATGTTGATAACTTTGGAAAAACACTTCAGACAGCTTAGATTTCATGTGCAACTACTAGAAAGACCCTTTCTGCTATAGTGGGAGGTGAAAATTTCATGTTCTGAAGCATCCCTGCAAAGTTATGCCACAATGCAGGAAACGCGTTTTCAGCCTGAGATAAGGTCGATTCCGGAAAGCCAAACATAAAAATGTTGACATCTTTGGAAAAACACTTCAGACAGCTTAGATTTGATGTGCAACTACTAGAAAGACCCTTTCTGCTATTGTGGTAGGTGAAACTTTCATGTTCTGTAGCTTTCCTTCAAAGTTATGGCACAATGCAGAAAACGCGTTTTCAGCCTGAGATAAGGTGGCTTCCGGAACGCCAAACATAAAAATGTTGATAACTTTGGAAAAACACTTCAGACAGCTTATATTTGATGTGCAACTACTAGAAAGAAAATTTCTGCTATAGTGGTAGGTGAAACTTTCATGTTCTGAAGCTTTCCATCAAAGTTAAGGAACAATGCAGAAAACGCGTTTTCTGTCTGAGATAAGGTGGGTTACGGAACGCCAAACATAAAATGTTGATAACTTTGGAAAAACACTTCAGACAGCTTAGATTTGATGTGCAACTACTAGAAAGACCCTTTCTGCTATAGTGGGAGGTGAAAATTTCATGTTCTGAAGCTTCACTGCAAAGTTATGGCACAATGCAGAAAACGCGTTTTCAGCCTGAGATAAGGTCGATTCCGGAACTCCAAACATAAAAATGTTGATAACTTTGGAAAAACACTTCAGACAGCATAGATTTGATGTGCAACTACGAGAAAGACCCTTTCTGCTATAGTGGGAGGTGAAAATTTCATGTTCTGAAGCTTCCCTGCAAAGTTATGGCACAATGCAGAAAACGCGTTTTCAGCCTGAGATAAGGACGATTCCAGAACGCCAAACATAAAAATGTTGATAACTTTCGAAAAACACTTCAGACAGCTTAGATTTGAAGTGTAACTACTAGAAAGACCCTTTCTGCTATAGTGGGAGGTGAAAAATTCATGTTCTGATGCTTCCCTGCAAAGTTATGGCACAATGCAGAAAACGCATTTTCAGCCTGATATAAGGTGGGTTCAGGAAGGAGAAACATAAAAATGTTGATAACTTTGGAAAAACACCAGACAGCTTAGATTTGATGTGCAACTACTAGAGAGACCCTTTCTGCTATAGTGGGATGTGAAAATTTCATGTTCTGAAGCGTCCCTGCAAAGTTATGGCACAATGCAAAAAACACGTTTTCAGACTGAGATAAGGTGGGTTCCAGAACGCCAAACATAAAAATGTTGTTAACTTTGGAAAAACACTTCAGACAGCTTCGATTTGATCTGCAACTACTAGAAAGACCCTTTCTGCTATAGTGGGTGGTGAAAATTTCATGTGCTGAAGCTTTATGCAAAGTTATGGCACAATGCGTAAAACGCGTTTTCAGCCTGAGATAAGGTCGATTCCGGAACGCCAAACATAAAAATGTTGATAACTTTGTAAAAACACTTCAGGCAGCTTAGATTTGATGTGCAACTACAAGACAGACCCTTTCTGCAATAGTGGGAGGTGAAAATTTCATGTTCTGAACCTTCCCTTAGAATATATGGCACAAAGCAGAAAATGCGTTTTCAGCCTGAGATAAAGTGGGTTTCGGAACGCCAAACATAAAAATGTTGACAACTTTGGAAAAACACTTCAGATAGCTTAGATATCATGTGCAACTACTAGAAAACCCCGTTCTACTATACTGGGAGGTGAAAATTTCATGTTCTGAAGCTTTATGCAAAGTTATGGCACAATGCGTAAAACGCGTTTGAGATAAGGTCGATTCCGGAACGCCAAACATAAAAATGTCGATAAATTTGGAAAAACACTTCAGACAGCTTAGATTTGATGTGCAACTACTAGAAAGACCCTTTCTGATATAGTGGGTGGCGAACATTCGATGTTCTGAAGCTTCCCTGGAAAGTTATGGCACAATGCAGAAAACGCATCTTCAGCCTGAGATAAGGTGGGTTCCAGAACGCCAAACATAAAAATGTTGATGACTTTGCAAAAACACTTCAGACAGCTTAGATTTGACGTGCAACTACTAGAAAGACCCTTTCTGATATAGTAGGTGGCAAACATTCGATGTTCTGAAGCTTCCCTGGAAAGTTATGGCACAATGCGTAAAACGCGTTTTCAGCCTGACATAAGGTCGATTCCGGAACGCTAAACATAAAAATGTTGATAACTTTGGAAAAACACTTCAGACAGCTTAGATTTGATATGCAACTACTAGAAAGAACCATTATGCTATTGTGGGAGGTGAAAATGTAATGTTCTGAAGCTTTTTGCAAAGTTATGGCACAATGCGTAAAACACGTTTTCAGCCTGAGATAAGGTCGATTCCGGAACACCAAACATAAAAATGTTGATAACTTTGGAAAAATACTTCAGACAGCTTAGATTTGATGTGCAACTACTAGAAAGACCCATTCTGCTATAGTGGAAGCTGAAAATTTCATGTTCTGAACCTTCCCTTAGAATATATGGCACAATGCAGAAAACGCGTTTTGAGCCTCAGATAAGGTGGGTTTCGGAACGCCAAAAAAAAAATTGTTGACAACTTTGGAAAAACACTTCAGACAGCATAGATTTGATGTGCAACTACTAGAAAGACCCTTTTTTGCTATTGTGGGAGGTGAAAATTGTATGTTCTGAAGCTTCCCTGCAAAGTTATGGCACAATGCAGAAAACGCGTTTTCAGCCTGAGATAAGGTCGATTCCGAAACGCCAAACATAAAAATGTTGATAACTTTCGATAAAAACTTCAGACAGCTTAGATATCATGTACAACTACTAGAAAGACCCTTTCTACTATACTGGGAGGTGAAAATTTCATATTCTGAAGCTTTATGCAAAGTTATGGCACAATGCGTAAAACGCGTTTTCAGCCTGAGATAAGGTCGATTCCGGAACACCAAACAAAGAAATGTTGATAACTTTGGAAAAACACTTCAGACAGCTTAGATTTGATGTGCAACTACTAGAAAGACCCTTTCTACTACAGCGGCAGGTGAAAATGTCATGTTCTGAGGCTTTCCTGCAAAGTTATGGCACATTGCAAAAAACACGTTTGCAGACTGAGATAAGGTGGGTTCCAGAACGCCAAACATAAAAATGTTGATAACTTTGGAAAAACATTTCAGACAGCTTAGAATTGATCTGCAACTGCTAGAAAGAACCTTTCTGCTATAGTGGGAGGTGAAAATTTCATGTGCTGAAGCTTCCCTGCAAAGTTATGGAACATTGCAGAAAACGCGTTTTCAGCCTGAGATAAGGTCGATTCCGGAACGCCAAACACAAAAATGTTGATAACTTTCGAAAAAACACTTCAGACAGCTTAGATTTGAAGTGTAACTACTAGAAATACCCTTTCTGCTATAGTGGGAGGTGAAAATTTCATGTTCTGAAGCTTCCCCGCAAAATTATGGCACAATGCAGAAAACGCATTTTCAGCCTGATATAAGGTGGGTTCAGGAACGAGAAACATAAAAATGTTGATAACTTTGGAAAAACACCAGACAGCTTAGATTTGAAGTGTAACTACTAGAAATACCCTTTCTGCTATAGTGGGATGTGAAATTTTTATGTTCTGAAGCTTCCTTGCAAAGTTATGGCACAATGCGTAAAACACGTTTTCAGCCTGACATAAGGTCGATTCCGGAACGGGAAACCTTAAAAAGTTGATAACTTTGTAAAAACACTTCAGACAGCTTAGATTTGATGTGCAACTAGAAGACAGATCCTTTCTGCAATAGTGGGAGGTTAAAATTTCATATTCTGAAGTTTCCTGCACAGTTATGCCACAATGCAGAAAACACGTTTTCAGCCTGAGATAAGGTGGGTTCCCGAACGTCAAACATAAAAATGTTGACAACTTTGGAAAAACACTTCAATTAGCATAGATTTGATGTGAGACTACTAGAAAGACCCATTCTGCTATAGTGGGAGGTGCAAATTTCATGTTCTGAAGCTTCCCTGCAAAGTTATGGCACAATGCGTAAAATGCGTTTTCAGCCTGAGATAAGGTCGATTCCGGAACGCCAAACATAAAAAAGTTGATAACTTTTGAAATACACTTCAGACAGCTTCGATTTGATGTGAAACTACTAGAAAGACCCTTTCTGCTATAGTGGGTGGTGAAAATTCGATGCCCTTAAGCTTCCCTGGAAAGTTATGGTACAATGCGTAAAACGCGTTTTCAGCCTGAGATAAGGTCGATTCCGGAACGCCAAACATAAAAATGTTGATAACTTGGGAAAAACACTTCAAACAGCTTAGATTTGATGTGCAACTACTAGAAGGACCCTTTCTGCTATATTGGGAGGTTAAAATTTCATGTTCTGAAGCTTCCCTGCAAAGATATGGCGCAATGCAGAAAACGCGTTTTCAGCCTGAGCTAAGGTGGGTTCCGAAACGCAAAACGTGAAAATGTTGATCACTTTGGAATAACACTTCAGACAGCTTAGATTTGATGTGCAACTACTAGAAAGACCCTTTCTGCTATAGTGGGAGGTGAAAATTTCATGTTCTAAAGGTTCCCTGCAAAGTTATGGCACAATGCGTAAAACGCGTTTTCAGCCTGAGATAAGGTCGATTCTGGAACGCCAAACATAAAAATGTTGATAACTTTGGAAAAACACTTCAGACAGCTTAGATTTGATGTGCAACTACTAGAAAGACCCTTTCTGCTACAGTGGGAGGTGAAAATTTCATGTTCTGAAGCTTCCTTATAAAGTTATGGCACAATGCAGAAAATGCGTTTTCAGCCTGAGATAAGGTCGATTCCGGAACGCCAAACATAAAAATGTTGATAACTTTCGATAAAAACTTCAGACAGCTTAGATATCATGTACAACTACTAGAAAGACCCTTTCTACTATACTGGGAGGTGAAAATTTCATATTCTGAAGCTTTATGCAAAGTTATGGCACAATGCGTAAAACGCGTTTTCAGCCTGAGATAAGGTCGATTCCGGAACACCAAACATAAAAATGTTGATAACTTTGGAAAAACACTTCAGACAGCTTAGATTTGATGTGCAACTACTAGAAAGACCCTTTCTACTAAAGCGGCAGGTGAAAATGTCATGTTCTGAGGCTTTCCTGCAAAGTTATGGCACATTGCAAAAAACACGTTTGCAGACTGAGATAAGGTGGGTTCCAGAACGCCAAACATAAAAATGTTGATAACTTTTGAAAAACATTTCAGACAGCTTAGAATTGATCTGCAACTGCTAGAAAGAACCTTTCTGCTATAGTGGGAGGTGAAAATCTCATGTGCTGAAGCTTCCCTGCAAAGTTATGGAACATTGCAGAAAACGCGTTTTCAGCCTGAGATAAGGTCAATTCCGGAACGCCAAACAAAAAAATGTTGATAACTTTCGAAAAAACACTTCAGACAGCTTAGATTTGAAGTGTAACTACTAGAAATACCCTTTCTGCTATAGTGGGAGGTGAAAATTTCATGTTCTGAAGTTTCCCCGCAAAATTATGGCACAATGCAGAAAACGCATTTTCAGCCTGATATAAGGTGGGTTCAGGAACGAGAAACATAAAAATGTTGATAACTTTGGAAAAACACCAGACAGCTTAGATTTGAAGTGTAACTACTAGAAATACCCTTTCTGCTATAGTGGGATGTGAAATTTTTATGTTCTGAAGCTTCCTTGCAAAGTTATGGCACAATGCGTAAAACACGTTTTCAGCCTGACATAAGGTCGATTCCGGAACGGGAAACATTAAAAAGTTGATAACTTTGTAAAAACACTTCAGACAGCTTAGATTTGATCTGCAACTACTAGAAAGACCCTTTCTGCTATAGTGGGTGGTGAAAATTTCATCTGCTGAAGCTTTATGCAAAGTTATGGCACAATGCGTAAAACGCGTTTTCAGCCTGAGATAAGGTCAATTCCGGAACGCCAAACATAAAAATGTTGATAACTTTGTAAAAACACTCCAGACAGCTTAGATTTGATGTGCAACTAGAAGACAGATCCTTTCTGCAATAGTGGGAGGTTAAAATTTCATATTCTGAAGTTTCCTGCACAGTTATGCCACAATGCAGAAAACACGTTTTCAGCCTGAGATAAGGTGGGTTCCCGAACGTCAAACATAAAAATGTTGACAACTTTGGAAAAACACATCAGACAGCTTATATTTGATGTGCAACTACTCGAAAGACCCTTTCTGCTATAGTGGGAGGTGAAACGTTCATGTTCTGAAGCTTTCCTTCAAAGTTATGGCACAATGCAGAAAATGCGGTTTCAGCCTGAGATAAGGTGGGTTCCGGAACGCCAAACATAAAAATGTTGATAACTTTGGAAAAACACTTCAGACAGCTTGGATTTAATGTGCAACTACTACAAGGACCCTGTCTGTTATAGTGGGAGTTTAAAATTTCATGTTCTTAAGCTTCCCTGCAAAGTTAAGGAACAATGCAGAAAATGCGTTTTCAGCCTGAGATAAGGTGGGTTCCGAAACGTCAAACATAAAAATGTTGATAACTTTGGAAAAAACATTTCAGACAGCTTAGATTTGATGTGCAACTACTAGAAAGACCCTTTCTGCTATAGTGGGAGGTGAAAATTTCATGTTCTGAAGATTCCCATCAATGTTATGGCACAATGCAGAAAACGCGTTTTCAGCCTGAGAAAAGGTCGATTCCGGAACGCCAAACATAAGAATGTTGATAACTTTGGAAAAACACTTCAAACAGCTTTGATTTGATGTGCAACTACTAGAAAGACCCTTTCTGCTATAGTGGGAGGTGAAAATTTCATGTTCTGAAGCTTCCCTGCAAAGTTATGGCACAATGCAGAAAACGCGTTTTCAGCCTGAGATAAGGTCGATTCCGGAACGCCAAACATAAAAACGTTGATAACTCAGGAAAAACTCTACAGACAGCTTAGATTTGATGTGCAACTACTAGAAATACCCTTTCTGCTATAGTGGGAGGTGAAAATATCATGTACTGAAACTTCCCTGCAAAGTTATGGCACAATGCGTAAAACGCGTTTTCAGCGTGAGATGAGGTTGATTTCAGAAGGCCAAACGTAAAAATGTTGATAACTCAGGAAAAACTCTACAGACAGCTTAGATTTGATGTGCAACTACTAGAAAGACCCTTTCTGCCATATTGGGAGGTCAGAATTCCATGTTCTGAAGCTTCCCTGCAAAGTTATGGGACAATGTAGAAAACGATTTTTCATCCTGAGATAAGGTCGATTCCGGAACGCCAAACATAAAAATGTTGATAACTTTCGAAAAACACTTCAGACAGCTTAGATTTGATGTGCAACTACGAGAAAGACCCTTTCTGCTATAGTGGGAGGTGAAAATATCATGTTCTGAAGCTTCCCTGCAAAGTTATGGCACAATGCAGAAAACGCGTTTTCAGCCTGAGATAAGGTGGGTTCCAGAACGCCAAACATAACAATGTTGATAACTTTCGAAAAACACTTCAGACAGCTTAGATTTGATGTGCAACTACTAGAGAGACCCTTTCTGCTACAGTGGGAGGTGAAAATTTCATGTTCTGAAGCATCCCTGCAAAGTTATGCCACAATGCAGGAAATGCGTTTTCAGCCTGAGATAAGGTCGATTCCGGAACGCCAAACATAAAAATATTGATAACTTTGGAAAAACACTTGAGACAGCTTAGATTTGATGTGCAACTACTAGAAAGACCCTTTCTGCCATATTGGGAGGTCAGAATTCCATGTTCTGAAGCTTCCCTGCAAAGTTATGGGACAATGTAGAAAACGATTTTTCATCCTGAGATAAGGTCGATTCCGGAACGCCAAACATAAAAATGTTGATAACTTTCGAAAAACACTTCAGACAGCTTAGATTTGATGTGCAACTACAAGAAAGACCCTTTCTGCTATAGTGGGAGGTGAAAATATCATGTTCTGAAGCTTCCCTGCAAAGTTATGGCACAATGCGTAAAACGCGTTTTCAGCCTGAGATGAGGTAGATTTCAGAACGACAAACATAAAAATGTTGATAACTCAGGAAAAACTCTACAGACAGCTTAGATTTGATGTGCAACTACTAGAAATACCCTTTCTGATAGAGTGGGAGGAGAAAATTTCATGTTCTGACGTCTCCCTGCAAAGTTATGGCACAATGCAGAAAACGCGTTTTCAGCCTGAGATAAGGTGGGTTCCAGAACGCCAAACATAAAAATGTAGATAACTTTGGAAAAACGCTTCAGACAGCTTAGATTTGATGTGCAACTACTAGAAAGCCACATTCTGCTATAGTGGGAGGTGAAAATTTCATGTTCTGAAGCTTTCCTGCAAAGTTATGGCACAATGCGTAAAACGTGTTTTCAGCCTGAGATAAGGTTGATTCCGGAACGCCAAACATAAGAATGTTGATAACTATGGAAAAACACATCAGACAGCTTAGATTTGATGTGCAACGACTAGAAAGACCCTTTCTGCTATAGTTGGTGGTGAAAATTTCATGTTCTGAAGCTTTCCTGCAAAGTTATGGCAAATTGCGTAAAACGCGTTTTCAGCCTGAGATAAGGTTGTTTCTGGAAAGCCAAACATAAGAATGTTGATAACTTTGGAAAAACACTTCAGACAACTTAGATTTGATGTGCAACTATTGGAAATACCCTTTCTGCTATAGTGGGAGGAAAAGATTTCATGTTCTGAAGTCTCCCTGCAAAGTTACGGCACAATGCAGAAAACGCGTTTTCAGCCTCAGATAAGGTGATTTCCAGAACGCCAAACATAAAAATGTTGATAACTTTGGAAAAACACTTCAGACAGCTTAGATTTGATGTGCAACTACTAGAAAGACCCTTTCCGCTATAGTGGGAGGTGAAAATTTCATGTTCTGAAGCATCCCTGCAAAGTTATGCCACAATGCAGGAAACGCGTTTTCAGCCTGAGATAAGGTCGATTCCGGAAAGCCAAACATAAAAATGTTGACAACTTTGGAAAAACACTTCAGACAGCTTAGATTTGATGTGCAACTACTAGAAAGACCCTTTCTGCTATAGTGGGATGTTAAAATTTCATGTTCTGAAGCTTCCCTGCAAAGTAATTGTTGTATACACTGGAAGTTCGAAAATATTATAATCAAAACCTGCTAAATAATATTTGATATTGTTTCTGTTTTTATCATTAATGGACCTGCTAAATAATATTTGATATTGTTTCTGAATTTTTTATCATTAATTGTTTAATGTTTCAAACTTTAGTGAACCTGTATGCGTTTGATCATGCGCGTTTGAACTCACGAACAGCTGTGTGCTTGGATCTGAGAATGACCTTGAAGGCGCGCTCATTTGAAGTCATGAGAAAGTGGCCATCTTGAACTTAGTTTGAACCTGTGCGCACGTGCTGACAAAATGGAGTGGATGTACTGACCTAATATGGTGAACCGGGCATCAGTGACGTAAAAAATGATGTAAGTGCTGACGCAATTGACACTAATATGATCTATCACCGAACATGTATCCTTTTGAGGGAGGGACTTCAAAAGGCCACCTGGAGAAAAAACAAGATAAGTTATAGATATGACTAATTGGCTTGGCGTGAGAAAACGGATGTCGGTATGTCTTCAAAGCCGTGTGTGGCGATATAAGCGCTCGGAGATGTGACCCTGAGTTCTTGCTCTTTTTGGATCTTCGCCCGCGTCTGTCCGCCGTAAGTTTTTATCTTATCTTGGGACGGTGCTCTTGCTGTTTGCTCTCGGACCATTTGATTTTAACTCATCTTTTATTTCTCTTTTACTATTTTTGAATTAATCCTTTTTATTGAAGTATTTTTGATTATATGGTTTTGAAGTATTTTTAATTATACGGTCTTTGAAGTGTTTTTGATTATATGGTTTTGAAGTATTCTTAATTATACGGCTTTTGAAGTATTTTTGATTATATGGTTTTTGAAGTATATGTACTAGTACCAGCGTCTGGCGGTACTTTTGATATTGTTGGGTATCAGCGTCTGGCAATACCCTTGAGTTTATGGATTTTATTGTTTTTGGTTGACTTTGCTGTTTTTACTATTCTTTTATTAATTTTTTGAAGAAACATTTTTGTGACAAAAAACAAAATAAAATTGAGTACGAATTAAGTACTGAAAAGGCACAACGGCGTTGATCCCTGACTACTAAAGAATCAACTGGCTCCTACCTACTACCATCAATTGGGTTATAGGTGAGTTACTGTTTGATTTCCTCCTGTTGCACATTTAATGAATGTCTCACATGGTAGCATTATTCCATCCTGAATTATTGTGTCAATGATTAGGTGGTAGTTTTAGGCATTTATGGGGAAAATGTTATTTGAAAGGAATGGATTTAGGATCCGATCATGAGTCCCTAAACGAAGTTAAGTAAAGAGACTACGGTAAGAGGTGTAGCATTGTAAGGTCAAGAACCTGTTTTTTAACAGGTCGGGCTAATTAAATAACCCGCTCAGTGAAGCGCCGACACTACTCACTAATATAATAAGGTATAGTTGATATGCTTATTATAGTCTTAGAACCGTGTCCGCAACAAGAGGCTGACTGAGTTGACCAACCGAGGGGCCCTTTACCAGAGAGGTAAAGGGAGGTAGTGTGCTTGGAACTAGGGACGGCTTATGTTATAGCTAATCGCCTTGTACACAAGACCTTGAAAACCTAAACCCGACGACATGGCGCCCGAACAGGGACATGATTGAAAAACGTACAATCTATTTGTGAGTAACTGGACCACAGATTAAAATTCTGGCGGGAAAAGTTCGGTAGTGAATAGATGGATCCTACAATCTCTGAGTTTTGAATCAAAGAGAAAGATTCAGGCTCTATCACTCGACAACGTACGATCGTGTTGACTCTACAATTTACCGAAAGACTGTCCCTTGGGACTGATCACCCCAAGCAGGATAGTTAAAGTATTAAGGTAATTGTAGTACAACTATATAATATAGCTGGAATACAGAAGGACAGCAAAAAGTCCCGTGAGGCCTTATAACGGGCACCCCATGGTCAAGAGTCCGCTAAGGACAACTGGGGAACTGCAGCAGGAAGCAGCGGCATCGTTCGGGAAACTGTTCATAGCCGGTAAAGTGAATTCCTTAAAAATAATTTGACTGAGATTGAAAAATGGAAATGAGCAAAGAGGTTGTGCCAAAAAGTGGTGGAGCTCTTAAGAGAAGAGCTTCCATAGCTGAGTCTGAGGTTGTGACTGCTCCCCCTGATATGTGGGTGATGAGGTCTTTTCTGATAATCGATACACGATTAGAAAACCAGGAATTTTGGGACATCTTGCCACCCGGCTCGTATACGCTTCTGAACCCACGAAGATGTCCGAGACCAACCGATGGTGCGGGGGTAGCTCGTTGGGTAAAAGAAAAATTTGGTGAACAAGTCGAGAAGTTTGATCAAGAATACTCTGAGAACTGGGACCCAGGCGAGGCACGTCCTTTGGACACAGGGGAGTCGAAGTTACAAACGATATCAATGGCTCATTACTCGCCATACGACGACAAGAACCACGAGGGCTCCTTTCGGATGCTTTCAGAAACTTATTACAACTCCTTGAGCCATGCTAAAACGGAAGCTGTCATAATTCCTGTCTTCGGAACCGGGGTGTTTAATTACCCCCTCGAGAAGGCAGTGCAAACTTGTCTTGAACATGCTCAACATTGGGTGAACTATAACTTTGAATCCGCCCGAATGGTGATCCTCTTAGCCTCCGAGGCTGGGCTACGGCAGGAAATTATCAAACAACTGGTAGAGAGGAATAAGGTGTATCCGGTGAAAGTTCAGGATTATGCAGCGACTCACGGTTGTCCGCTTGACGCAACCTTGGTTGATGGTTTAATGAAGAAGCCCAAAGTGAGCAAGTTGTATAAGGAGTCTACCCATGACCATGACGCAGGGAGTATTACTGAAAGTTTTGCAAGTCAATACCAGCACTACCCAAGCCCTGCTAGGCCGGGGATTTATCCCCGAGGTGAACTCCAAAATGTTCAATCGATGTACCAAGCAACTGGTACACTGCCCCTGACAAATAAGGGACCACTGGACACTGCGTTACAAGAGATAGTCAAACTTCCGACTGCGCCACCCGCCTATGAAGCTGACCCAGCTCTTAGGGACCATGGCTATGCCACGCCAGCGAGGGTCCGCTTTTTTGATTCGTCAGAAAATGACCCCGATGATGGAGAATCCCTGAGCCTGAGTGAAACTGACAGAGGAGTCATTGCAAGAAGTTTAGAGAGGATGTCAGAGCAACTTAGTGCAATAACACGGCAAATAGGAAGCCAACAAGATCAGCTCGACAGGAGTTTGAGTCAGGGAGGATTAGGATGCATTCTAGGTTCCCAGGGAAATCGCCCGCATGCTATACAACCACTCAATCCCTCTAATGGCTCCATAGGGGCCTTGGATCTCAACGCCTCGGAAAACCCTGATGTCAGAGACCCAGGACCCATTCGCGTTCTGTAGAAGGGCAGATACACGCTGGAGCCAGTAAAATTGCTCGGCTTGAGTTGTCTAAGGTGACCCTTGACCTTAATCCCCCCGAATCATTGGGAGTCCTCACAAATGCACAGCTAGCACGGTGGGTGACCGCCACCTATGCGACGCTGACCTCATTAGGTTACTTTGAGACAGTTACGTGTCTGATAGGGGACCGACAACTAGCAAAGACACTATACGACACAGTGTTACTTTTGAAGCAGGATAAATTTACAAAGTATTTGGAAAATTCCCCTCAGCTACAACGTGGCCTGGAGGATGAGGAGCACAGAGAGCCAGAGGAACCTCGGGTCCCCTTTCGACCCTCCTCTGCGTCTACACCACGTCCCCCAACCCCCCTACCTAGATCTCCGCGGGTTGAACAATCACCTTCACCCCCCACTGACCGTCAACCCACCCGAATGGTACAAGCAAGAAATTCTAGAGGGCGAAAGATAACGTGGGGAGAATATGATGCCACCAAATGGCCGTGCGACCCCGATGAGGAAGGATTAAGAGAACGCCCTACGGCTCATGCTTATGATCCAGTTGTACACCAGCAACCTCCGGAGCCAGATTGGAACAAAGAAATAATCACACCTCAATGGTTTCCTCATGATAGGAAGGAAAGGGCCCGGAGAATGCGATCTCCCTCCTCTGAGGAAATAGGTGGATGGCAGGGAGTGTCTAGGTCCTTTAAACAAGCATATCTTGCACGTGGATATGATGCTCATCGCAATTCCTTAACAGATATCTACTCCCACATGCCCAGGGCCACCCGCTTGCCGACAGACTCATGGGAGAGACGGTCTCCATGCCCCTCAGACTCCGACGACCAGAGTGACGATGACTCCGGCAGTGATAGTGACCCGACTCTGGGTCCGCAGCCAGACCCCCCAACTCCTTCAAGACAGGGTAGCAGAATGGCCTCCACAGGAAGGATAGGACGACAGCGCACTCAGCTGGCGGTCTCAATCCTTGCAGGGGGCCCCCCACCAGAGCCCAGACAAAACACTGACGTTAGAGTGTCAAATAAAATTACTGTAGCAGACCTGTGTAAGGCACTCCCGAAAAGGAAAGATAAGGAGTCCAACTGCGAATACGTTAGAAGGTTGAATAAGGAATTGTCTCCATCTCAAATGGCTGACCCGGTTATTAGTAAATACGTCTCCAAAGGGAACGGGCTAGACTTGGTTCAAGGTCAGACATTAATGGATTTGCTGACCTCTGATATGGCTACTCTGCTCACAAGCCAAGTGGAGGCAACCATTCGAGATCTGGTTGATAAAGTGAATAAAGGAGAGATGTCCCTTCTGCAAGCTTATTCCATACTGGCAGATGAAGGGGCTGATGAGTCGCAGGTCAAACATTTCCTGGTACAGATTAACTGCCCTGATCAGGCCAAATTGGTTCTGGAGTTCCTCCAAGCGAAGGGACTGGATGCAAAGACTGAGGTTATCTCCCGCCACAGCTCTGTGATGGCTGTTAGAAGAGCCCTCAGAAAAGAAAAAGAGAGACCTGATGTTCCCGAGGCTCGACCGTCAAAAAACGAGCAGAGGGGGAAGTCTCTTCCCCCTTTCGGAAAAGTAACGGCAAAACCCCAATACGGCCCGGCTCGCACTCAATCTACCTTTCCACCGAGAAAGGATCGAAATCAGCAAGACATCAGGCCCAATGGACAGGGTGGGGCCAAGCGCCCTCCATTCAACAAGAACGTGAATGGCTCAGCCTCGAATGCCCCCAGACAGCCTCATTGGAGGCAGGATCGTGCCGACAATCGATCCCAAGCAAAAGGCCAGGATCGTCCCCGTTCAAAACCCGTGTCCGAGGAAGAATGGAAGGCGATGACCCAAGAGCAGAGGGAAGCAGTAATACTTGCAGCGGCCCGACGAAACCAGGATATGGGAAGAGACCTGACCGCAGCCCAGAGGAAAGTGCTAGAAAAGCACGAGTCCAAAACCCAACAATGAGGCCCTATAAAGTGCAGATTTGGGTTAAAAATCAAAAAAGATATTGTTACTATGACACTGGAACAGACATATCCATATTACCAAAGGAGTGGTGAGATGAAGAACTCGATCAGAAGGTGCTAGTAAAATTGGCTAATGGAGATGTTACTATGTTGGCTCTAGGAAGATTTAATGGTAAAATGGTGGCAATAGGGCCGAACCCTTTATTGTCTCCAAATGACTCAGAATGGATTATAGATGCCCCTTCCTCAAATTGGATGAGAGAGGTTAACAGGATCACGGCCATAGAAAAATTAGTGTGTACTTCACACATAAAGGACAAGGCGCGCCTAGAGAAGATCCTTTATTCTGCCGAAGTGGCCCGATTTAAAAATGATGTAGGATTAATGAAAACTGAACCATATGTCATCAGGGGTGGCCTCCCAGGTAAACAGAAGCAGTACCCATTAGGTAAATATGAAGATCAATTGCTAGCAGTGTTTAAAGAATTGGAACAACTAGGGGTCATTGAGAAAATTAAAGAACCACCCTGCTTAATGCCAGTACAAGCAGTACCAAAAAAGGATGGTACTGTCAGACCTGTCCATAACCTAAAAATGTTAAATGACGTGACAGTGAAAGACACTAGACAAATCATCAATCCCCGACAGACCATGTTAAAAATACGCCCGGGAGAATATAACTCCAGTATTGACCTTGCAAATGGATTCTGGTCCGTACCACTGGCCGAGGAAAGCAGGCCGAAAACCTGTTTTATGATTAAAGGACAAGGCTACATGTGGACTAGGCTTCCCCAAGGATTTGTGAATTCCCCTAACGCATTTCAGGAACGTATGGAGAAACTGTTGCAAGACTTGCAAGTCACGTGTTATATAGATGACATATTCATCTCCACGGAGACAGAAGAAGAACATCTCGAGCTTTTGGAAGAAGTAATCCGGAGACTGAAAGACCATGGAATGAAAATTGGAATCGCCAAATGTGAGATAGGTGTACCTCAAGTCAAATATCTGGGTGTCCTAGTCACTAAGCATGCGATAACTTCCACTGACGACTATCTCCAAAATCTGCACCCTACTACGCTTAAAGAGCTAGAGAAATGTTTAGGAAAATTGGGGTGGCTACGAAGTATGATCCCTTATTATTCCACCTTAGCGAGACCTGTCGAGATGATCAAAAATAAGGTCAGGACATTCGACAAAAGATCCCTAAAGTTAATAGAACATGATAGAATGCTAACGCCAGAAGAAATTGAAACCTGGAACTGCCTTATACAACAAATTCTCACGGATGGGGTGAAACTCGCTCCGTACCGAGATGGACAAAATATCTCTGTAAAAGTGTTAGAGGAAAAGGAAAATGGTGGATGCGCGGCAGTCTACGAGGAAAGCAGTGACACACCAATTTGTTACGTATCTGTCAGGTATTCACCCACTGAGAGTCGATTTGCCCCAGCAGAAAGAGAACTCAGGTTGTTATGGAAAGTTTACACGGAACTGGCTTCCAACTTAGGCCAGGTCTATGTAAAATGTACAGTACAGAATGACCTCACTAAAGAAATGGTCAAAGATACGGTGGAATTCGCTAAAGCTTATGCCTCTAGATGGGGAAAGTGGAAGCAGATGCTCTTGGATCCGAATTGGTCATTTATAATGGCCAAGTCTAAGCAGCAGCCAAAAAACCCTGCAATATCCCAACCGGATTATACAGGAATATACACCCTCTTTACTGATGGAAGTAAAACTGCACAAGACCCCGAGGGATATTGGGGTTTTGTGCTTTACAAACGAGATAAACCTCTGTATAAAGAAAAAGGAAGAATGGGCAAGACAGCACAGGAAGCCGAGTTACAGGCAGTTGTCAGCGGACTGCAATATGTAAAGAAGAAGGGAATAAAATCCTTACGAATTGTGACTGACAGTTGGTATGTGTCGGAAGGACTGAAAGATAACCTTAAATACTGGCAGCAGCGAGACTTCCAGAATTACAAAGGAAAAGAGTTGGAACATCGTGACCTATGGATAGTGGTGAACCAATTGCTACAACACATAAAACTTTGGGTGACCCATGTCAATAGTCACACAGGAATCCAGGATTTTGATCACATGGGAAATGACGTGGTTGACAAACTGGTGCAGACTAGGGCGGTTGTGGTAGGCACTTTGATTTTTCCTGATAAATGGAAGAATGACCAAGGGAAGCTTGTCATTCCTCAGGAAGAAAGGCTGGATTATGTCCGGCATATTCATCGTGCTTTGCTACATGTCGGAAATGAGAGAACGCGAAGATGGATGGTTGATAACGGGATTGAGGCCGGTCCTCTCAAAGACACCATATCACTAGTTAGACATGACTGCGAGATATGCATGGAGAAGGGATTGTTACCTCCTATTGCTTATCAGGAAGGAAAAATTGCTGAAGAGTTCCCGGGCATTTCCGCGTCTATGGATGTAGGGGTCCTGGGGAGTCACTATGGCATATATAAAAAATTCCTGGTGATAGCTGACAATGGGGGAGGACACACACGAGTCTACCCCATTAAGAAAGAAACCACAAAGACAGCTAAAGAGTGTGTAATGTCATTTATTCAGGGGAATCCAGTCAAAACCCTCAGATCGGATAATGCCGCCATGTTTACTTCCAAGCACTTTCGTTCATGGTTGGAGCAGGAAGGGATACGACATGTCTTATACATCCCGCATCAATCCAACACTAACGGAGTCGCGGAACGTGCAGTGCGCGCGGCAAAATCACAAATACTACTGTATAAGCACAGATGGCACTTACCTGAAAACCGCTTTGCCATTAACCAACAACTCAGTCTCCCCAAGTTACGGGGCTCTACCCCTGCCCACTCTCACGAGCCCTCTGTATCGTTGCAGGAGGGAAGTGAGGTGTGGATACTCGCCACCGGAAAATCTACCACAATAGTAAAAGTCGAAGGGAACGTACTTACGGGTAAAGATGGCCACAGGTACCACCCCAAGCAACTACGACTTAAGTATAAAAATCAGGATGGAAGCTGACCGAGACCATGTGCCAGGTTGGGTTCAGGGGGTTGGGGAGGACTATGTGAAGATGCTCCCCGACCGAGTCTTCCCAAATAATGGCCTTTTGGTCATGGCCTGGGATGGTGTTAATCATTCCTGGAAAAAAGGGATTGTTATGCCCTATACTCACCCCACCACCAGTGCTAGATGGTCTAACTATGAGCCTGGTGACTGTGTCCTTTGTGCTGCGCCCGTTTTTGCCCTAATTTGGTCTGGAGATGCAAAGTACAAGCATGAGCACCGTCCTAAGCGAGCGGAAGTGGGCGCTGAACACTTGATGTGCGGGATTGAATTAATGGGGTCTGCCCCCTTCACGTTTTGCAAATGCTGCTGGGACTCGTGGGGATGTCGATATCAAATACTACGCAAAGACACCCATTGCGGGCCATGCACCTGTGGCCGACGTAACGGGGTTTGGAATGTGTGCGATACTGGCACCCCCTGGCAGATAAACCCAGCACAGTTCTTGGCGCTACGGTATCGTTTCCACTCAAACGATCACCTTCCTCAGCCGCCGTTTGCTTTACGGGCCAGTGTCATAGATTCTTGGAACTGCCCCATTCTGATATACCAGACTGTGATGACTATTGGCTATGACAAATTGTCATCTAAACAGGAAAAGAAACTCTCAGTCATCCCCAGGGATACCACCATGAAGTGGGAAGACTTTCTCCCTTGGAAGTGGGAGGATGGCTTGCGTTTGTCTGGAGATGGGAGCCTATCCTTGCCAGGCTATAGCCAGAGAGATTGGGAATCCACCTCCATGGGAAGGTGGTGGACCGAGCAAATATGGCCACAAGATAGAGTGGCTAAGGGGAAAATATTCTGCCCAGACGTGTACAACTACCCGCATTTAACCAACAATAAGAGGATTTTTACAACTTCTGGAACCTTGCCCAGGCATGCTAAGGAGGTACAGGAAGCCAGGGTCTCCACTATTGAACGTAACCTTATTCTTGTTACTGAATGCGGCCCACGTGTAGTGTCTGGGACCGCCCATGTCCTTATCTTGTTCACTGGCTTCATATGGTGCCCGTTGGGGGTCTTCATAGAAGTTGACACAAAGGACTTGATGATACTGACTAATGTCTCGATCCCGGTCAGACCTGTAGCAAGGACAAAGGTGACTGGATGGTGGTCAGCCTGGCTGAGGAGGAGAGCTAAGCTCAGCCGTACTGGATTTACTGAAGCTGTCTTGGATCATGAGATGCCAGGCAGCACGTTTTTCCAGCAGCACCTAGGACCATGCCTGGGAGGTGCGATTGGTCCAGAGGGGGAGAGGAATAATCCCAAGAACAGTTCGGCTATTATGAACCAATCAGGAGAGATCAAAAAGACGGCGTCGCAAGAACTAATGCCACCACCCTCTTCTCACCCACAGGATCTTGATAGTCCTGGGTCAGAAGACGAGGAGGTGCCTAAAGTACGCGATAAAGGCAAGCGACCAGCTAGTGGTAAGCAATCGCGAATAGCCCTCCTTCTCAAAAGAAGAAAGGGAAAGAAGAATAATGAATTTATGGGATAAATTCTGGTATTGGAGAGCTAGGCCTGGTGGCAGTTTAAGGCGAGACAACAATTGGCATATAAAGATCAAGCCAAGGATATACAGCACCAGACACCAGCTACAATTTCCAGGAAACAAATGAAACGCGACAAAATGATCAAGGAATGGGAGAAAACCACTAGGATGTCTCCCTTGAGTCTTTTTATAATTGGAATGCTACTATTTATATTAATATTAGTAATAGCCTCATGGTCAAATATAGTCTATGAACATATGACCTATACCAGCAGTGTCACCCGACGTTGGAAATCGAAAACAGTACGTTGTAGAAACTGCACCGTCTTGACCCCGGATACGAAAGAAATATCTTTGCCAATTGCAACAGATAAAAATGGCACTCAATTTGATCAAGCTCTGTGGATAAAACAAGCAATTGTCTACCTAAATATCCATGGAGCTATAAGTGGCACTTGTGAGTATGAGAAACCAAAACTTGATAGTCAGGAAGTGAAGAGTCAGGTGACCGCCAAGACACTTAAACGGAGACGTCGCCGAAGCGCGGAAAGCCCTGTGGACAAAACTGCCGCACGTCCCACTTGGACAGCTGCTGCTATGTCAATTACCCCCAGTCTGATCAATCAAACGGGAAATATTAATGTGATCGAAAACCATATGGCCAGTAGCATGACTACACCTGAACCTGGAAAAGATACCAGGAATAATGGCACGACAGGAATAGATACTCAGACTACTTTATCTGCCAAAAATAATGAAGGGAATCTCGGTGCAGCAATGACTGAAAAGAAGACAGTCATGGCCGCATCTCCTATAGATTCCATAATCATGTATACCCCAACAATGGCCCCTGATCAAATGGAGACTAACATAATCTCAACATCTGATGGCAAAACAGTTGACGTAAATACGATGGCCCCAATGTTCACATCGGAGCCCGCAGATCCTCACAAGGAAGGCATGGGAGAATGTGATATCCCATTTAAAAGTGTTAACGTGTTAAATTGTGATGAAGGACTCATGGACTGGCTTCTCCAGGCATCTCAGGCAGCGTATGAGAGGCTGTGTGAATATAAGGCCCAGTGTAAACGGAAGAATCAAACCCTATGTGAATACGACACCTGGAAAGATATAGTAACTCATTATGGACCTACCTCCAAGGAATTTGTAACAGTAAAAGTAAAGTTAATCAATCATGAAGAGATGAGACTTTCTGGATGGTCCTTCAAAATCAACTCTGATAAAACCTGTTATTATAAAGTTTTTGCCCAACAAACGAGACGGGGCTGGTCGACGGGAGAAGATAGATATTATATGATGAAAACATGCCAGAAAATCAATACCACCCATGTGTGGAATGCCCCGCTTATTAGAAGGGTTGAACAATCTATCTATAATAATAGAACATGGGAAGAAGAGCTGTGGACAACCACAGAAGCATATGGAAATGAAGAATGGGATAAAAGTAATCAAATAGGACAACTCCTGTTAGATATAGCCCCCCTACCTTTTTCAGCTAACTCTGATCCCGATGTGTTAAACACTGATTCGGCTGACCCTGTTTCTAGAAGAGTTAGAAGAGAGCTGGAGTACACATGTTCTAAAGAAATGTTCCAAAAGGTAGAGACAAAAACCATGCTGGTGTTACTTGAATCCATTCTTAACACTGTAACCGCAGCGAACTCAGCTAAAAGTGAAGGAGAGAAGGAACAACAAGTTAAGTTTTTTCTCTCCATACCAGAAGAGACACAATTCGACAATTGTCTTTATTTGATGACAAATGGTTCTAAACCATGGTCGGACGGCAAGTCTCCCCCGGACACCCATTTCGGGGAAGAGGAGGTTTATCCTAGGTGTCAACCAGGGAAAAATTGCAGAAACAAAGGGCCCAAGAGTGATGAGTATGACACTAGCCCACGAGACACTGGCTTACGTAATGTTTATTGGAGGTGGCATCTGTTGACCACCATGAGTGAACAACATAGGGACAAGATTAATGGATCGGGAAAAGAGTACATTGCAGATCAGCATCCAGATAGTAAATTCTGGAAAATTTGGCTGAAATACCCTGTGGTACAGAGAAGAGTCATGTGGTACAAATTAAGGGCATTGCAAGAAGATGGTATATTATGCCATAATAAACAGTTTAATGGTAAAGGAATGGAAGAAGGAAATGACTGTCACAAAGAACCATGTGAGTGCCGAAGGGACCAAATAGGCCTCGCGATCCCTATGATGACGCAGCAACCTTGGAAAAACTGGGTCAGAAATAATCAGTCAGTTTGGTGGACTGAAGCTAAGAGATGTTTATCTCAAAAGCTTGGTATAAACATAACTCATGTCAAATACGCATATCAGCTCATTAATGAGAAGCCTAACAATACAGAGAATAGGATATTTTATCCTATGAGAGGAAAAGACTGGGCAGAGGCGATGGAGTATTGTACATCGGACCTACCAGTTAATTTATCCTGCCCAAGCGGCCAACCAACAGGTCAACAACTGAATAGTCATAAACACATTATTCTTCCCACATGTCTGAACGATAAAGCTAAAAATGATCCGACGGTTTTCTTTAAGGCATGGGAATGGTCACAGTTGGCTGGTCTCATTTTGGGACAAGGATTAGGGTGGAATTCGTTTGACACAGAAAGTTTAGAAATGCTGATATGGCCACACCTAGTATCGTACGATGAATTACAAACTCCTAGCAATGGAGGAAAAAATACCACTGTGATACATAGGTTCCTTGTAAACCCAGGATTGCCAGATTCTGTGAATCCACTCAATACATTAAGAGGAAAGGTTAGAAACTATGAAGTAAAAGTACAGACTGAGCAAGGAGAATGGGGATTTGATTCGGTATACCAGGAGAATATTACTGAATGGAATAAACCATCTACGGAGGGACTCCAAAATGATGACCAAAAAACGTGGTACGCCGCTCTTAAAGAAGCAACGTTATTGTTTAACCCAAGCCAATTATGGGGCGACATTACTCAAATAAAAGGAGGTAAAAGAACCCCGGGAATGGCCCTTCAGGATCAATTAGCTAATTATCAAAATTTCTTAAAAAGGAAAGAAGTCTCATGGAATGACTCCAATGGGGAAGTATCTATACGAGCCTGGCCTCATCTTGCAATGGAACCACTTCTCGTAGAGGCCTCGCCAAAAGATAGCGGACAGAAAAAGGGAAAAGTTGAAGATATATCTACAAGGTACACAGCTACGTTTCTATTGCCCGATCATCTGAAGACAGTCAAACAATATTTTAGACAACACCCGGAATGGCGCCACGTAAGAACAATTCAGTCATCATTCCCGTTTGTCCATACTACTCTAATGACTACGGAAAGATTTCTGATAGCAGGGCTAGACCTCTTTCAGGTCAATAACACAAGACAAACACAGAGTCAGGTGTTTGATAAAACTGAATTTAAGAAGACTTGGTTCCCCATTATAAGTAGTGTTCAATATCCACAACTTAGATGGCAACCCCAAGACCCCGAGCATTTTAGTTTAAACGTTACAGGATACCAAGGGTGTTTCCGAGCACCTAACCTGAAGCCTAAGGCAGTTTATAGTCACGACTCTAATCCATGTGACCCACATCAGTGGGGTTATATCCCGTGTAATAGTTCTGGATGTTTTAATGGGTCCCAAGTAGCCAAGCAACTGAAAAGAGAGCATGAATCCTATTTTACTACTAGGTGGGGAACACATGGTATATTGTTGAATAATAGAGAAAAAATGTGTGGACGGCTTGGAATACATGTAGCCATACCACACTGGCCGAAAGTGGCTGCTCCGATTGGGCTTTTAGAAAGTATAAATCCAGGGTTCCTCATGTATAATCGATATGAAACTTATCGAGATCAACTATGTAACAAAGACAGAGTGTATGCAAAATCACAGACACATGTTTTTGAATTGGATGATATTATCCTATCAAAGATGACATACAGTAATTCATCTCCCTGGTACATTCCAAAAGGAGAGAGAAGCTGCGTATATGAGGAATATAGTGCCCCTGAGATCAATATAACCAAGGACCCATATGCCTGTGAGAAATTAAACGATTATTGGCATGTTGTACGTGACTTTCGGAAGAAAGTACCGACGGCAGGATGGCTAGGATTTTTTGGAATGATGTCGGAAGCTATGATGTATGGAATAGGACAGGGAGTTGTAGATACAGCGGCAGCTGTGTGGGAAATTATCAAATTTATATGGTGGTACCTAAAATGGATACTGCTTGTATTAGCGATCCTCGTAGCTCTCGCCGTAATCTCTAAAGTAGTCACTTTATGTCGGTGCCTTAATAGTATATGCTGCTATCCGTGCCGTGCAGTCCAAAGACGAAAAGGAAGACAAGAGAAAGAGTTCTTGAGAAAGGCTCTTCGAGATGTCAAAAAAGAAATAAAGAAAAAGAAGCAAGAAAAGTGGAAAAAAGTCAATGGACAAAGGGTCTAGCTAAGTTTAGGTTAGGCATCCCACTTATGTATTAAGGTACCGGACACGAAAGTGCCTGAGGGGGAAGTAAATAAGGAAAATCTTAGGATGAAAATCAAAATTTTAACCTGAGTGTTAGGCATCATTTTAATAATATTAATATTACTTAACTTCAAAGTTACCCAGTTCTCCTAAAGAGAGGACTGGTGTTGAAGGATGGACAATACACCGTGTATAACGTTACTAATACATCTTAATCAGTACCAAAGTACTAGTTTACGATATCAATTCAGGATTGATTAAAATAAGAACTAAATGACACAAATTCACAGAGCAATGTACTACGCTTCATGGCTTTTACCCACAATTATATTAAAATGCCCATAAAGTGTTTAGACACAGCACGGAACCAGACAATAGTTTGGACTCTCTTCTGGATGACATGGGCGTGTATTGGAGCAGATGCACTGACGCTCCGCCTACATCAACAGGGGACTCAAGGTAACACCTCCACCCGCAAGCACCTGCAAAGAGCAGCGCAGCAAATATCTCACGTTTAGTCGCGCTGAACATGGCAAGCAACCAGACGAACACCACCGGGTATCACCCCGAGAGTCCTCCCCAGGTAGGGGCAGATTTTATTGATCTTGCAATACTGTCCATTTTACAAGTAATATTTGTTCCTCCATTACATAAGCAAAAAACTTGTCTGGGATGCATCCTCGGATTAATAGTAGGGTGCATTCGCTTTTTCGTTAGAAAAGCATCCCCTTTACATGCCTCGTTCAGCCTCATTGGATGCGCGGGTTTAAATTTAAGCCCTCAGAGACCATGGCTTTGGCCGACCGCGGTCACCATAGTATACGTACTGGACAGTCTGTACACCGAATTGGCCCTTTTGTTTTGCATAGGTTCTCAGTGTACCTATTGCATTATAGCAGGAACGGCGATATATTTCATACTCATAGGTTTATTGCTGACATTAATTTGGTCAACCCTGGGGAGGTATAAAAGGGCAGCACTTAATCTTACTGCGCAATGGATAATTCTGATGATATGGATTCTGTTCAAAAAGTTAGCTGGAGGAACTTCTTTGTATGTCTCTGTGTTTTATATAGGTTACCTGATGGGGACTTGTTACCCCATAAAGATATGGAAAACTTCGAACAGCATAAGGCTGTTTGGGATGGCGTCTACTGTTCGTAGACCTTCTCAGAATTGACATTTTGTAATGTTTCTACAGGGCTCAATTGTGATTACGGACGGGAACAACAAAGCAGATCAATGGGATCCATGGCACACGCAAAAAACGAGAGTCCTGTATGCCCTAGATGTGATCATGGAGCCCCTTGATCCCGGAACCAAAGTCCGCCCTGTAGACAGAGGAAGACATAGGATTTTTAGTTGGGGACCCTCCACCAAAATGGTTGAATATTGGAGGGGTGAGCCCCGCATGAGATTTACAGCAAAGGTGTCACGCGGTGTACTTACCCAAGATCATAAAAAGAAGGTCCAAAAATTGTGGATACCGCATGAAATTAAAGCAAAGGATCGGGTTGTGTGGTCATTCGAAAAGGAGATCCCGTTCATTCTCCAGGCATGGCCACGTTTTGTGGTAATGTGCCGGGAGAACGAGCCATTGAACCATTGGCTCCCAGTTGTTTGTGCTGAACTCTGGGAGTTTACGTTCCCCGGGGATGATAAGCTGCCCCCGTTGACCACGTACGCCATTAGGGCGTACCATTGTAAAATAGGACCTGGGCAGACATCCTGGATTGAACGCGGAGCATTCCATCCCCCGTATATGATGGAGGGAATGGTGCTGAAAACCGAACAGGTGGGAGAAATATACAACGAAGACTTGGGAAATGTTAGCCCAGCCAGACCTTGGGGGCCAGGAAACATTCAGCCAGGCTACCAACCTCCCGGAAAGCAGATTTACCTCTGCGACACAAACTTACTGATGGTGACTCAATGGCAGAAAGATGTTGTGAGTGTGTATGAGGACTGGGAGGAGTGCGTCGTCAGGGAGCATGATGAATTGTGGCATGGGGGGTTTGGTAAACAACATTACCAAGGAGGATATTGTCCTAGTGGTTACTATGAGTGGATCGAAAGGTTGTTGAAAGGCAGATCAGTGGTGCCCACGGCACATGGTTGGCATATGCTAAGACCAGTCACTTGGGAAAAATTCGCCCGACTGGTGATGAGTGGAGCTAAGGAGGAAGCAATGGCGGTGTTGGAGGGGAATCGCGACTGGAGGCGCCCTGCCATGCTCCAACAGTACAAACGGCAACTCGGGAGGCCCGCCCCCCGGAGACCAAACCTGGCGAGACGTTGGGCAAGGAGAGCCGCGACATCCAGTAGCACAGAGGTGGCCTCTGGAGGGAGAAGCAATCTCCCGTCCAATGACGAGACACCTGCTAGCTCGGAGTCGGTAGCTACTCCAGCCCCAAGGGCACCCAAGTGTCGGAGGGCCTCCGTGTCTGTACCGATGTACCCTGAGCCAGCGCGGTCCTCTCCCGAACCACTGCCGAATGCCCCACCTCCTTCAGAAAGTAGTGCAGTTGAGGACAGCCAGGAAGAACAGCCAAATCACCAAGGAGATGCCAGCGCAGCAAATTGTGCTTATTGTAAGGGAGAATTAGTAGCCCTTAAAGATCCACTCCTTTGTAAGCACGATGGCCATATCCTGGGAAGTTGCCACCTGTGTGGGTTAAACATGAGGGACACCAGCTTTGTCTTCCCTGATGTAGGACAGTTCGTAGCAGGCCCCGTTAATGGCTCTCACCCGGGGACAGATGGCCCTGTGGAGATGAACCCCGGAAGCATGCTAAACCCTGTACCCCCAGCATCACCAAGACGCCAGACACCTTCTCCTCAAACTGAAGACTCCAGTGATCTGAGCCCCACATCTTCTCAATCTGCAAGCCACTCGACTCCAGCCCCACGAAATGAATATTCACCCACCACTCCCCAATATGAGGTTCCAGGTCCCGCAGCGTCTGAGGATGGTGGTGGAGAACCTAATGACTACACTGCCCCTTTGACGTCCAGCCCTGCGTCGCCTGGTGTGCCAAGATCGGCATCTGCGCTGATGTGGATCTGCTACTACGTGAACATGATGAGAGAATTGGATGATCTCGAGTCCCTGATGAGACAACAAAATGATGACGACGAAGGAATCGGACCACTGGACTTTGACGAATTGGACAAATGGTGAAGGACGATATTTTCGGAGGGGGATGTTGTATACACTGGAAGTTCGAAAATATTATAATCAAAACCTGCTAAATAATATTTGATATTGTTTCTGTTTTTATCATTAATGGACCTGCTAAATAATATTTGATATTGTTTCTGAATTTTTTATCATTAATTGTTTAATGTTTCAAACTTTAGTGAACCTGTATGCGTTTGATCATGCGCGTTTGAACTCACGAACAGCTGTGTGCTTGGATCTGAGAATGACCTTGAAGGCGCGCTCATTTGAAGTCATGAGAAAGTGGCCATCTTGAACTTAGTTTGAACCTGTGCGCACGTGCTGACAAAATGGAGTGGATGTACTGACCTAATATGGTGAACCGGGCATCAGTGACGTAAAAAATGATGTAAGTGCTGACGCAATTGACACTAATATGATCTATCACCGAACATGTATCCTTTTGAGGGAGGGACTTCAAAAGGCCACCTGGAGAAAAAACAAGATAAGTTATAGATATGACTAATTGGCTTGGCGTGAGAAAACGGATGTCGGTATGTCTTCAAAGCCGTGTGTGGCTATATAAGCGCTCGGAGATGTGACCCTGAGTTCTTGCTCTTTTTGGATCTTCGCCCGCGTCTGTCCGCCGTAAGTTTTTATCTTATCTTGGGACGGTGCTCTTGCTGTTGGCTCTCGGACCATTTGATTTTAACTCATCTTTTATTTCTCTTTTACTATTTTTGAATTAATCCTTTTTATTGAAGTATTTTTGATTATATGGTTTTGAAGTATTTTTAATTATACGGTCTTTGAAGTGTTTTTGATTATATGGTTTTGAAGTATTCTTAATTATACGGCTTTTGAAGTATTTTTGATTATATGGTTTTTGAAGTATATGTACTAGTACCAGCGTCTGGCGGTACTTTTGATATTGTTGGGTATCAGCGTCTGGCAATACCCTTGAGTTTATGGATTTTATTGTTTTTGGTTGACTTTGCTGTTTTTACTATTCTTTTATTAATTTTTTGAAGAAACATTTTTGTGACAAAAAACAAAATAAAATTGAGTACGAATTAAGTACTGAAAAGGCACAACGGCGTTGATCCCTGACTACTAAAGAATCAACTGGCTCCTACCTACTACCATCAATTGGGTTATAGGTGAGTTACTGTTTGATTTCCTCCTGTTGCACATTTAATGAATGTCTCACATGGTAGCATTATTCCATGAATTATTGTGTCAATGATTAGGTGGTAGTTTTAGGCATTTATGGGGAAAATGTTATTTGAAAGGAATGGATTTAGGATCCGTTCATGAGTCCCTAAACGAAGTTAAGTAAAGAGACTACGGTAAGAGGTGTAGCATTGTAAGGTCAAGAACCTGTTTTTTAACAGGTCGGGCTAATTAAATAACCCGCTCAGTGAAGCGCCGACACTACTCACTAATATAATAAGGTATAGTTGATATGCTTATTATAGTCTTAGAACCGTGTCCGCAACAAGAGGCTGACTGAGTTGACCAACCGAGGGGCCCTTTACCAGAGAGGTAAAGGGAGGTAGTGTGCTTGGAACTAGGGACGGCTTATGTTATAGCTAATCGCCTTGTACACAAGACCTTGAAAACCTAAACCCGACGACAGTAATGGCAAAATATGTAAAACGCGTTTTCAGGCTGAGATAAGGTTGTTTCTGGAACGCCAAACATAAAAATCGTGTTAACTTTGGAAAAACACTTCAAACAGCTTAGATTTGATGTGCAACTACTAGAAAGAACCTTTCTGCTATAGTGGGAGGTGAAAATTTCATGTTCTGAAGCTTCCCTGCAAAGTGATGGCACAATGCTGAAAACGCGTTTTCAGCCTGAGATAAGGTTGATTCTGGAACGCCAAACATAAGAATGTTGATAACTTTGGAAAAACACTTCAGACAGGTTAGATTTGATGTGCAACTACTAGAAGGACCCTTTCTGCTATAGTGGCAGGTTAAAATTTCATGTTCTGAAGCTTCCCTCCAAAGTTATGGCACAATGCAGAAAACGCTTTTACAGCCTGAGATTAGGTGGGTTCAGGAACGGCAAACATAAAAATGTTGATAACTTTGGAAAAACACTTCAAACAGCTTAGATTTGAAGTGCAACTATTAGAAAAACCCTTTCTGCTATAGTGGGAGGTGAAAATTTCATGTTCTGAAGCTTCCCTGCAAAGTTATGGCACAATGCAGAAAACGCGTTTTCAGCCTGAGATAAGGTCGATTCCGGAAAGCCAAACATAAAAATGTTGATAACTTTGGAAAAACACTTCAGACAGCTTAGATTTGATGTGCAACTACTGGAAAAAGCCTTTCTGCTATAGTGGGAGTTGAAAATTTCATGTTCTGAAGCTTCCCTGCAAAGTTACGGCACAATGCAGAAAACGCGTTTTCAGCATGAGACAAGGTCAATTACGGAACGCCAAACATAAAAATATGATAACTTTGAAAAAAAACTTCAGACAGCTTAGATTTGATGTGCAACTACCAGAAAGACCCTTTCTGCTATAGTGGGAGGTGAAAATTTCATGTTCTGAAGTTTCCCTGCAAAGTTATGGCACAATGCAGAAAACGCGTTTTCAGCCAGAGATAAGGTCGATTCTGGAATGCCAAACATAAAAATGTTGATAACTTTGGAAAAACACTTCAGACAGCTTAGATTTGATGTGCAAGTAGGAGAAAAACCCTTTTTGCTTTAGAGGGAATTGAAAATTTCATGTTCTGAAGCTTTCCTGCAAAGTTATGGCACAATGCGTAAAACGCGTTTTCAGCCTGAGATAAGGTTGATTCCGGAACGCCAAACATAAAAATGTTGATAACTTCGGAAAAACACATCAGTCAGCTTAGATTTGACGTGCAACTACGAGAAAGACCCTTTCTGCTATAGTGGGATGTGAAAATGTAATGTTCTGAAGCTTTATGCAAAGTTATGGCACAATGCGTAAAACGCGTTTTCAGCCTGAGATAAGGTCGATTCCGGAACGCCAAACATAAAAATGTTGATAACTTTGGAAAAACACTTCAGACAGCTTAGATTTGATGTGCAACTACTAGAAAGACCCATTCAGCTATAGTGGGAGTTGAAAATTTCATGTTCTGAAACTTCCCTGCAAAGTTATGGCACATTGCAGAAAACGCATTTTCAGCCTGAGATAAGGTCGATTCAGGAACGCCAAACATAAAAATGTTGAAAACTTTCAAAAAACACTTCATACAGCTTAGATTTTATGTGCAAGTACGAGAAAGACCCTTTCTGCTATAATGGGAATTGAAAATTTCATGTTCTGAAGCTTCCCTGCAAAGTTATGGCACAATGCCGAAAAAGCGTTTTCAGCCTGAGATAAGGTTGATTCCGGAACACCAAACATAAAAATGTTGATAACTTATGAAAAACACTTCAGACTGCTTAGATTTGATGTGCAACTACTAGAAAGAACTTTTCTACTATAGCGGTAGGTGAAAATTTGATGTTCTGAGGCTTCCCTGCAAAGTTATGGCACAATGCAGAAAACACGTTTTCAGACTGAGATAAGGTGGGTTCCAGAACGGCAAACATAAAAATGTTGATAACTTTGGAAAAACATTTCAGACAGCTTAGATTTGATCTGCAACTACTAGAAAGACCCTTTCTGCTATAGTGGGTGGTGAAAATTTCATGTTCTGAAGCTTTATGGAAAGTTATGGCACAATTCGTATCACGCGTTTTCAGCCTGAGATAAGGTCGATTCCGGAACGCAAACATGAAAATGTAGATAACTTTGGAAAAACACTTCAGACAGCTTAGATTTGATGTGCAACTACTAGAAAGACCATTTCTGCAATAGTGGGAGGTTAAAATTTCATATTCTGAAGTTTCCTGCAAAGTTATGGCACAATGCAGAAAACGCGTTTTCAGCTTGAGATAAGGTGGGTTCCTGAACGCCAAACGCAAAAATGTTGAAAAGTTTTGAAAAACACTTCAGACAGCTTAGATTTGATGTGCAACTACCAGAAAGACCTTTTCTGCTATAGTGGAAGTTTAAAATTTCATGTTCTGAAGCTTCCTTGCAAAGTTATGGCACAATGCGGAAAACACGTTTTCAGCCTGAGATAAAGTCGATTCCGGAACGCCAAACATAAAAATGTTGATAACTTTGGAAAAACACTTCAGACATCTTAGATTTGATTTGCAATTACTAAAAAACCCTTTCTGCCTTTGTGGGAGGTGAAAATTTCATGTTCTGAAGCTTCACGGCAAAGTTATGGAACAATGCGTAAAACATGTTTTCAGCCTGTGATTAGGTCGATTCAGGAACGTCAAACATAAAAAAGTTGATAACTTTTGAAATACACTTCAGACCGCTTAGATTTGATGTGCAACTACTAGAAAGACCCTTTCTGCTATAGTGGGAGGTGAACATTTCATGTTCTGAAGATTCCCTGCAAAGGTATGGCACAATGCAGAAAACGCGTTTTCAGCCTGAGATAAGATGGGTTCCGGAACGCCAAAATAAAAATGTTGATAAGTTTGGAAAAAACACTTCAGACAGCTTAGATTTGATGTGCAACTACTAGAAAGACCCTTTCTGCTATAGTGTTAGGTCAAAATTTCATGTTCGGAAGCATCCATGCAAAGTTATGGCTCAATGCAGAAAACGCGTTTTCAGCCAGAGATAAGGTCGATTCCGGAACGCCAAACATAAAAATGTTGATAACTTTGCAAAAACACTTCAGATAGCTTAGATTTGATGTGCAACTGCTAGAAACACCCTTTCTGTTGTAGTTGGAAGTGAAAATTTCATGTTCGGAAACTTCCCTGCAAAGTTATGGCACATTGCAGAAAACGCATTTTCAGCCTGAGATAAGGTCGATTCAGGAACGCCAAACATAAAAATGTTGAAAACTTTCAAAAAACACTTCATACAGCTTAGATTTTATGTGCAAGTACGAGAAAGACCCTTTCTGCTATGATGGGAATTGAAAATTTCATGTTCTGAAGCTTCCCTGCAAAGTTATGGCACAATGCCGAAAAAGCGTTTTCAGCCTGAGATAAGGTTGATTCCGGAACACCAAACATAAAAATGTTGATAACTTATGAAAGACACTTCAGACAGCTTAGATTTGATCTGCAACTACTAGAAAGACCCTTTCTGCTATAGTGGTTGGTGAAAATTTCATGTTCTGAAGCTTTATGCAAAGTTATGGCACAATTCGTATCACGCGTTCTCAGCCTGAGATAAGGTCGATTCCGGAACGCCAAACATGAAAATGTAGATAACTTTGGAAAAACACTTCAGACAGCTTAGATTTGATGTGCAACTACTAGAAAGACCATTTCTGCAATAGTGGGAGGTTAAAATTTCATATTCTGAAGTTTCCTGCAAAGTTATGGCACAATGCAGAAAACGCGTTTTCAGCTTGAGATAAGGTGGGTTCCCGAACGCCAAACGCAAAAATGTTGAAAAGTTTGGAAAAACACTTCAGACAGCTTAGATTTGATGTGCAACTACCAGAAAGACCTTTTCTGCTATAGTGGAAGTTTAAAATTTCATGTTCTGAAGCTTCCTTGCAAAGTTATGGCACAATGCGGAAAACACGTTTTCAGCCTGAGATAAAGTCGATTCCGGAACGCCAAACATAAAAATGTTGATAACTTTGGAAAAACACTTCAGACAGCTTAGATTTGATTTGCAATTACTAAAAAAAACCCTTTCTGCCATTGTGGGAGGTGAAAATTTCATGTTCTGAAGCTTCACGGCAAAGTTATGGAACAATGCGTAAAACGCGTTTTCAGCCTGTGATTAGGTCGATTCAGGAACGTCAAACATAAAAAAGTTGATAACTTTTGAAATACACTTCAGACCGCTTAGATTTGATGTGCAACTACTAGAAAGACCCTTTCTGCTATAGTGGGAGGTGAACATTTCATGTTCTGAAGATTCCCTGCAAAGGTATGGCACAATGCAGAAAACGCGTTTTCAGCCTGAGATGAGATGGGTTCCGGAACGCCAAACATAAAAATGTTGATAAGTTTGGAAAATCACTTCAGACAGCTTAGCTTTAATGTGCAACTACTAGAAAGACCCTTTCTGCTATAGTGGGATGTGAAAATTTCATGTTCTGAAGCTTCCTTGCAAAGTTATGGCACAATGCAGAAAACGCGTTTTCAGCCTGAGATAAGGTCGATTCCTGTACGCTAAACATAAAAAGGATGATAACTTTGGAAAAACACTTTAGACAGCTTAGATTTGATGTTTAACTACTAGAAAGACCCTTTCTGCTATCGTGGGATGTGAAAATTTCATGTTCTGAAGCTTCCCTGCAAAGTTATGTCACAATGCAGAAAACGTGTTTTCAGCCTCACATAAGGTCAATTCCAGAACGCCAAACATAAAAGTGTTGATAACTTTGGAACAACACTTCAGACAGCTTAGATTTGATGTGTAACTACGAGAAAGACCCTTTCTGCTATAGTGGGAGGTTAAAATTTCATGTTCGGAAGCTTCCATGCAAAGTTATGCCACAATGCAGACAACGCGTTTTCAGCCTGAGATAAGGTCGATTCCGGTTGATGTGCTACTACTAGAAAGACCCTTTCTGCTATATTGGGACGTGAAAATTTCATGTTCTAAAGCTTTATGCAAAGTTATGGCACAATGCGTAAAACGCGTTTTCAGCCTGAGATAAGGTGGGTTCCCGAAGACCAAAAATAAAAATGTTGAAAATTTTGGAAAAACACTTCAGACAGCTTAGATTTGATGTGCAACGACTAGAAAGACCCTTTCTGCTACAGTGGGAGGTGAAAATTTCGTGTTCTGAAGATTCCCTGCAAAGTTATGCCAAATTTCAGGAAACGCGTTTTCAGCCTGAGATAAGGTCGATTCCGGAACGCCAAACACAAAAATATTGATAACTTTGGAAAAACACTTCAGACAGCTTAGATTTGATGTGCAACTACTAGAAAGACCCTTTCTGCTATAGTGGGAGGTGAAAATTTCATGTTCTGATGCTTTCCTGCAAAGTTATGGCACAATGCGTAAAACGCGTTTTCAGCCTGAGATAAGGTTGATTCCGGAACGCCAAACATAAAAATGTTGATAACTTTGGAAAAACACTTCAGACAGCTTAGATTTGATGTGCAACTACTAGAAAGACCCTTTCTGCTTCAGTGGGAGGTGAAAATTTCATGTTCTGAAGCGTCCCTGCAAAGTAATGGCACAACGCAGAAAACACGTTTTCAGCCTGAGATAAGGTGGGTTCCGGAACGCCAAACATAAAAATGTTGATAACTTTGGAAAAACACTTCAGACAGCTTATATTTGATGTGCAACTACTAGAAAGACAATTTCTGCTATAGTGGTAGGTGAAACTTTCATGTTCTGAAGCTTTCCTTCAAAGTTATTGCACAATGCAGAAAACGCGTTTTCAGCCTGAGATAAGGTGGGTTCCGGAACGCAAAACATAAAATGTTGATAACTTTGGAAAAACACTTCAGACAGCTTAGATTTGATGTGCAACTACTAGAAAGACCCTTTCTGCTACAGTGGGAGGTGAAAATTTCATGTTCTGAAGCTTCACTGCAAAGTTATGGCACAATGCAGAAAACGCGTTTTCAGCCCGAGATAAGGTCGTTTCCGGAAAGCCAAACATAAAAATGTTGATAGCTTTCGAAAAACACTTCAGACAACTTAGATTTGATGTGCAACTACAAGAAAGACCCTTTCTGCTATAGTGGGAGGTGAAAATTTCATGATCTGAAGCTTCCCTGCAAAGTTATGGCACAATGCAGAAAACGCGTTTTCAGCCTGAGATAAGGTTGATTCCGGAACGCCAAACATAAAAATGTTGATAACTTTGGAAAAACACTTCAGACAGCTTAGATTTGATGTGCAACTACTAGAAAGACCCTTTCTGCTTCAGTGGGAGGTGAAAATTTCATGTTCTGAAGCTTCCCTGCAAAGTAATGGCACATCGCAGAAAACGCGTTTTCAGCCTGAGATAAGGTGGGTTCCGGAACGCCAAACATAAAAATGTTGATAACTTTGGAAAAACACTTCAGACAGCTTATATTTGATGTGCAACTACTAGAAAGACAATTTCTGCTATAGTGGTAGGTGAAACTTTCATGTTCTGAAGCTTTCCTTCAAAGTTATTGCACAATGAAGAAAACGCGTTTTCAGCCTGAGATAAGGTGGGTTCCGGAACGCCAAACATAAAAATGTTGATAACTTTGGAAAAACACTTCAGACAGCTTATATTTGATGTGCAACTACTAGAAAGACAATTTCTGCTATAGTGGTAGGTGAAACTTTCATGTTCTGATGCTTTCCTGCAAAGTTATGGCACAATGCTTAAAACGCGTTTTCAGCCTGAGATAAGGTTGATTCCGGAACGCCAAACATAAAAATGTTGATAACTTTGGAAAAACATTTCAGACAGCTTAGATTTGATGTGCAACTACTAGAAAGACCCTTTCTGCTTCAGTGGGAGGTGAAAATTTCATGTTCTGAAGCTTAGCTGCAAAGTTATGCCACAATGCAGGAAACGCGTTTTCAGCCTGAGATAAGGTTGATTCCGGAACGCCAAACATAAAATTATTGATAACTTTGGAAAAACACTTCAGACAGCTTTGATTTGATGTGCAACTACTAGAAAGACCCTTTCTGCTATAGTGGGAGTTGAAAATTTCATGTTCTGAAGCTTTCCTGCAAAGTTATGGCACAATGCGTAAAACGCGTTTTCAGCCGGAGATAAGGTTGATTCCGGAACGCCAAACATAAAAATGTTGATAACTTTGGAAAAACACTTCAGACAGCTTAGATTTGATGTGCAACTACTAGAAAGACCCTTTCTGCTTCAGTGGGAGGTGAAAATTTCATGTTCTGAAGCGTCCCTGCAAAGTAATGGCACAACGCAGAAAACACGTTTTCAGCCTGAGATAAGGTGGGTTCCGGAACGCCAAACATAAAAATGTTGATAACTTTGGAAAAACACTTCAGACAGCTTAGATTTGATGTGCAACTACTAGAAAGACCCTTTCTGCTACAGTGGGAGGTGAAAATTTCATGTTCTGAAGCTTCACTGCAAAGTTATGGCACAATGCAGAAAACGCGTTTTCAGCCCGAGATAAGGTCGTTTCCGGAAAGCCAAACATAAAAATGTTGATAGCTTTCGAAAAACACTTCAGACAACTTAGATTTGATGTGCAACTACAAGAAAGACCCTTTCTGCTATAGTGGGAGGTGAAAATTTCATGATCTGAAGCTTCCCTGCAAAGTTATTGCACAATGCAGAAAACGCGTTTTCAGCCTGAGATAAGGTTGATTCCGGAACGCCAAACATAAAAATGTTGATAACTTTGGAAAAACACTTCAGACAGCTTAGATTTGATGTGCAACTACTAGAAAGACCCTTTCTGCTTCAGTGGGAGGTGAAAATTTCATGTTCTGAAGCTTCCCTGCAAAGTAATGGCACATCGCAGAAAACGCGTTTTCAGCCTGAGATAAGGTGGGTTCCGGAACGCCAAACATAAAAATGTTGATAACTTTGGAAAAACACTTCAGACAGCTTATATTTGATGTGCAACTACTAGAAAGACAATTTCTGCTATAGTGGTAGGTGAAACTTTCATGTTCTGAAGCTTTCCTTCAAAGTTATTGCACAATGCAGAAAACGCGTTTTCAGCCTGAGATAAGGTGGGTTCCGGAACGCCAAACATAAAAATGTTGATAACTTTGAAAAACACTTCAGACAGCTTATATTTGATGTGCAACTACTAGAAAGACAATTTCTGCTATAGTGGTAGGTGAAACTTTCATGTTCTGATGCTTTCCTGCAAAGTTATGGCACAATGCTTAAAACGCGTTTTCAGCCTGAGATAAGGTTGATTCCGGAACGCCAAACATAAAAATGTTGATAACTTTGGAAAAACATTTCAGACAGCTTAGATTTGATGTGCAACTACTAGAAAGACCCTTTCTGCTTCAGTGGGAGGTGAAAATTTCATGTTCTGAAGCTTAGCTGCAAAGTTATGCCACAATGCAGGAAACGCGTTTTCAGCCTGAGATAAGGTTGATTCCGGAACGCCAAACATAAAATTATTGATAACTTTGGAAAAACACTTCAGACAGCTTTGATTTGATGTGCAACTACTAGAAAGACCCTTTCTGCTATAGTGGGAGTTGAAAATTTCATGTTCTGAAGCTTTCCTGCAAAGTTATGGCACAATGCGTAAAACGCGTTTTCAGCCGGAGATAAGGTTGATTCCGGAACACCAAACATAAGAATGTTGATGACTTTGGAAAAACACTTCAGACAGCTTAGATTTGATGTGCAACTACTAGACAGACCCTTTCTGCTATAGTGGGAGGTGAAAATTAATTATTCTGCAGCTTTCCTGCAAAGTGATGGCACAGTGCAGAAAACGCGTTTTCAGCGTGAGATAAGGTTGATTCCGGAACGCCAAACATAAGAATGTTGATAACTTTGGAAAAACACTTCAGACAGGTTAGATTTGATGTGCAACTACTAGAAAGACATTTTCTGCTATAGTGGGAGGTGAAAATTTCGTGTTCTGAAGCTTCCCTCCAAAGTTATGGCACAATGCAAAAAAAGCGTTTACAGCCTGAGAAAAGGTGGATTCCGGAACGCCAAACATAAAAATGTTGATAACTTTGGAAAAACACTTCAGACAGCTTTGATTTGATGTGCAACTACAAGAAAGACCCTTTATGCAATTGTGGGTGGTTAAAATTTCATGTTCTGAAGCTTCCCAGCAAAGTTATGGCACAAAGCAGAAAACGCGTTTTCAGCCTGGGATAAGGTGGGTTCCGGAACGCCAAACATAAAAATGTTGATAACTTTGGAAAAACACTTCATACAGCTTAGATTTGATGTGCAACAACTACAAAAGACCCTTTCTGCTAAAGTGGGAGGTGAAATTTTCATTTTCAGAAGCTTTCCTTCAAAGTTATGGCACAATGCAGAAAACGCGTTTTCAGCCTGAGATAAGGTGGGTTCGGGAACACCAAATATAAAAATGTTGATATCTTTCCAAAAACACTTCAGACAGATTAGATTTGATGTGCAACGACTAGAAAGACATTGTCTGTTATAGTGGGAGTTGAAAATTTCATGTTCTGATGCTTCTCTGCAAAGTCAAGGAACAATGCAGAACACGCGTTTTCAGCCTGAGATAAGGTGGGTTCCGGAACGCCAAACATAAAAATGTTGATAACTTTGGAAAAACACTTCAGACAGCTTAGATTAGATGTGCAACTACAAGAAAGACCCTTTATGCTATTGTGGGAGGTTAAAATTTCATGTTCTGAAGATTCCCAGCAAAGTTATGGCACAAAGCAGAAAACGCGTTTTCAGCCAGAGATGAGGTGGGTTCCGGAACGCCAAACATAAAAATGTTGATAACTTTGCAAAAACACTTCAGACAGCTTAGATTTGATGTGCAAATACTAGAAAGGCCCTTTCTGCTATAGTGCGATATGAAAATTTCATGTTCTGAAGCTTCCCTGCAAAGTTAGGGCACAATGCAGAAAAAGGGTTTTCAGCCTGAGATTAGGTGGGTTCCGGAACGCCAAACGTAAAAATGTTGATAACTTTCGAAAAACACTTCAGACAGCTTAGATTTGATGTGCAACAACAAGAAAGACCCTTTATGCTATTGTGGGAGGTTAAATTTTCATGTTCTGAAGCTTCCCTGCAAAGTTATGGGACAATGCAGAAAACGCGTTTTCAGACTGAGATAAGGTGGGTTTCGGAACGCCAAACATAAAAATGTTGATAACTTTGGAAAAAACATTTCAGACAGCTTAGATTTGATGTGCAACTACTAGAAAGACCCTTTCTTCTACAGTGGGAGGTGAAAATTTCATGTTCTGAAGCTTCCCTGCAAAGTTATGGCACAATGCAGAAAATGCATTTTCAACCTGGGATAAGGTGGGTTCGGGAGCGGCAAACATAAAAGTGTTGACAACTTTGGAAAAACACTTCATACAGCTTAGATTTGATGTGCAACAACTACAAAAGACCCTTTCTGCTAAAGTGGGAGGTGAAATTTTCATTTTCAGAAGCTTTCCTTCAAAGTTATGGCACAATGCAGAAAACGCGTTTTCAGTCTGAGATAAGGTGGGTTCGGGAACACCAAACATAAAAATTTTGATATCTTTCCAAAAACACTTCAGACAGATTAGATTTGATGTGCAACGACTAGAAAGACATTGTCTGTTATAGTGGGAGTTGAAAATTTCATGTTCTGATGCTTCTCTGCAAAGTCAAGGAACAATGCAGAACACGCGTTTTCAGCCTGAGATAAGGTGGGTTCCGGAACGCCAAACATAAAAATGTTGATAACTTTGCAAAAACACTTCAGACAGCTTAGATTTGATGTGCAACTACTAGAAAGACCCTTTCTGCTATAGTGCGATATGAAAATTTCATGTTCTGAAGCTTCCCTGCAAAGTTAGGGCACAATGCAGAAAAAGCGTTTTCAGCCTGAGATAAGGTGGGTTTCGGAACGCCAAACATAAAAATGTTGATAACTTTGGAAAAAACATTTCAGACAGCTTAGATTTGATGTTCAACTACTAGAAAGACCCTTTCTTCTACAGTGGGAGGTGAAAATTTCATGTTCTGAAGCTCCCCTGCAAAGTTATGGTACAATGCAGAAAACGCGTTTTCAGCCTGAGATAAGGTCTATTCCGGAACGCCAAACATAAAAGTGCTGATAACTTTGGAAAAACACTTCAGACAGCTTAGATTTGATGTGCAACTACTAGAAAGACCTTTTCTGCTATAGTGCGAAGTGAAAATTTCATGTTCTGAAGCTTCCCAGCAAAGTTATGGCACATTGCAGAAAACGCGTTTTCAGGCTGAGATAAGGTGGGTTCCGGAATGCCAAACATATAAATGTTGATAATTTTGGAAAAACACTTCAGACAGCTTAGATTTGATTTGCAACTACTAGAAAGACCCTTTCTGCTATAGTGGGAGGTGAAAATTTCATGATCTGAAGCTTCCCAACAAAGTTATGGCACATTGCAGAAAACGCGTTTTCAGGCTGAGATAAGGTGGGTTCCGGAATGCCAAACGTAAAAATGTTGATAACTTCGGAAAAACACTTCAGATAGCTTAGATTTGATGTGCAACTACGTGAAAGACCCTTTCTGCTATAGTGGGACGTGAAAATTTCATGTTCTGAAGCTTCCCTGCAAAGTTATTGCACAATGTGGAAAACCCGTTTTCAGCCTGAGAAAAGGTGGGGTCCGGAACGCCAAACATAAAAATGTTGATAACTTTGGAAAAACACTTCAGACAGCTTATATTTGATGTGCAACTTCTACAAAAGACCCTTTCTGCTATAGTGGGAGGTGAAAATTTCATGATCTGAAGTTTCCCAACAAAGTTATGGCACATTGCAGAAAACGCGTTTTCAGGCTGAGATAAGGTGGGTTCCGGAATGCCAAACGAAAAAATGTTGATAACTTCGGAAAAACACTTCAGATAGCTTAGATTTGATGTGCTACTACGAGAAAGACCCTTTCTGCTATAGTGGGACGTGAAAATTTCATGTTCTGAAGCTTTCCTTCAAATTTATGGCACAATGCAGAAAACGCGTTTTCAGCCTGAGATAAGGTGGGTTCCGGAACGCCAAACGTAAAAATGTTGATAACTTTCGAAAAACACTTCAGACAGCTTAGATTTGATGTTTAACTACTACAAAGACCCTGTCTGTTATAGTTGGAGTAGAAAATTTCACGTTCTGAAGCTTCCCTGCAAAGTTAAGGAAAAATGCAGAAAACGCGTTTTCAGCCGGAGATAAGGTGGGTTCCGGAACGCCAAACATAAAAATGTTGATAACTTTGGAAAAACACTTCAGACAGCTTCGATTTGATGTGCAATTACAAGAAAGACCCTTTATGCTATTGTGGGAGGTTAAAATTTCATGTTCTGAAGATTCCCAGCAAAGTTATGGCACAAAGCAGACAACGCGTTTTCAGCAAGAGATAAGGTGGGTTCCGGAACGCCAAACATAAAAATGTTGATAACTTTGGAAAAACACTTCAGACAGCTTAGATTTGATGTGCAACTACAAGAAAGACCCTTTATGCTATTGTGGGAGGTTAAATTTTCATGTTCTGAAGCTTCCCTGCAAAGTTATGGGACAATGCAGAAAACGCGTTTTCAGACTGAGATAAGGTGGGTTTCGGAACGCCAAACATAAAAATGTTGATAACTTTGGAAAAAACATTTCAGACAGCTTAGATTTGATGTGCAACTACTAGAAAGACCCTTTCTTCTATAGTGGGAGGTGAAAATTTCATGTTCTGAAGCTTACCTGCAAAGTTATGGCACAATGCAGAAAATGCGTTTTCAGCCTGATATTAGTTGGGTTCGGGAGCGGCAAACATAAAAGTGTTGATAACTTTGGAAAAACACTTCAGACAGCTTAGATTTGATATGCAACTACGAGAAAGACCCTTTCTGCTATAGTGGGAAGTGAAAAATTCATGTTCTGAAGCTCCCCTGCAAAGTTATGGTACAATGCAGAAAACGTGTTTTCAGCCTGAGATAAGGTCTATTCCGGAACGCCAAATATAAAAGTGTTGATAACTTTGGAAAAACACTTCAGACAGCTTAGATTTGATGTGCAACTACTAGAAAGACCCTTTCTGCTATAGTGCTAAGTGAAAATTTCATGTTCTGAAGCTTCCCAGCAAAGTTATGGCACATTGCAGAAAACGCGTTTTCAGGCTGAGATCAGGTGGGTTCCGGAACGCCAAACATAAAAATGTTGCAAACTTTAGAAAAACACTTCAGACAGCTTAGATTTGATTTGCAACTACTACAAAGACCCTTTCTGCTACAGCGGGTGGTGAAATTTTCATGTTCTGAAGGTTCCCTGCAAAGTTATGGCACAATGCAGAAAACGCGTTTTCAGCCTGAGATAAGGTCAATTACGGAACGCCAAACATAAAAATGGTGATAACTTTGGAAAAACAATTCAGACAGCTTAAATTTGATGTGCAACTACTAGAAAGACCCTTTCTGATATAGTGGGTGGTGAAAATTTCATGTTCTGAAGTTTGCCTGCAAAGTTATGGCACAAAGCAGAAAACGCGTTTTCAGCCTGAGATAAGGTGGGTTCCGGAACGGCAGAAAAAAAATGTTGATAACTTTGGAAAAACACTTCAGACAGCTTAGATTTGATGTGCAACTACTAGAAAGACCTTTTCTGCTATAGTGGGAGGTGAAATTTTCATGTTCTGAAGCTTCCCTGCAAAGTTATGGCAAAATGCGTAAAACGCGTTTTAAGCCTGAGATAAGGTCGATTCCGGAATGCCAAACATAAAAATGTTGATAACTTTGACATAACACTTCAGAGAGCTTAGAATTGATGTGCAACTACGAGAAAGACCCTTTCTGATATAGTCGGAGGTAATAATTTCATGTTCTGAAGCTTCCCTGCAAAGTTATGGGACAATGCGAAAAATGCGTTTTCAGCCTGAGATAAGGTCATTTACGGAACGCCAAACATAAAAATGTTGATAACTTTGGAAAAACAATTCAGACAGCTTAGATTTGATGTGCAACTACGAGAAAGACCGTTTCTGCTATAGTGGGTGGTGAAATTTTCATGTTCTGAAGCTTCCCCGCAAAGTTATGGCAAAATGCGTGAAACGCGTTTTCAGCCAGAGATAAGGTCGATTCCGGAACGCCAAACATAAAAATGTTGATAACTTGGGAAAAACACTTCAGACAGTTTAGATTTGATGTGGAACTACTAGAAAGACCCTTTCTGCTATAGTGGGTGGTGAAATTTTCATGTTCTGAAGCTTCCCTGCAAAGTTATGGCACAATGCAGAAAAAGCGTTTTCAGCCTGAGATAAGGTCAATTACGGAACGCCAAACATAAAAATGGTGATAACTTTGGAAAAACAATTCAGACAGCTTAAGTTTGATGTGCAACTACTAGAAAGACCCTTTCTGCTATAGTGGGAGGTGCAAGTTTCATGTTCTGAAGCTTCCCTGCAAAGTTATTGCACAATGCAGAAAACGCGATTTCAAACTGAGATTAGGTCGATTCCTGAACGCCAAACATAAAAATGTTGATAACTTTGGAAAAACACTTAAGGCAGGTTAGATTTGATGTGCAACTACGAGAAAGACCCTTTCTGCTATAGTGGGGGGTGAAATTGTCATGTTCTGAAGCTTCCCTGCAAAGTTATGGCACAAAGTAGAAAATGCGTTTTCAGCCTGAGATAAGGTGGGTTCCGGAACGGCAAAAAAAAAAAAATGTTGATAACTTTGGAAAAACACTGCAGACAGCTTAGATTTGATGTGCAACTACTAGAAAGACCCCTTCTGCTTGAGTGGGAGGTCAAATTTTCATGTTCTGAAGCTTCCCTGCCAAGTTATGGCAAAATGCGTAAAACGCGTTTTCAGCCTGAGATAAGGTCGATTCCGGAACGCCAAACATAAAAATGTTGCAAACTTTAGAAAAACACTTCAGACAGCTTAGATTTGATTTGCAACTACTAGAAAGACCCTTTCTGCTACAGCGGGTGGTGAAATTTTCATGTTCTGAAGGTTCCCTGCAAAGTTATGGCACAATGCGTAATACGCGATTTCAGCCTGAGATAAGGTCGATTCCGGAACGCCAAACATAAAAAAGTTGATAACTTTGGAAAAACACTTCAGACAGCTTAGATTTGATGTGCAACTACGAGAAAGACCGTTTCTGATATAGTGGGTGGTGAAAATTTCATGTTCTGAAGTTTGCCTGCAAAGTTATGCCACAAAGCAGAAAAAGCGTTTTCAGCCTGAGATAAGGTGGGTTCCGGAACGGCAGAAAAAAAATGTTGATAACTTTGGAAAAACACTTCAGACAGTTTAGATTTGATGCGCAACTACTAGAAAGACCTTTTCTGCTATAGTGGGACGTGAAATTTTCATGTTCTGAAGCTTCCCTGCAAAGTTATGGCAAAATGCGTAAAACGCGTTTTAAGCCTGAGATAAGGTCGATTCCGGAATGCCAAACATAAAAATGTTGATAACTTTGACATAACACTTCAGAGAGCTTAGAATTAATGTGCAACTACGAGAAAGACCCTTTCTGATATAGTCGGAGGTAATAATTTCATGTTCTGAAGCTTCCCTGCAAAGTTATGGGACAATGCGAAAAATGCGTTTTCAGCCTGAGATAAGGTCATTTACGGAACGCCAAACATAAAAATGTTGATAACTTTGGAAAAACAATTCAGACAGCTTAGATTTGATGTGCAACTACGAGAAAGACCGTTTCTGCTATAGTGGGTGGTGAAATTTTCATGTTCTGAAGCTTCCCCGCAAAGTTATGGCAAAATGCGTGAAACGCGTTTTCAGCCTGAGATAAGGTCGATTCCGGAACGCCAAACATAAAAATGTTGATAACTTGGGAAAAACACTTCAGACAGTTTAGATTTGATGTGGAACTACTAGAAAGACCCTTTCTGCTATAGTGGGTGGTGAAATTTTCATGTTCTGAAGCTTCCCTGCAAAGTTATTGTAAAATGCGTAAAACGCGTTTTCAGCCTGAGATAAGGTGTGTTCCGGAACGCCAAACATAAAAATGTTGATAACTTAGGAAAAACACTTCAGACAGCTTAGATTTGATGTGCAACTGCTAGAAAGACCATTTCTGCTCTCGTGGGAGGTTAAAATTTCATGTTCTAAAGCTTCCCTGCAAAGTTGTGGCACAATGCAAAAAACGCGTTTTCAGCCTGAGATAATGTGAGTTCCAGAACGCCAAACATAAAAATGTTGATAACTTTGGAAAAACACTTCAGACAGCTTAGATTTGATGTGCAACTACTAGAAAGAACGTTTCTGATATAGTGGGAGGCGAAAATTTCATGTTCTGAAGCTTCCCTGCAAAGTTATGGCACAATCCAGAAAACGCGTTTTCAGCCTCAGATAAGGTCAATTACGGAACGCCAAACATAAAAATCGTGATAACTTTGGAAAAACAATTCAGACAGCTTAAGTTTGATGTGCAACTACTAAAAAGACCCTTTCTGCTATAGTGGGAGGTGCAAGTTTCATGTTCTGAAGCTTCCCTGCAAAGTTATTGCACAATGCAGAAAACGCGATTTCAAACTGAGATTAGGTCGATTCCGGAACGCCAAACATAAAAATGTTGATAACTTTGGAAAAACACTTAAGGCAGGTTAGATTTGATGTGCAACTACGAGAAAGACCCTTTCTGCTATAGTGGGGGGTGAAATTGTTTTGTTCTGAAGCTTCCCTGCAAAGTTATGGCACAAAGTAGAAAACGCGTTTTAAGCCTGAGATAAGGTCGATTCCGGAATGCCAAACATAAAAATGTTGATAACTTTGACATAACACTTCAGAGAGCTTAGAATTGATGTGCAACTACGAGAAAGACCCTTTCTGATATAGTCGGAGGTAATAATTTCATGTTCTGAAGCTTCCCTGCAAAGTTATGGGACAATGCGAAAAATGCGTTTTCAGCCTGAGATAAGGTCATTTACGGAACGCCAAACATAAAAATGTTGATAACTTTGGAAAAACAATTCAGACAGCTTAGATTTGATGTGCAACTACGAGAAAGACCGTTTCTGCTATAGTGGGTGGTGAAATTTTCATGTTCTGAAGCTTCCCCGCAAAGTTATGGCAAAATGCGTGAAACGCGTTTTCAGCCTGAGATAAGGTCGATTCCGGAACGCCAAACATAAAAATGTTGATAACTTGGGAAAAACACTTCAGACAGTTTAGATTTGATGTGGAACTACTAGAAAGACCCTTTCTGCTATAGTGGGTGGTGAAATTTTCATGTTCTGAAGCTTCCCTGCAAAGTTATTGTAAAATGCGTAAAACGCGTTTTCAGCCTGAGATAAGGTGTGTTCCGGAACGCCAAACATAAAAATGTTGATAACTTTGGAAAAACACTTCAGACAGCTTAGATTTAATGTGCAACTACTAGAAAGAACCTTTCTGCTATAGTGGGCTGTGAAAATTTCATGTTCTGAAGCTTCCCTGCAAAGTTATGGCACAATCCAGAAAACGCGTTTTCAGCCTCAGATAAGGTCAATTACGGAACGCCAAACATAAAAATGGTGATAACTTTGGAAAAACAATTCAGACAGCTTAAGTTTGATGTGCAACTACTAGAAAGACCCTTTCTGCTATAGTGGGAGGTGCAAGTTTCATGTTCTGAAGCTTCCCTGCAAAGTTATTGCACAATGCAGAAAACGCGATTTCAAACTGAGATTAGGTCGATTCCGGAACGCCAAACATAAAAATGTTGATAACTTTGGAAAAACACTTAAGGCAGGTTAGATTTGATGTGCAACTACGAGAAAGACCCTTTCTGCTATAGTGGGGGGTGAAATTGTTTTGTTCTGAAGCTTCCCTGCAAAGTTATGGCACAATGTAGAAAATGCGTTTTCAGCCTGAGATAAGGTGGGTTCCGGAACGGCAAAAAAAAAAAATGTTGATAACTTTGGAAAAACACTGCAGACAGCTTAGATTTGATGTGCAACTACTAGAAAGACCCCTTCTGCTTGAGTGGGAGGTCAAATTTTCATGTTCTGAAGCTTCCCTGCCAAGTTATGGCAAAATGCGTAAAACGCGTTTTCAGCCTGAGATAAGGTCGATTCCGGAACGCCAAACATAAAAATGTTGCAAACTTTAGAAAAACACTTCAGACAGCTTAGATTTGATTTGCAACTACTAGAAAGACCCTTTCTGCTACAGCGGGTGGTGAAATTTTCATGTTCTGAAGGTTCCCTGCAAAGTTATGGCACAATGCGTAATACGCGATTTCAGCCTGAGATAAGGTCGATTCCGGAACGCCAAACATAAAAATGTTGATAACTTTGACAAAACAATTCAGAGAGCTTAGATTTGATGTGCAACTACGAGAAAGACCCTTTCTGCAATAGTGGGAGGTAAAAATTTCATGTTCAGAAGATTCCCTGCAAAGTTATGGGACAATGCGAAAAACGCGTTTTCAGCCTGAGATAAGGTCGATTCCGGAACGCCAAACATAAAAAAGTTGATAACTTTGGAAAAACACTTCAGACAGCTTAGATTTGATGTGCAACTACGAGAAAGACCGTTTCTGCTATAGTGGGAGGTGAAATTTTCATGTTCTGAAGCTTCCCTGCAAAGTTATGGCAAAATGCGTAAAACGCGTTTTAAGCCTGAGATAAGGTCGATTCCGGAATGCCAAACATAAAAATGTTGATAACTTTGACATAGCACTTCAGAGAGCTTAGAATTGATGTGCAACTACGAGAAAGACCCTTTCTGATATAGTCGGAGGTAATAATTTCATGTTCTGAAGCTTCCCTGCAAAGTTATGGGACAATGCGAAAAATGCGTTTTCAGCCTGAGATAAGGTCATTTACGGAACGCCAAACATAAAAATGTTGATAACTTTGGAAAAACAATTCAGACAGCTTAGATTTGATGTGCAACTACGAGAAAGACCGTTTCTGCTATAGTGGGTGGTGAAATTTTCATGTTCTGAAGCTTCCCCGCAAAGTTATGGTAAAATGCGTGAAACCGTTTTCAGCCTGAGATAAGGTCGATTCCGGAACGCCAAACATAAAAATGTTGATAACTTGGGAAAAACACTTCAGACAGCTTAGATTTGATGTGCAACTGCTAGAAAGACCATTTCTGCTCTCGTGGGAGGTGAAAATTTCATGTTCTAGACAGCTTAGATTTGATGTGGAACTACTAGAAAGACCCTTTCTGCTATAGTGAGTGGTGAAATTTTCATGTTCTGAAGCTTCCCTGCAAAGTTATTGTAAAATGCGTAAAACGCGTTTTCAGCCTGAGATAAGGTGTGTTCCGGAACGCCAAATATAAAAATGTTGATAACTTAGGAAAAACACTTCAGACAGCTTAGATTTGATGTGCAACTGCTAGAAAGACCATTTCTGCTCTCGTGGGAGGTGAAAATTTCATGTTCTAAAGCTTCCCTGCAAAGTTGTGGCTCAATGCAAAAAACGCGTTTTCAGCCTGAGATAATGTGAGTTCCAGAACGCCAAACATAAAAATGTTGATAACTTTGGAAAAACACTTCAGACAGCTTAGATTTGATGTGCAACTACTAGAAAGAACGTTTCTGATATAGTGGGAGGTGAAAATTTCATGTTCTGAAGCTTCCCTGCAAAGTTATGGCACAATCCAGAAAACGCGTTTTCAGCCTGAGATAAGGTGGGTTCCGGAACCGCAAAAAAAAAAAATGTTGATAACTTTGGAAAAACACTGCAGACAGCTTAGATTTGATGTGCAACTACTAGAAAGACCCTTTCTGCTATAGTGGGAGGTGAAATTTTCATGTTCTGTAGCTTCCCTGCAAAGTTATGGCAAAATGCGTAAAACGCGTTTTAAGCCTGAGATAAGGTCGATTCCGGAACGCCAAACATAAAAATGTTGATAACTTTGGAAAAACACTTCAGACAGCTTAGATTTGATGTGCAACTACGAGAAAGACCCTTTCTGAAATAGTGGGAGGTAATAATTTCATGTTCTGAAGCTTCCCTGCAAAGTTATGGGACAATGCGAAAAATGCGTTTTCAGCCTGATATAAGGTCAATTACGGAACGCCAAACATAAAAATGGTGATAACTTTGGATAAACAATTCAGACAGCTTACATTTGATGTGCAACTACGAGAAAGACCGTTACTGCTATAGTGGGTTGTGAAATTTTCATGTTCTGAAGCTTCCCCGCAAAGTTATGGCAAAATGAGTAAAACGCGTTTTCAGCCTGAGATAAGGTCGATTCCGGAACGCCAAACATAAAAATGTTGATAACTTAGGAAAAACACTTCAGACAGCTTAGATTTGATGTGGAACTACTACAAAGACCCTTTCTGCTATAGTGGGAGGTGAAATTCTCATGTTCTCAAGGTTCCCTGCAAAGCTATGGCACAATGCGTCAAACACGATTTCAGCCTGAGATAAGGTCGATTCCAGAATGCCAAACATAAAAATGTTGATAACTTTGACAAAACACTTCAGAGAGCTTAAATTTGATGTGCAACTACGATAAAGACCCTTTCTGATATAGTGGGAGGTAATAATTTCATGTTCTGAAGCTTCCCTGCAAAGTTATGGGACAATGCGAAAAATGCGTTTTCAGCCTGAGATAAGGTCAATTACGGAACGCCAAACATAAAAATGGTGATAACTTTGGATAAACAATTCAGACAGCTTACATTTGATGTGCAACTACGAGAAAGACCGTTTCTGCTATAGTGGGTTGTGAAATTTTCATGTTCTGAAGCTTCCCCGCAAAGTTATGGCAAAATGAGTAAAACGCGTTTTCAGCCTGAGATAAGGTCGATTCCGGAACGCCAAACATAAAAATGTTGATAACTTAGGAAAAACACTTCAGACAGCTTAGATTTGATGTGGAACTACTACAAAGACCCTTTCTGCTATCGTGGGAGGTGAAATTCTCATGTTCTCAAGGTTCCCTGCAAAGCTATGGCACAATGCGTAAAACACGATTTCAGCCTGAGATAACGTCGATTCCGGAAGGCCAAACATAAAAATGGTGATAACTTTGGAAAAACACTTCAGACAGCTTAGATTTGATGTGCAACGACTAGAGAGTCCCATTCTCTTATAGAGGGAGGTGAAAATTTCATGTTCTGAAGCTTCCCTGCAAAGTTATGGCATAATGCAGAAAACGAGTTTTCAGCCTGAGATAAGGCCGATTCTCGAACGCCAAACATAAAAATGGTGATAACTTTGGAAAAACAATTCAGACAGCTTAAGTTTGATGTGCAACTACTAGAAAGACCCTTTCTGCTATAGTGGGAGGTGCAAGTTTCATGTTCTGAAGCTTCCCTGCAAAGTTATTGCACAATGCAGAAAACGCGATTTCAAACTGAGATTGGGTCGATTCCGGAACGCCAAACATAAAAATGTTGATAACTTTGGAAAAACACTTAAGGCAGGTTAGATTTGATGTGCAACTACGAGAAAGACCCTTTCTGCTATAGTGGGGGGTGAAATTGTCATGTTCTGAAGCTTCCCTGCAAAGTTATGGCACAATGCAGAAAACGCGTTTTCAGTCTGAGATAAGGTCGATTCCTGAACGCCAAACATAAAAATGTTGATAACTTTAACAAAACACTTCAGACAGCTTAGATTTGATGTGCATCTACTAGAAAGACCCTTTCTGCTATCGTGGGAAGTGAAAATTTCATGTTCTGAAGCTTCCCTGCAAAGTTATGGAACAATGCAGAAAACGCGTTTTCAGCCTGAGAAAAGGTCGATTCCGGAACGCCAAACATAAAAATGGTGATAACTTTGGAAAAACACTTCAGACAGCTTAGATTTGATGTGCAACTACGAGAAAGACCGTTTCTGCTATAGTGGGTGGTGAAATTTTCATGTTCTGAAGCTTCCCTGCAAAGTTATGGCAAAATGCGTAAAACCCGTTTTCAAACTGAGATTAGGTCGATTCCGGAACGCCAAACATAAAAATGTTGATAACTTTGACATAACACTTCAGAGAGCTTAGAATTGATGTGCAACTACGAGAAAGACCCTGTCTGATATAGTCGGAGGTAATAATTTCATGTTCTGAAGCTTCCCTACAAAGTTATGGGACAATGCGAAAAATGCGTTTTCAGCCTGAGATAAGGTCAATTACGGAACGCCAAACATAAAAATGGTGATAACTTTGGAAAAACAATTCAGACAGCTTAGATTTGATGTGCAACTACTAGAAAGACCCTTTCTGCTATAGTGGGTGGTGAAATTTTCATGTTCTGAAGCTTCCCTGCAAAGTTATGGAACAATGCAGAAAACGCGTTTTCAGCTTGAGATAAGGTCGATTCCGGAACGCCAAACATAAAAATGGCGATAACTTTGGAAAAACACTCCAGACAGCTTTAATTTGAATTGCAACTACTAGAAAGACCCTTTCTGCTATAGTGGGAGGTGAAATTCTCATGTTCTCAAGGTTCCCTGCAAAGCTATGGCACAATGCGTAAAACACGATTTCAGCCTGAGATAAGGTCGATTCCGGAATGCCAAACATAAAAATGCTGATAACTTTGACAAAACACTTCAGAGAGCTTAAATTTGATGTGCAACTACGATAAAGACCCTTTCTGATATAGTGGGAGGTAATAATTTCATGTTCTGAAGCTTCCCTGCAAAGTTATGGGACAATGCGAAAAATGCGTTTTCAGCCTGAGATAAGGTCAATTACGGAACGCCAAACTTAAAAATGGTGATAACTTTGGAAAAACCATTCAGACAGCTTAGATTTGATCTGCAACTACTAGAAAGTCTCTTTCTGCTATTGTGGGAGGTGAAAATTTCATGTTCTGAAGCTTTATGCAAAGTTATGGCACAATGCGTAAAACGCGTTTTCAGCCTGAGATAAGGTCGATTCCGGAAGGCCAAACATAAAAATGGTGATAACTTTGGAAAAACACTTCAGACAGCTTAGATTTGATGTGCAACGACTAGAGAGTCCCATTCTCTTATAGTGGGAGGTGAAAATTTCATGTTCTGAAGCTTCCCTGCAAAGTTATGGCATAATGCAGAAAACGAGTTTTCAGCCTGAGATAAGGCCGATTCTCGAACGCCAAACATAAAAATGGTGATAACTTTGGAAAAACAATTCAGACAGCTTAAGTTTGATGTGCAACTACTAGAAAGACCCTTTCTGCTATAGTGGGAGGTGCAAGTTTCATGTTCTGAAGCTTCCCTGCAAAGTTATTGCACAATGCAGAAAACGCGATTTCAAACTGAGATTGGGTCGATTCCGGAACGCCAAACATAAAAATGTTGATAACTTTGGAAAAACACTTAAGGCAGGTTAGATTTGATGTGCAACTACGAGAAAGACCCTTTCTGCTATAGTGGGGGGTGAAATTGTCATGTTCTGAAGCTTCCCTGCAAAGTTATGGCACAATGCAGAAAACGCGTTTTCAGTCTGAGATAAGGTCGATTCCGGAACGCCAAACATAAAAATGTTGATAACTTTAACAAAACACTTCAGACAGCTTAGATTTGATATGCATCTACTAGAAAGACCCTTTCTGCTATCGTGGGAAGTGAAAATTTCATGTTCTGAAGCTTCCCTGCAAAGTTATGGAACAATGCAGAAAACGCGTTTTCAGCCGGAGAAAAGGTCGATTCCGGAACGCCAAACATAAAAATGGTGATAACTTTGGAAAAACACTTCAGACAGCTTAGATTTGATGTGCAACTACGAGAAAGACCGTTTCTGCTATAGTGGGTGGTGAAATTTTCATGTTCTGAAGCTTCCCTGCAAAGTTATGGCAAAATGCGTAAAACCCGTTTTCAAACTGAGATTAGGTCGATTCCGGAACGCCAAACATAAATATGTTGATAACTTTGACATAACACTTCAGAGAGCTTAGAATTGATGTGCAACTACGAGAAAGACCCTGTCTGATATAGTCGGAGGTAATAATTTCATGTTCTGAAGCTTCCCTACAAAGTTATGGGACAATGCGAAAAATGCGTTTTCAGCCTGAGATAAGGTCAATTACGGAACGCCAAACATAAAAATGGTGATAACTTTGGAAAAACAATTCAGACAGCTTACATTTGATGTGCAACTACGAGAAAGACCGTTTCTGCTATAGTGGGTGGTGAAATTTTCATGTTCTGAAGCTTCCCCGCAAAGTTATGGCAAAATGCGTAAAACGCGTTTTCATCCTGAGATAAGGTCGATTCCGGAACGCCAAACATATAAATGTTGATAACTTAGGAAAAACACTTCAGACAGCTTAGATTTGATGTGGAACTACTAGAAAGACCCTTTCTGCTATAGTGGGTGGTGAAATTTTCATGTTCTGAAGCTTCCCTGCAAAGTTATGGAACAATGCAGAAAACGCGTTTTCAGCTTGAGATAAGGTCGATTCCGGAACGCCAAACATAAAAATGGCGATAACTTTGGAAAAACACTCCAGACAGCTTTAATTTGAATTGCAACTACTAGAAAGACCCTTTCTGCTATAGTGGGAGGTGAAATTCTCATGTTCTCAAGGTTCCCTGCAAAGTTATGGCACAATGCGTAAAACACGATTTCAGCCTGAGATAAGGTCGATTCCGGAATGCCAAACATAAAAATGTTGATAACTTTGACAAAACACTTCAGAGAGCTGAAATTTGATGTCCAACTACGATAAAGACCCTTTCTGATATAGTGGGAGGTAATAATTTCATGTTCTGAAGCTTCCCTGCAAAGTTATGGGACAATGCGAAAAATGCGTTTTCAGCCTGAGATAAGGTCAATTACGGCACGCCAAACTTAAAAATGGTGATAACTTTGGAAAAACAATTCAGACAGCTTAGATTTGATGTGCAACTACGAGAAATAACGTTTCTGCTATAATGGGGGGTGAAATTTACATGTTCTGAAGTTTTATGCAAAGTTATGGCACAATGCGTATAACACGTTTTCAGCCTGAGATAAGGTCGATTCCGGAACGCCAAACATAAAAATGTTGATAACTTATGAAAAACACTTCAGAGAGCTTAGATTTGATGTGCAACTACTAGAAAGAACGTTTCTGCTATAGTGGGAGGTGAAAATTTCATGTTCTAAAGCTTCCCTACATAGTTATGGCACAATGCGTAAAACGCGTTTTCAGCCTAGGATAAGGTTGATTCCGGAACGCCAAACATAAAAATGTTGATAACTTTGGAAAAACACTTCAGACAGCTTAGGTTTGATGTACAACGACTAGAAAGACCCTTTCTCCTGTAGTGGGAGGTGAAAATTTCATGTTCTGAAGCTTTATGCAAAGTTATGGCACTATGTGTAAAACACGTTTTCAGTCTGAGATAAGGTCGATTCCGGAACGGCAAACATAAAAATGTAGATAACTTAGGAAAAACACTTCAGACAGCTGAGATTTGATGTGCAACTACTAGAAAGATCCATTCTGACATAGTGGGAAGTGAAAAGTCCATGTTCTGAAGCTTCCCTGCAAAGTTATGGCACAATGCAGAAAACACGTTTTCAGCCTGAGATAAGGTGGGTTCCGGAACGCCAAACATAAAAGTCTTGATAACTTTGGAAAAACACTTCAGACAGCTTAGATTTGATATGCAATTACTAGAAAGACCATTTCTGCTACAGTGGGAGGTTAAAATTTCATGTTCTGAAGCTTCCCTGCAAAGTTTTGGCACAATGCAGAAAACCCGTTTTCAGCCTGAGATAAGGTTGGTTCCGGAACGCCAAACATAAAAATGATGATAACTTTGGAAAAACATTTCAGACGGTATAGATTTGATGTGCAACTACTAGAAAGACCCTTTCTGCTATAGTGGGAGGAGAAAATTTCATGTTCTTAAGCTTCCCTGCATAGTTATGGCACAATGCAGAAAACGCGTTTTCAGTCTGAGATAACATGGGTTCAGAAACGCCAAACATAAAAATGTTGATAACTTAGGAAAAACATTTCAGACAGCTTAGATTTGATCTGCAACTACTAGAAAGTCTCTTTCTGCTATTGTGGGAGGTGAAAATTTCATGTTCTGAAGCTTTATGCAAAGTTATGGCACAATGCGTAAAACGCGTTTTCAGCCTGAGATAAGGTCGATTCCGGAAGGCCAAACATAAAAATGGTGATAACTTTGGAAAAACACTTCAGACAGCTTAGATTTGATGTGCAACGACTAGAGAGTCCCATTCTCCTATAGTGGGAGGTGAAAATTTTGTGTTCTGAATCTTCCCTGCAAAGTTATGGCATAATGCAGAAAACGCGTTTTCAGCCTGAGATAAGGCCGATTCTGGAACGCCAAACATAAAAATGGTGATAACTTTGGAAAAACAATTCAGACAGCTTAAATTTGATGTGCAACTACGAGAAAGACCCTTTCTGCTATAGTGGGGGGTGAAATTGTCATGTTCTGAAGCTTCCCTGCAAAGTTATGGCACAATGCAGAAAACGCGTTTTCAGTCTGAGATAAGGTCGATTCCGGAACGCCAAACATAAAAATGTTGATAACTTTAACAAAACACTTCAGACCGCTTAGATTTGATGTGCATCTACTAGAAAGACCCTTTCTGCTATCGTGGGAGGTGAAAATTTCATGTTCTGAAGCTTCCCTGCAAAGTTATGGCAAAATGCGTAAAACCCGTTTTCAAACTGAGATTAGGTCGATTCCGGAACGCCAAACATAAAAATGTTGATAACTTTGGAAAAACACTTCAGACAGCTTAGATTTGATGTGCAACTACGAGAAAGACCCTTTCTGATATAGTGGGAGGTGAAAATTTCATGTTCTGAAGCTTCCCTGCAAAGTTATGGAACAATGCAGAAAACGCGTTTTCAGCTTGAGATAAGGTCGATTCCGGAACGCCAAACATAAAAATTGCGATAACTTTGGAAAAACACTCCAGACGGCTTTAATTTGATGTGCAACTACGAGAAAGACCCTTTCTGATATAGTGGGAGGTAAAAATTTCATGTTCTGAAGCTTCCGTGCAAAGTTATGGGACAATGCGAAAAACGCGTTTTCATCCTGAGATAAGGTCGATTCCGGAACGCCAAACATAAAAAAGTTGATAACTTTGGAAAAACACTTCAGACAGCTTAGATTTGATGTGCAACTACGAGAAAGACCGTATCTGCTATAGTGGGTGGTGAAATTTTCATGTTCTGAAGCTTCCCTGCAAAGTTACGGCAAAATGCGTAAAACCCGTTTTCAGCCTGAGATAAGGTCGATTCCGGAACGCCAAACCTAAAAATGTTGATAACTTAGGAAAAACACTTCAGACAGGTTAGATTTGATGTGCAACTACTAGAAAGACCCTTTCTGCTTTCGTGGGACGTGAAAATTTCATGTTCTGAAGCTTCGCTGCAAAGTTAATGCACAATGCAGAAAAAACGTTTTCTGCCTGAGATAAGGTGGGTTCCGGAACGCCAAACATAAAAATGGTGATAACTTTGGAAAAACACTTCAGACAGCTTAGATTTGATGTGCAACTACTAGAAAGACCCTTTCTGCCATAGTGGGAGGTGAAAATTTCATGTTCTGAAGCTTCCCTGCAAAGTTATGGCACAAAGCAGAAAACTCGATTTCAGCCTGAGATCAGGTGGGTTCCGGAACGCCAAACATAAAAATGTTGATAACTTTGGAAAAACACTTCAGACAGCTGAGATTTGATGTACAACTACTAGAAAGACCCTTTCTGCTATAGTGGGTGCTGAAAATTTCATGTTCTGAAGCTTCCCTGCAAATTCATGGCACAATGCAGAAAACGCGTTTTCAGCCTGAGATAAGGTTGGTTCCGGAACGCCAAACATAAAAAAGTTGACAACTTTGGAAAAACATTTAAGACCGCTTAGACTTGATGTGCGACTACTAGAAAGACCCTTTCTGCTATAGTGGGAGGTGAAAATTTCATGTTCTGAAGCTTCCCTGCAAGTTATGGCACAATGCAGAAAACACGTTTTCAGCCTGAGATCAGGTCGATTCCTGAACGCCAAACATAAAAATGTTGATAACTTTGGAAAAAAGCTCTTCAGACAGCTTAGATTTGATGTGCAACTAGTAGAAAGACCCTTTCTACTATAGTGGGAGGTGAAAATTTCATGTTCTTAGGATTCCCTGCAAAGTTATGGCACAACGCAGAAAACACGTTTTCAGCCTGAGATAAGGTCGATTCCGGAACGCCAAACATAAAAATGTTGATAACTTTGGAAAAACAATTCAGACAGCTTAGATTAGATGTGCAACTACTAGAAAGACCCCTTCTGCTATAGTGGGAGGTGAAAATTTCATGTTCTGAAGCTTCCCTGCAAAGTTATGGCACAATGCAGAAAACGCGTTTTCAGCCCGAGATAAGGTCGATTCTGGAACACCAAACATAATAATGTTGATAACTTTGACAAAACACTTCAGACAGCTTAGATTTGATGTGTATCTAGTAGAAAGACCCTTTCTGCTCTAGTGGGAGCTGAAAATTTCATGTTCTGAAGCTTCCCTGCAAAGTTGTTGCACAATTCAGAAAACGCGTTTTCGAACTGAGATTAGGTCGATTCCGGAACGCCAAACATAAAAATGTTGATAACTTTGGAAAAATACTTCAGACAGCTTAGATTTGATATGCAACTATTAGAAAGACCCTTTCTGCTATAGTGGGAGGTGAAAATTTCATGTTCTGAAGCTTCCCTGCAAAGTTATGGCACAATGCAGAAAACGCGTTTTCAGCCTGAGATAAGGTCGATTCCGGAACACCAAACCTAAAAATGGTGATAACTTTGGAAAAACACTTCAGACAGCTTAAATTTAGAGATAAGGTCGATTCCATGTGCTACTAACTACTAGATGCTCTGAACTCAGGGTGAACTTGTAAGCAGACAATGTTTTTAAGCTGAGCTTGCAATTATGGTTAACGCTTAGAAGGTACGTCGTATTAATAGAACATTGCGGTCTTCACTTAGAAGATAAGTTACATTTATCAAAACAATGAAAGTAACACTCAGCATGTTCAATAAATCTAAAACATTTGCATAAGACATGATGGGTGTCTCTAATGAAGTTAAAACTTTCCACAAAGGACGACAGCTAGAACACGTGATATAAATTAAAACTTTCCACTGAAGATGACAAGAACACGTCATCCATTAATGACGCATTGGGGGATTGTTTATTGAAATCAGCAATGTTACTATAAATGTCTAGGATAAACTGACCCCTCTCTCTCTTGCTCTCTCGCTTTTGGCTTCATCCGTTTGCTTTAAGGTCTTGTATCTTAACTTGGGACGGTGCTCTTTCTCTTGCTCTTAGGCAATTTGATTTAACTCATTTTGTTGTTCTCTTATGGTTTTTATTATTGATTGGCTGATTTTTATTATTGATTCTTTTGACTTAATCTCTTTTATTGCATATACTTTGAATATATTTTTATGATCTTTGACTTAATCCTTTTTATTGTTCGCATTTTGATTTTATGATTTTTTGACATTTATGTATGTGCACTAGCGTCTGGCAGTGCCTTTGACTTTGTTGGGTATTAGCGTCTGGCAATACCCTTGAGCTTATTGATGTTTATTGATTTTATTGTTTTTATTATCCTTTTTTGAATTTTACTGTTTTGTTATCCTTTTTATCATTTTTTGAAGAAATACTTTTGATATAAAAACAAAATAAAACTGAGTACGAATTAAGTACTGAAAAGGCACAACGGCATTGATCCCTGACTACTAAAGAATCGACTGGCTCCTGTACTACCATCAACTGGGTTATAGGTGAGTTAATGCTCGATTGAATTAATGTTTGATTTCCTTCCCTGTGCACATGTAGTGAATGTCTCGACTGGTAACATTATTCCATCCTGAGTTATTATGTCAATGATAAAGTGGTAGTTCAGAAGGCTGAGGTAATATTTCATTTAAGAAATGGATTGAGGATCTAATCATGTGTCCCTAAACGAAGGTAAGTACAGAGACTACGGTAGAAGGTGTAGCATTGTAAGGTCAAGAACCTGTTTCTCAACAGGTCGGGCGAATTAAATAACCCGTTCAGTGAAGCGCCGACACTACTCACTAATATAATCAGATGAAGTTGATACATCTATTATAGTTTTTGAACCATGTCTGCAACAATAGGCTGACTGAGTTGACCACACGAGGGGGCCCTTTACCAAAAAAGGCAAAGGGAGGTAGTGTACTCGGAACTTGGGACGGCTTATGTTATTGCCAATTGCCCTGTACACAAAACCTTGAAATCCAAACCCGACGACATGGCGCCCGAGCAGGGACATGATTGAAAAACGTACAATCTATTTGTGAGTAACTGGACACCAGAGTGAAACTCTGACCGGAAAAGTTCGGTAGTAAATACATAGATCCTACTATCTCTGAGTTTTGAATCAATGATATAGATTCAGACTCTATCACTCGACATAGTACGATTTAGTTGACTCTGTAATTTACCAAATTGTCTAAGGTGACCCTTGACCTCAATCCTCCTGAATCATTGGGGGTTGTCACAAATACGCAATTAGCACGATGGATGACGGCTACTTATGCGACGCTGGCCTCACTGGGTTATTTTGAAACAGTTAAGTGTCTGGTAGGAAACCGACAGCTGGCAAAACCACTCTATGACACAGTATTACTTTTAAAACAGGATAACTTTGCAATGTATCTAGATAATTCTCCTCAGCTGCAGCGTGGCCTAGAGGAGGAGGAGCGCAGAGAGCCAGAGGAGCCTCGGGTTTTCTTCCGACCCTCCTCTGCGTCTACACCATGCCCCCCAACTTCTCTACCCAGGTCCCCACGTGACGAACGCCCCTCAACCCCTCTACCCAGGTCCCCACAGGGCGAACGACCATCAACGCCCCCTGTTAACCGCCAGCCCACCCGAATGGTTCGAGCAAAAGACTCGAGAGGGCGTAGGATAACCTGGGGAGAGTACGACGCCACCAAGTGGCCGTGCGACCCCGGCGAGGAAGAATTAAGAGAACACCCTATGGCTCATGAGTATGATCCGCTGGTACACCAGCAGCCTCCGGAGCCAGGGTGGAATAAAGAAATAATTACACCCCAGTGGTTTCCTCATGATAGGAAGGAAAGGGCCCGGAGAATGCGATCTCCCTCAGCAGAGGAAATAGGTGAGTGGCAAGGAGTGTCAAAATCTTTTAAGCAAGGAGTGTCAAAATCTTTTTAGCGGGCGTATCTTGCACGAGGGTATGATGCACACCGAGATTCATTAACTGATATTTACTCTCATATGCCCAGGGCCACTCGCCAGCCGACGGAGCCCTGGGAGGGACAGTCTCCATGTCCCTCTGAACCCGACGATCAGAGTAGCGATGAATCCGGCAGCGATAGTGACTCGCCTCTGGGTCCGCAGCCAGATCCCCCAACTCCCCCAAGACAGGGTGGCAGGATGGCCCCCACAGGTAGGATAGGACGGCAGCGCACCCAGCTGGCAGTGTTGATTCTTGCAGGAGGCCCCCTATCGGAGCCCAGGCAAGACAGTGATGTCAGGGTGTCGAATAAAATTACCCTGGCAGACCTATGCAAAGCACTCCCAAAAAGAAGAGATAAAGAATCCAACTGTGAGTATGTCAGGAGATTGAATAAGGAGTTATCTCCTGCTCAAATGACTGACCCGTTTATTAGCAAATATGTCTCCAGAGAGAATGGATTAGATTTAGTCCAAGGGCAGACATTAATGGATTTGTTAACCTCCAACGTGGCTACTTTACTTACTAGTCAGGTAGAAGCAACCATACGAGATCTGGTTGATAAAGTAAATAGAGGAGAAATGTCTCTTTTACAGGCTTATTCTTTTCTGGCAGAAGAGGGGGCCGATGAGTCACAGGTTAAGAGTTTTCTGATTCAGATTAACTGCCCTGAGCAAGCAAAATTAGTTCTGGAGTTCCTCCAAAGCGAAAGGACTCGATGCAAAAACTGAGGTTATCACACGTCACAGCTCCCTCATGGGTGTGAGAAGAGCTCTTAGACAGCAAAAAGAGAAACAGGATGTATCTGAACCTCGACAGCCAAAAAACGAGCAGAGGGGGAAGTCCCTTCCCCCTACCGAATCGAAACTAGCAAACCAACAGCGCGCCCCGCCTCGCACTCGATCTTCCTTCCCACCCAGGAAGGATCGAAACCAGCAAGACATCAGACCCGAGAGACAGGGTGGGGCCAAGCGCCCTCCATTCAACAAGAATATGAATAGCTCAGGCATGAATACCCACAGGCAGCCTCGCTGGAGGCAGAATCATGCCGACAATCGACCCCAAACAAAGGGGCAAGATCGCCCCCGTCCGAAACCAGTGTCCGACGAGGACTGGAAAACGATGACCCAAGAGCAAAAAGAAGCGGTAATACTTGCAGCGGCAGGGCGAAATCAGGATCAGGGAAGGGAACTGACCGCAGCCCAGAGGAAAGTGTTAGAGAAATACGAACCCAAAACCCAATAATGAGGCCTTATAAAGTGCAGATATGGGTTAAAGATCAAAAAAGAGATTGCTATTATGATACTGGAACAGATATATCCATATTATCGAGAGAATGGATAGATGAAGAACTCGATCGATATTTAATGGAAAAACTGTGGCAATAGGGCCTAACCCTTTATTTTCTCCGAATGATTCAGAATGGATTATTGATGCCCCTTCCTCAAATTGGATGAGAGAACAGGATTACGGCCATAGAAAAATTAGTATGTGCCTCGCACATAAAAGACAAGGCACGCTTAGAAAAGATTCTCTATTCGGCCGAAAGGGCTCGATTTAAAAATGATGTAGGATTAATGAAAACAGAACCATATGTCATTAGGGGTGGTCTCCCCGGTAAACATAAACAATACCCATTAGGAAAATATGAAGATCAACTGCTGGCAGTGTTTAAAGAATTAGAACAATTAGGGGTCATTGAGAAAATTAAAGAACCACCCTGCTTAATGCCAGTGCAGGCAGTACCAAAAAAGGACGGTACCGTTAGGCCTGTCCATAATCTGAAAATGTTAAATGACGTGACAGTGAAAGATACTAGACAAATAATCAATCCCCGACAAACCATGTTAAAAATACGCCCGGGAGAATATAACTCCAGTATTGACCTCGCCAATGGATTCTGGTCAGTGCCACTGGCGGAGGAGAGCAGGCCAAAAACTTGTTTTATGATAAAAGGACAGGGCTACATGTGGACCAGGCTGCCCCAAGGATTTGTAAATTCCCCAAACGCATTTCAGGAAAGAATGGAGAAATTGTTGCATGACTTGCCAGTCACGTGTTATATAGACGATATATTTATCTCCACAGAGACAGAAGAAAAACATCTCGAGCTTTTAGAGGAAGTGATCCGGAGACTGAAAGATCATGGAATGAAGATTGGAATTGCTAAATGTGAGATAGGAGTACCGCAAGTTAAGTTTCTGGGTGTTTTGGTTACAAAGCCCGCGATAACTTCCACTAACGAATATCTCCAACATGTGCACCCTACTACGCTTAAAGAGCTAGAAAAATGCTTTGGAAAATCGGGGTGGCTGCGAAGCATGATTCCTTATTACTCTACTTTAGCGAGACCTGTTGAGATAATTAAAAATAAGGTCACGTCATTCGACAAGCGGTCCCTAAAATTAATAGAGCACAATAGAATGCTAACGCCGGAAGAAACAGAAACCTGGAACTGTCTTATTCAACACATTCTTACAGATGGGGTGAAGCTCGCTCCGTATCGAGATGGACAGAATATCTCCGTGGTAGTGTTGGAGGAAAAGGAAAATGGGGGATACTCGGCAGTCTACGAGGAAAGTAATGACACACCGATTTGCTACGTATCTGTTAGATATTCACCCACTGAAAGTCGATTTGCCCCAGCAGAAAGGGAACTGAGGTTATTATGGAAAGTCAATACTGAACTGCCTTCTAACTTAGGCCAGGTTTATGTAAAATGTACAGTACAGAATGACCTCACCAAAGAAATGGTCAAGGACACGGTGGAGTTTGCTAAAGCTTATGCCTCTAGATGGGGAAAGTGGAAGCAAATGCTTCTAGATCCAAATTGGTCATTTGTAATGGCTAAGTCTAGGCAGCAGCCTAAAATCCCTACGATGTCTCAACCAGACTATATAGGGATATACACACTTTTTCCGAGGGATATTGGGGTTTTCTGTTATACAAACGAGACAACCCGATATATCAGGAAAAAGGAAGAATAGGCAAAACAGCACAGGAAGCCGTGCTATAGGCAGTTGTCAGCGGGCTACAATATGTGAAAAAGAAGGGAATAAAATCCATACGGATTGTGAAAGTGTGAAAGATAACCTTAAATACTGGCAGCAACGAGACTTCCAGAATTATAAAGGTAAAGAGCTGGAGCACCGTGACTTATGGACAGTGGTGAACCAGGTGCTGGAACATATAAAATTGTGGGTGACACATGTCAATAGTCACATGGGACTACAAGATTTTGATCACATGGGAAATGATGTGGTCGACAGACTAGTGCAGACGAGAGCAGTTGTAGTGGGCACCTTGATTTTTCCTGATAAATGGAAGAATGATCAAGGGAAGCTTGTCATCCCTCAGGAAGAGAGGCTGGATTATGTCCAGCATATATATTGCGCTTTGCTACATGTTGGTAATGAGAGAACGCGGCGATGGATGGTTGATAACGGGATTGAGGCCGGCCCTCTCAAAGACACAATATCGCTGGTTAGATATAATTGTGAGATATGCATGGAGAAGGGATTGTTACCTCCTATTGCTTATCAAGAAGGCAAAATAGCTGAAGAATTCCCAGGCGTCTATGGACGTAGGTGTCCTGGGGAGTCACTTTGGTCATTATAAAAAATTCCTGGTAATAGCTGATAATGGGGGAGGACACACCCGAGTCTACCCCATCAAAAAAGAAACCACAACGACAGCAAAATAGTGTGTGATGTCATTTATTCAGGGGAACCCAGTCAGAAGCCTCAGATCGGATAATGCCGCCATTTTTACTTCTCAACACTTTCGTTCGTGGTTGGAACAGGAGGGGATACGACATGTCTTATCTATCCCGCACCAATCCAACACTAATGGAGTCGCGGAAGGAGGAGCTGAAAACCTGGTGGGCGGGGTTGAATTAATGAGATCTGCCCCTTTCACGTTCTGCATGTGGTGCTGGGAGTCGTGGGGGGGTCGATACCAAATATTACGTAAAGACACCAACTGCAAGCCATGCATCTGTGGCCGAAGTGCGGGGGACTGGGCCGTGTGTGATACAGGCACCCCCTGGCAGATAAACCCAGCACAATTTTTGGCGCTACGGCATCGTTTTCATTCAAACGATCACCTCATGCAGCTCCCGCTTGCCTTAAGGGCCAGTACTGTTGATTCCTGGAACTGCCCCATCCTGATATATCAGACTATGATGTCTACTAGTGATGATAAATTGTCATCGAAGCTGAAAAGGAAACTTTCATTGATCCCCAAGGATACCACCATGAAATGGGAAGACTTCCTCCCGTGGAAGTGGGAGAATGGCTTACATCTGTCTAGAGACGGAAACCTATCTTTGCCAGGCTTTAGTTGGAGAAATTGGGAATCCACCTCTTTGGGAAGGTGGTGGACCGAACAATTATGGCCCCACAATAAGGAGGTTAAGGGGAAAGTGTACCACCCTGATGTGTACAACTACCCCCATTTATCCAACAATAAAAGGATTTTTACAACTTCTGGGACCTTGCCCAGACATCCTAATGAAGCAAAAGAAGTTAGGGTCTGCACTATTAAGCGTACTCTTATTCTTGTTACTGAAGGTGGCCCTCGAACAGTGTCCGGGGCGGCCCATGTCCTTATTGCGTCCACCCGCATCGCATGGTACCCGTTGGGGGTCTTCATAGAGGTAAAGACTGGGGATTTGATGATTTTGACCAATGTCTCGATCCCGGTTGTGCCCTTAGCAAAAGAAAAATTGACTTGGTGGAGGTCAGCTTGGCTGAGGAAAAAATCTAAGCTAAGTCGTACTGGATTTTCTGAGGCTGTTCTGGATCTGGAGATGCCAGGCAGCACATTTTTCCAGCAGCACCTGAGGCCCCGCCTAGCTGTATATGAGATTGGTCCAGAGGGGGAGAGGAATAATCCCAAAAACAACTCGGCTATTATGAACCAATCAGGAGAAAAAAGGGAGTCCGAGTTGCAAGAATTAATGCCACCGCCCACTTCTCACCCGCAGGATCTCGATAATCCTGGGTCAGAAGAGGGAGGGCCCTTAAAAAACGCGATAAAATTAAAAACAGTACACTGTAAAAACTGCACCATTCTGACTCCAGAAACTAGAGAAATACCCCTACCAATTGCAACAGAGAAAAATGGCACTCAATTTGATCAAGCTTTATGGATGAGACAAGCAGTTGTCTACCTAATATACACGGAGCTGTAAGTGGCACGTGTCAATATGCTGAGCAAAAATCTGCTGAACAGGAAATGACAGGTCGGGCTGTCACCGCAAAACCCAGACAGAGACAGCGCCGGAGTGTGAAAAGCTCTGTGAACAAAATCACAGAAGCAGCTACTATTTGGACAGCTACCATCATGACAATTACCCCCACTATAAATAGTCAGAAACAAAATGCCAATACTACTCAAAACCAAATGACCACTAGCACAGCTACTTCTGAATCTGAAAGCACCACCATGGTGATAACAGACGGACAAAATCAGGAAGTCACGACCACGGCCCCGACAAATCCTGTAGCTACACCTATCTCCACCCTGATCTCTGACCAAATAGAAACCTATGTTTCCCCGCCTGCTATTAATAAGACAATCCCATTATCAAACCACATTGAAATTAATAATGACACTTCAGAATCTGCGAGTCCAGATAAGAAGGACACCGCAGATTGTGATATCCAATTTAAAAGTGCCAACGTGTCAGATTGTGATAAAGGACTCATGAGCTGGCTTCTTCAGGCATCTCAGGCAGCATATGAAAGGCTGTGTAGATACAAGGCTCAGTGTGGTCAGCAGAACGAAACCTTATGTAGTTACAATACCTGGGAGGATATAGTATCTCGTTATGGACCCACATCCAAGGAATTCGTAACAGTAAAAGTAAAGCTAATAAATCATGAGGAGATGAGACTCTCTGGATGGTCCATCGGCATTAGCCCTGTTAAAACCTGCCATTATAGAGTTTTTGCCCAACAGACGAGACGAGGCTGGACGATGGGAGAAGATAGGTATTATCAGACGAAAACATGTCAGAAGATTAATGCTACCCATATATGGGATGCCCCGATTATCAAAAGAATTGAACCAGACAGCTATGATAATAAGACATGGGAACAAGAACTGTGGGCAACCACGGAAACGCATGGAAATGATGAATGGGATAAATGTAATCAAATAGGACAGCTCCTGTTAGATATAGCCCCCCTGCCTTTTTCGGCCAACCCTGACCCCGATGTGTTAAACACTGATCCGTCTGACCCTGCTCCTAGAAGAGTGAGAAGAGGGCAGGAGTACACACTTGAGAGCCTATGCACTAAAGGAATGTTCCAAAAGGTAGAGGCATAAACCACGTTGTTATCATCTAGTGTTATTTTTGCCTCTATAGTAGCAGCGAATCAAACTAAACACAAAGGAAAGAAGAAACAACAAATTGCGTTCCATCTCTCCAAACACGAAGACAGACAATTTGAGAATTGTTTTTATTTGATGGCAAATGGTTCCAGACCATGGTCGGACGGCAAGCCTCCCCCTGACACTCATTTCAGAGAAGAGGAGGTTTATCCGAGGTGTCAACCAGGAAAAAATTGCAGAAACAGAGGACCTGAAAATGATGGAGATGATGCCGACGCACGAGACACCGGATTACGCAATGTTTATTGGAGATGGCATTTGCTATCCACCACCAGTGAACTAAATAAGAACAAAATTAACGGGACAGGAAAGGCGTACATTGCAGATCAGCACTCAGATAGTAAATTTTGGAAATTATGGCTAAAATACCCTGTCGTGCAGCGAAGGGTCATGTGGTACAAATTAGGGGCGCTGCAAGAAAATGGTATATTTTGCCATAACATGCAGTTTAATGATAAAGGAATGGAAGAAGGAAATGATTGTCACAAAGAGCCCTGTGAGTGTCGAAGGGATCAGATAGGACTAGCAATTCCCATGATGACTCAACAACCCTGGAGGAATTGGGTCAATAATATCGACCTGGTGGGCTGAGGCTAAGCAATGTTTGTCCAAAGTACTAAGGATAAACATTACTCATGTAAGATATGCATATCAGCTCATTAATGAAAAACCTAACAATACAGAAAACAGAATATTTTATCCTATGAGGGGAGAAGATTGGGCAAGAGCAATGGAGGACTGTACCAAAGACCTACCGGTCAATCTATCCTGTCCACTCCCATCTAGAAACTCCATTGGTCGACGACCTAGTGGTCAAGGGCAAGGAGACCATAAGTATACTATTTCTCCGACATGTCTAAATAATGAGGCTGAAAAAGACCCCACGGTTTTCTTTAAAGCATGGGAATGGTCTCAGTTAGCCGGCCTTTTGTTAGGAAAAGGATTAGGATGGAACTCGTTTGACACAGAAAGCTTATGAATGCTGATATGGCCCCATATTGTGTCATATAAAGAACTAAAAGAAAATACTCTTACTGCTCACCAGAAAGGAAAAAAGAATACTACGATAATACATCAATTTCTGGTGGGCTCCGGACTCCCACATCTAACAAACCCATTGAACAATTTGAAGGAAAGAGCTAAAAAATATGAGATAGAAGTACAGACTGAGCAAGGGATGTGGGGTTACGACTCAGTGTTCCAAGAAAATATTACTGAATGGAAGAGACCATCTACGGAAGGACTCCGAGATAATGACCAAAGGACGTGGTATGCTACACTTAAAGAAGCAACATTATTGTTTAACCCAAGCCAACTGTGGGGAGATATTACACAAATTACAGGAGGTGAAAGAACCTCGGGAATGGCCCTTCAGGATCAATTAGCTAATTATCAGAACTTTCTCAGAAGGAAAGAAGTCTCCTGGAATGATTCCAATGGAGAAGTGTCTATTCGGGCCTGGCCCCATTTTAATAACATGATAATTGTCCCGGGGAAAAATAGTGTACAAAAGGAGGGAATGGGGGTAGAACCTCCCATGAAGTACACAGCGCAGTTTCTGTTGCCCAATCATCTGAAAACAGTCAGACAATATTTTAAATGATACTCGGAATGGCACCGCGTAAGAACAATTCAGTCATCATTCCCGTTTGTCCACACTACTCTAATGACTACGGAGAGGTTTTTAATAGCAGGTCTAGACCTCTTTGAGATCAATAATATGAAGAAGACAAAAAACAAAAGATTTGACAAAACTGAATTTAGGAAAACCTGGTTCCCCATCCTAAGCAACATTCAGTACCCACAGCTCAGATGGCAACCCAATGACCCTGAGTATTTTAATTTAAGTATTACAGGATACCAAAAATGCTTTCGTGCACCTAATTTGAAACCTGAGGCGGTATACAGTCATGATTCTAATCCATGCGATCCACACCTCTGGGGTTATATTCCGTGTAATACCTCCAGATGTTTTAATGGATCTCGAATAGCTAAACAATTAAAAAGAAAACATGAGTCCTATTTTACCACAAGGTGGAGGACACATGGTATACTGTCGAAAAATAGGGAAGAAATGTGTGGACGACTAGGAGTCCATGTAGCCGTACCACACTGGCCAAAAGTAGCAGCTCCATTCGGGTTTCTGGAAAGCATAAACCCGGGATTCTTAATGTACAATCGCTATGAAACATACCGGGATCAGCTATGTGATAAAGACAATGTGCATGCTAAATCACGGACACAGGTATACTCTATAGATGATAGGATTCTTTCAAAAATATCCTATGCCGAAACATCCCCACTAGGAAATAGGAGTTGTGTCTATGAAGATTATAGTGCCCCTAAGATTGATACAACTCAAGATATATTTGCTTGTGAAAAATTGGACGACTATTGGCATATTGTACGTGATTTCCGCACTAAAACCCCGACAGCAGGATGGTTAGGATTCATAGGTATGGTAGCAGAAGCGACGGTGTATGGGGTAGGACAAGGAGAAATGGATACTTATTGTGTTAGCAGTCCTCATAGGTCTTGCTGCAATCTCTAAAGTAGTCACCTCATGTCGGTGTTTTAACAGTATATGCTGCTATCCGTGCCGTGCAGCCAGCAGACGAAAAGATAGACAAGAAAGAGAGTTCTTGAAGAAAGCTCTTCGAGACGTTAAGGAAGACATAAGGAAAAAGAAACAAGGAAAATGGAAAAAATCATCGGACGAAGGCTATAGTGAGGTTTAACTCAAGGACCTTGCTTATGTCTTACAGATATGAAGACCAAGGTATCGGCTACAAAAGTACCTGAGGGGGAAGCGAATAAGGAAAACCTCAGGATTAAATTTATGACCTTAATATGGGTGTTCGGCACCATCATAATAATATATGAATCACTTAATTTTAAAATTACCTACTTCTCCAACAGAGAAGATTGGTGTCAGAGAACAAACATTACTCTTTGTAGATCCATAACCACTCAGAGTACTTATAGATCTCTACTGGAATGGAGAAAGGTTGAAACAACCACTATAATAACAGAAAAATACATCCTAATCAGTGCCAAGGCATTGGTTTATGACATCACTGTAGGATTGACTAAATGGCAAAATGATACAATGTTACAGAACGATACACTGAGCTCCATGGCTTATTACCCACGTTACATTAAACACCCAAAAGTGTTTGAACACTGCACGGATCCAGGAGATAGTGTTTGGACTATCATCTGGATGATGCTGACATGGGCATACATTGGAGCAGACATGCTGATGTTCCATCTACGTCAACAGGAAACTGAAGGTAACACCTCCATCTACAAGCACACAGGCAAAGCTGTGCAGGAAGTATCTCACATTTAGTCGCACTGAGCATGGCAAGCAACCAGACGAACAACACCGGGTATGACCCAGCAAATCCTCCTCAGGTAGGGACAGATTTTATTGATCTTATGATACTGTCCATGTTACAAGTAGTATTTGTTCCTCCATTACACAAGCAAAAAACTTGCCTAGGGTGCATCTTCGGATTAGTAGTAGGATGCATTCGTTTTTTAGTTAGGAAAGTAACCCCTTTACACACATCATTCGGCCTCATTGGAGTCGCTGCATTGAATCTTAATCCTCAGAAACCGTGGCTTTGGCCGACCGCGGTCACTGTAGTATACATTCTGGACAGTTTGTACACCGAATTGACTTTACTATTTTGCACAGATTCTCAGTGCACCTATTGCAATATAGCAGGGACAGTGATATATCTTATACTCATAGGTTTATTGCTGACATTAATTTGGTCAACCCTGGGGAGGTATAAAAAGGCAGCACTAAATCTTACAGGACAATGGATGATTCTGATGATATGGGTCCTGATTAAAAAATTAGCTGGAGGAACTTCCTTGTATGTCTCTATGTTTTATATAGGTTATCTGATGGGGACTTGTTATCCCATGAAACTATGGAAAACTCCTAACGACATTAGGTTGTTTGGAATGGCGTCTGCTGTTAGTAGACCTTCTCAAAATTGACATTTTGTAATGTTTCTGCAGGGCCCAATTGTGATTACGGACGGGAACGACAAGGCGGATCAATGGGATCCATGGGGCACAAAGGAGACGAATGTGCTGTTAGCTCTGGATGTGATCATGGAGCCCCTTGATCCTAAAACCAAAGTCCGCCCTGCAGACATAGGACGCCGTAGGGTTTTTAGTTGGGGACCCTCCACCAAAATGATTGAATATTGGAGGAATAAGCCCCTCATGAGATTTACAGCAAAAGTATCACGCGGCGTCGTCACCCAAGAACAACGAAAGAAGGTCCAAAAGATATGGGTGCCCCTGGAAATCAAACCAACGAGAAAGATCGTGTGGTCATTTGAAAAAGAGACCCCGTTCATCCTCCAGGCATGGCCACGTTTCGTGGTAATGTGCCAGGAGAATGAGCCATTAGTACACTGGCTTCCAGTGGTATGTGCCGAACACTGGGAGTTCACGTTCCCAGGGGATGATAAGCTGCCCCCATTGACCACGTACGCCCTTAGGGTGTACCACTGTACTATAGGACCTGGGCAGACATCCTGGATTGAACAGGGAGGATTTCATCCTCCATATGTGGTGCAGGGAATGTTGTTGAAAACGGAACAGGTGGGAGAAGTGTATGATAAAGATTTGGGGTTCATTAGTCCCGCTAGATCTTGGGGGCCGGGAAACATACAGCCAGGTTACCGACGTCCAGGGGACCAGATTCACCTCTGTGACCCAAACTTACTGATGGTGACTCAGTGGCAAAGAGACGCTGTGAGCGTGTATGAGGACTGGGAGGACTTGATACTCAGTGAACATGGTAGATTATGGCATGGGGGGTATAGTCTACACCATTATCAGGGAGGATTTTGCCCTCGTGGTTACTTCGAGTGGATGAGCGAATTATTGAAAAATAGAACAACAGTGCCCACCGCATTGGGGTGGCATGTTCAAGGACCAGTCTCATGGCAGAATTTTGCCCAACTGGTAATAAGCGGAAATGAGAAAGAAGCTCTGGCTGTGTTGAAGGGAGAACGTGACTGGAAGCGCCCTGCTATGCTCGAGCAGCACAAGCAGAGATTTAGGCGCGGTGGGAGGCCCTTTCCTCGGAGAACAAATCCGGCGAGACGCTGGGTAGAGAGAGCTGCGACATCCAGAAGCGGTTGGGTATTTCAGTTTGCTTCGCCTCCTGGGCAGGGGAACAACTGTCTGCCTGATAAAGGACCATCTGCTAACTCGGATTCGGGAGCTACTCCCGCCCCAAGGGCACCCAGACGTCCAAGGGCCTCCGTGTCCGTACCAACGTACGTACACCTGCAGTCCTTTCCCCGATCACAGCAGAGTGACACCTCGCTAACTGAAGGTGAGACGGATGAAGAAAATCCGAAAGATCAATCAAAATCTCCGGAAGACACCGGTGCAACAAATTGCAACTATTGTGAAGGTAATGTAATGACTCTCAAAAATCTACTCCTATGTAAACATGAGGGCCATGTCCTGAAAAATTGTCATCAATGTGGGTTAAATATGATAAAAAACAAATTTGTCTTCCCAGACTCAAAACAGCTCACAGATGTCCCAGCTAATGTTACCTCCACAGGGTCGGCTGACCCTGTGAACACATCTTCAGGGTCGGCTGATCCTGTGAACACATCATCTCCGGTGCGTCCGAATACCCCCAGAGTTTCGACCCCTGTTACGCCTGAGCGGAACGAATACTCTCCTACCACCCCCCGAGATGAGAGTCCAGATCCCACCATGCCTAATCGTCCGAGCAGAGGAAGCGACCTCACTCCTCCTTCAACGCACGCCGCCGCGACATCTACCGGTAGAGGCAAGGAGTCTGCACAGAAATTGTTCGATTACTATATGAATGTGCTGAGAAGGCTGAAGGAGGAAGATTTGAAGGAGCTTGAGTCCCGAATGAATGAAAGAGATGAAAAAGATGAAGAAGATGAATCAATGGACTTAGACAAATGGTGAAGGAGGATATTTTGGGAGGGGGATGTTGTATATACTGGAAAATCGAAAATATTATAACCATGCTTTGCACTTATTATGAGCACTTATTGAACCTGTATGCTTTGCACTTTTGAACTTACAAGCAGGGCATGCTCTAACCTCAGGGTGAATTTGTAAGCAGAACATGTTTTTAAGCCGAGCTTGCGATTATGGTTAACACTTAGAAGGAACGTTGTATTAATAGAACATTGTGGTCTTCACTTAGAACATTTATCAAAACAATGAAACTAACACTCAGCATGTTCAATGAATCTAAAACATCTGCATAAGACATAAGGGGTGTCTCTAATGAAGTTAAAACTTTCCACTAAGGACGACAGTTAGAACACGTGATGAAAGTTAAAACTTTCCACTAAGGACGACAGCAAGAACACGTGATGAAAATTAAAACTTTCCACTGAAGATGACAAGAACACGTCACCCATTAATGACGCACTGGGGGATTGTTTATTGAAATCGGCAATGTTGCTATAAAGGTCTAGGATAAACTGACCTCTCGCTCTCGCTCTTGTTCCACGCTTTTGGCTTCATCCGTTTGCTGTAAGGTCTTGTATCTTAACTTGGGACGGTGCTCTTGCTCTTGCTCTTAGGCCATTTGATTTAACTCTTTTTGTTGTTCTCTTATGGTTTTTTATTATTGATTGGTTGATTTTTATGATTAATTGTTTTGACTAAATCTCTTTTATTGCATATACTTTGAATATATTCTTAGGATCTTTGACTTAATCCTTTTTATTGTGTATGCATTTTGATTATATGATTTTTGACATTTATGTATGTGCACTAGCGTCTGGCAGTGGCTTTGACTTTGTTGGGTATTAGCGTCTGGCAATACCCTTGAGTTCATTGATGTTTATTGATTTTATTGTTTTTATTATCCTTTTTTGAATTTTATAGTTTTATTACCCTTTTATCATTTTTGTATTGAATTTTGTTCTTTATTGATTTTACTGTTTTGTTATCCTTTTTATCAATTTTTTGGAGAAATACTTTTGATATAAAAACAAAATAAAACTGAGTACGAATTAAGTACTGAAAAGGCACAACGGCATTGATCCCTGACTACTAAAGAATCGACTGGCTCCTGTACTACCATCAACTGGGTTATAGGTGAGTTAATGCTGGATTGAATTAATGTTTGATTCCCTTTCCTGTGCACATGTAGTGAATGTCTCGCCTGGTAGCATTATTCCATCCTGAATTATTATGTCAATGATAAAGTGGTAGTTCAGAAGGCTGAGGTAATATTTTATTGAAGGAATGGATTGAGGATCTAATCATGTGTCCCTAAACGAAGCTAAGTAAAGAGACTACGGTAGAAGGTGTAGCATTGTAAGGTCAAGAACCTGTTTCTCAACAGGTCGGGCGAATTAAATAACCCGCTCAGTGAAGCGCCGACACTACTCACTAATATAATAGGTGAAGTTGATACATCTATTATAGTTTTAGAACCGTGTCTGCAACAAGAGGCAGACTGAGTTGACCACACGAGGGGGCCCTTTACCAGAGAGGCAAAGGGAGGTAGCGTACTCGGAACTAGGGACGGCTTGTTACAGCCAATTGCCCTGTACACAAAACCTTGAAATCCAAACCCGAGCGACATGAGATAAGGTGGATTCCGGAACGCCAAACATAAAAAAGTTGATAACTTTGGAAAAACACTTCAGACAGCTTAGATTTGATGTGCAACTACTAGAAAGACCCTTTCTGCTATAGTGGGAGGTGAAAATTTAATGTTCTGAAGCTTCCCTGCAAAGTTATGGCACAATGCAGAGAACGCGTTTTCAGCCTGAGATAAGGTCGATTCCGGAACGCCAAATTTAAAAATGTTGATAACTTTGACAAAACACTTCAGACATCTTAGATTTGATGTGCAACTACTAGAAAGACCCTTTCTGCTATAGTGGGAGGTGAAAATTTCATGTTCTGAAGCTTCCCTGCAAAGTTATTGCACAATACAGAAAACGAGTTTTCAAACTGAGATTACGTCGATTCCGGAACGCCAAACATGAAAATGTTTATAACTTTGAAAAACACTTCAGACAGCTTAGATTTGATGTGCAACTACTAGAAAGACCCTTTCTGCTATAGTGGCAGGTGAAAATTTAATGTTCTGATGTTTCATTGCAAAGTTATGGGACAATGCGTAAAACGCGTGTTCAGCCTGAGACAAGGTCGATTCCGGAATGCCAAACATAAAAAAGTTGATAACTTTGGTAAAACACTTCAGACAGCTTAGATTTGATGTGCAACTACTAGAAAGACCCTTTCTGCTATAGTGGGAGGTGGAAATTTCATGTTCTGAAGCTTCCCTGCAAAGTTATGGCACAATGCAGAAAACGCGTTTTCAGCCTGAGATAAGGTCGATTTCGGAACGCAAAATATAAAAACGTTGATAACTTTGACAAAACACTTCAGACAGCTTAGATTTGATGTGCAACTACTGGAAAGACCCTTTCTGCTAGTGTGGGAGGTGGAAATTTCATGTGCTGAAGCTTTATGCAAAGTTATGGCACAATGCGTAAAACACGTTTTCAGCCTGAGATAAGGTCGATTCCGGAACGCCAAACATAAAATTGTTGATGACTTCTGAAAAACAATTCAGACCGCTTAGATTTGATGTGCAACTACTAGAAAGACCCTTTCTGCTATAGTGGGAGGTAAAAATTTCATGTTCTGAAGCTTCCCTGCAAAGTTATAGCACAATTCAGAAAACGCGTTTTCAGCCGGAGATGAGGTCGATTCCGGAACGCTAAACATAAAAATGGTTGATAACTTTGGAAAAATACTTCAGACAGCTTAGATTTGATGTGCAACTACCAGAAAGACCCTTTCTGCTATAGTGGGAGGTGAAAATTTCATGTTCTGAAGCTTCCCTGCAAAGTTATGGAACAATGCAGAAAACGTGTTTTCAGCCTGAGATAAGGTGGGTTTCGGAACGCCAAACATAAATAAGTTGATAACTTTGGAAAAACACTTCAGTACGTTTAGATTTGATGTGCATCTACTAGAAAGACCCTTTCTGCTATAGTGGGTGCTGATAATTTCATGTTCTGAAGCTTTATGCAAAGTTTTGGAACAATGCGTAAAACGCGTTTTCAGCCTGAGATAAGGTGGGTTCCGGAACGCCAAACGTAAAAATGTTGACAACTTTGGAAAAGTACTTCAGACAGCTTAGATTTGATGTGCAACTACTAGAAAGGCCCTTTCTGCTATAGTGGGAAGTGCAAATTTCATGTTCTGAAGCTTTATGCAACGTTTTGGAACAATGCGTAAAACGCGTTTTCAGCCTGAGATAAGGTGGGTTCCGGAACGCCAAATATAAAAATGTTGATAACTTTGGAAAAACATTTCAGACAGCTTAGATTTGATGTGCAACTACTAGAGAGACCCTTTCTGCTATAGTGGGAAGTGAAAATTTCATGTTCTGATGCTCGCCTGCAAAGTTATGGCACATTGGGTCAAACGCATTTTCAGCCTGAGATAAAGTCGATTCCGGAACGCCAAGCAAAAAAATGTTGATAACTTTGGAAAAACACTTCAGACCGCTTAGATTTGATGTGCAACTACTAGAAAGACCCTTTCTGCTATAGTGGGAGGTGAAAATTTGATGTTCTGAAGCTTCCCTGCAAGTTATGGCACAATGCAGAAAACGCGTTTTCACCCTGAGATAAGGTCAATTCCGGTACGCCAAACATAAAAATGTTGATAACCTTTGAAAAACACTTCAGACAGATTAGATTTGATGTGCATCTACAAGAAAGACCCTTTCTGTTATAGTGGGAGGTGAAAATTTCATGTTCTGAAGATTTATGCAAAGTTATGGAAAAATGCGTGAAACGCGTTTTTAGCCTGAGATAAGGTGGGTTCCGGAATGCCAAACATAAAAAAGTTGATAACTTTGGAAAAACACTTCAGACAGCTTAGATTTGATGTGCAACTACTAGAAAGACCCTTTCTGCTATAGTGGGAGGTGAAATTTTCATGTTCTAAAGCTTCCCTGCAAAGTTATGGCACAATGCAGAAAACGCAATTTCAAACTGAGATTAGGTCGATTCCGGAACGCCAAACATAAAAATGTTGACAACTTTGGAAAAACACTTCAGGCAGCTTAGATTTGATGTGCAACTATGAGAAAGACCCTTTCTGCTATAGTGGGAGGTCAAAATTTCCTGTTCTGAAGCTTCCCTGCAAAGTTATGGTACAATGCAGAAAACGCGTTTTCAGCCTGAGATAAGGTCGATTCCGGAACGCCAAACATAAAAATGGTGATAACTTTGGAAAAACAATTCAGACAGCTTAAATTTGATGTGCAACTATTAGAAAGACCCTTTCTGCTATAGTGGGTGCTGAAAATTTCATGTTTTGAAGCTTTATGCAAAGTTATGGCACAATGCAGAAAACACGTTTTCAGCCAGGGATAAGGTGGGTTCCGGAACGCCAAACATAAAAATGTTGATAACTTTGGAAAAACACTTCAGACAGCTTAGATTAGATGTGCAACTACTAGAAAGACCCTTTCTGCTATAGTGGGAGGTGAAAATTTCATGTTCTGAAGCTTCGCTGCAAAGTTGTGGCACAATGCAGAAAACGCATTTTCAGCCTGAGATAAGGTCGATTCCGGAACGCCAAACATAAAAATGGTGATAACTTTGGAAAAACAATTCAGACAGCTTAAATTTGATGTGCAACTACGAGAAAGACCCTTTCTGATATAGTGGGAGGTGAAAATTTCATGTTCTGAAGCTTCCCGGCAAAGTTATGGCACAAAGCAGAAAACGCATTTTCAGCCTGAGATAAGGTGGGTTTCGGAACGGCAAACATAAAAATGTTGATAACTTCGGAAAAACACTGCAGACAGCTTAGATTTGATGTGCATCGACTAGAAAGACCCTTTCTGCTATAGTGGGAGGTGAAATTTTCATGTTCTGAAGCTTCCCTGCAAAGTCATGGCAAAATGAGTAAAACGCGTTTTCAGCCTGAGATAAGGTCGATTCCGGAACGCCAAACATAAAAATGTTGATAACTTTTGAAAAACACTTCAGACAGCTTAGATTTGATGTGCATCGACTAGAAAGACCTTTTCTGCTATAGTGGGAGGTGAAAATTTCATGTTCTGAAGCTTTCCTGCAAAGTTATTGCACAATGCAGAAAACGCGTTTTCAAACTGAGATAAGGTCGATTCCGGAAGGCCAAACATAAAAATGTTGATAACTTTGGAAAAACACTTCAGGCAGCTTAGATTTGAAGTGCAGCTCCGAGAAAGACCCTTTCTGATATAGTGGGACGTGAAAATTTCATGTTCTGAAGCTTCCGGGCAAATTTATGGCACAAAGCAGAAAACGCGTTTTCAGCCTGAGATAAGGTGGGTTTCGGAACGGCAAACATAAAAATGTTGATAACTTTTGAAAAACACTTCAGACAGCTTAGATTTGATGTGCATCGACTAGAAAGACCTTTTCTGCTATAGTGGGAGGTGAAATTTTCATGTTCTGAAGGTTCCCTGCAAAGTTATGGCACAATGCGTAAAACGCGATTTCAGCCTGAGATAAGGTCGATTCCGGAACGCCAAACATAAAAATTGTGATAACTTTGATAAAACACTTCAGATAGCTTAGATTTGAAGTGCAAGTACTAGACAGACCCTTTCTGCTATAGTGGGAGGTGAAAGTTTTATGTCCTGAAGCTTCCCTGCTAAGTTATAGCACAATGCAGAAAACGCGTTTTCAAACTGAGATTAGGTCGATTCCGGAACGCCAAACATAAAAATGTTGATAACTTTGGAAAAACACTTCAGACAGCTTAGATCTGATGTGCAACTACTAGAAAGATCCTTTCTGCTATAGTGGGAGGTGAAATTTTCATGTTCTGAAGCTTCCCTGCAAAGTTATGGTAAAATGCGTAAAACGCGATTTCAGCCTGAGATAAGGTCGATTCCGGAACGCCAAACATAAAAATGTTGATAACTTAGGAAAAACACTTCAGACAGCTTTTATTTGATGTGCAACGACTAGAAAGACCCTTTCTCCTGATGTGGGAGGTGAAAATTTTATGTTCTGAAGCTTCCCTGCAAAGTTATGGCACAATGCAGAAAATAAGGTGATTTCCGGAACGCCAAAAGTAAAAATGTTGATAACTTTGGAAAAACACTTCAGACAGCTTATATTTGATGTGCAACTACTAGAAAGACCCTTTCTGCTTTAGTGGGATGTGAAAATTTCATGTTCTGAAGCTTTATGCAAAGTTATGGCACAATGTGTAAAACAGGTTTTCAGCCTGAGATACGGTCGATTCCGGAACGGCAAACATAAAAATGTAGATAACTTAGGAAAAACACTTCAGACAGCTGAGATTTGATGTGCAACTACTAGAAAAATCCTTTCTGATATAGTGGGAGGTGAAAAGTCAATGTTCTGAAGCTTCCCTGCAAAGTTATGGCACAATGTAGGAAATGCGTTTTCAGCCTGAGATAAGGTGGATTCCGAAAAGGCAAACATAAAAATGTTGATAACTTTGGAAAAACACTTCAGACAGCTTAGATTTGATGTGCAACTACTAGAAAGACCATTTCTGCTATAGTGGGAGGTTCAAATTTCATGTTCTGAAGCTTCCCTGCAAAGTTATGGCACAAAGCAGGAAACTCATTTTCAGCCTGAGATAAGGTGGGTTCCGGAACGCCAAACATAAACATGTTGATAACTTTGAAAAAACGCTTCAGACAGATTGTATTTGAAGTGCAACTACTAGAAAAACCCTTTCTCCGATAGTGGGATCTGAAAAATTCATCTTCTGAAGCTTCTCTGCAAAGTTATTGCACAATGCAGAAAACGCGTTTTCAGCCTGAGATAAGGCGGGCTCCGGAACGCCAAACATAAAAATGTTGATAACTTTCGAAAAACACTTCAGACAGCTTAGATTTGATGTACAACTACTAGAAAGACCCTTTCTGCTATAGTGGGTGGTTAAAATTTCATGTTCTGAAGCTTCCCTGCAAAGTTATGGCACAATGCAGAAAACGCGTTTTCAGCCTGAGATAAGGTCGATTGTCGAACGCCAAACATAAAAATGTTGACAACTATGGGAAAACACTTCAGACAGCTTAGATTTGATGTGCAACTACTAGAAAAACCCTTTCTGCTATAGTGGGAGGTGAAAATTTCATTTTCTGAAGCTTCTCTGCAAAGTTATGGCACAATGCAGAAAACGCATTTTCAGCCTGAGACCTGGTGGGTTCCGCAACGCCAAACATAAAAATGTTGATAACTTTGGGAAAACACTTCAGACAGCTTAGATTTGATGTGCAACTACTAGAAAGACCCTTTCTGCTATAGTGGGAGGTGAAAATGTCATGTTCTGAAGCTTCCCTGGAAAGTCATGGCAAAATGCGTAAAACGCGTTTTCAGCCTGAGATAAGGTCGATTCCGGAACGCCAAACATAAAAATTGTGATAACTTTGACAAAACACTTCAGACAGCTTAGATTTGATGTGCATCTACTAGAAAGACCCTTTCTGCTATAGTGGGAGGCGAAAATTTCATGTTCTGAAGCTTCCCTGCAAGGTTATGGCACAATGCGTAAAACGCGTTTTAAGCCTGAGACAAGGTCGATTCCGGAACGCCAAACATGGAAATTTTGATAACTTTGGAAAAACAATTCAGACAGCTTAAATTTGATGTGCAACTACCAGAAAGACCCTTTCTGATATAGTGGGAGGTGAAAATTTCATGTTCTGAAGCTTCCCTGCAAAGTTATGGCACAATGCAGAAAACGCGTTTTCAGCCTGAGATAAGGTGGGTTTCGGAACGTCAAACATAAAAATGTTGATAACTTTGGAAAAACACTGCAGACAGCTTAGATTTGATGTGCAACTACTAGAAAGACCCTTTCTGCTATAGTGGGAGGTGAAATTTTCATGTTCTGAAGCTTCCCTGGAAAGTCATGGCAAAATGCGTAAAACGCGTTTTCAGCCTGAGATAAGGTCGATTCCGGAACGCCAAACATAAAAATTGTGATAACTTTGACAAAACACTTCAGACAGCTTAGATTTGATGTGCATCTACTAGAAAGACCCTTTCTGCTATAGTGGGAGGTGAAAATTTCATGTTCTGAAGCTTCCCTGCAAAGTTATTGCACAATGCAGAAAACGCGATTTCAAACTGAGATTAGGTCGATTCCGGAACGCCAAAAATAAAAATGTTGATAACTTTGGAAAAACACTTCAGGCAGCTTAGATTTGATGGGCAACTACGAGAAAGACCCTTTCTGCTATAGTGGGAGGTGAAAATTTCATGTTCTGAAGGTTCCCTGCAAAGTTATGGCACAATGCGTAAAACGCGATTTCAGCCTGAGATAAGGTCGATTCCGGAACGCCAAACATAAAAATGTTGATAACTTTGGAAAAACACTTCAGACAGCTTCGATTTGAAGTGCAAGTACTAGAAAGACAGTTTCTGCTATAGTGGGAGGTGAAATTTTCATGTTCTGAAGGTTCCCTCCAAAGTTATAGCACAATGCGTAAGACGCGCTTTCAGCCTGAGATAAGGTCGATTCCGGAACGCCAAACATAAAAATTGTGATAACTTTGACAAAACACTTCAGACAGCTTAGATTTGATGTGCATCTACTAGAAAGACCCTTTCTGCTATAGTGGGAGGTGAAAATTTCATGTTCTGAAGCTTCCCTGCAAAGTTATTGCACAATGCAGAAAACGCGATTTCAAACTGAGATAAGTTCGATTCCGGAACGCCAAACATAAAAATGTTGATAACTTTGGAAAAACACTTCAGACAGCTTAGATTTGATGAGCATCTACGAGAAAGACCCTTTCTGCTATTGTGGGAGGTGAAAATTTCATGATCTGAAGCTTCCCAGCACAGTTATTGCACAATGCAGAAAACGCGTTTTCAAACTGAGATTAGGTCGATTCCGGAACGCCAAACATAAAAATGTTGGTAACTTTGGAAAATCATTTCTGACAGCTTAGATTTAATGTCCAACTACGAGAAAGACCCTTTCTGATATCGTGGGAGGTGAAAATGTCATGTTCTGAAGCTTCCCTGCAAAGTTATGGGACAATGCGAAAAATGCGTTTTCAGCCTGAGATAAGGTCGATTCCGGAACGCCAAACATAAAAATGTTGATAACTTAGCAAAAACACATCAGACAGCATAGATTTGATATGCAACTACTTGAAAGACCCTTTCTGCTATAGTGGGAGGTGAAATTTTCATGTTCTGAAGCTTCCCTGCGAAGTTATTGCTCAATGCAGAAAACGTGTTTTCAAACTGAGATAAGGTCGATTCCAGAACGCCAAACATAAAAATGTTGATAACTTTGGAAAAACACTTCAGACAGCTTAGATTTGAAGTGCAAGTACTATAAAGACCCTTTATGCTATAGTGGGAGGTGAAATTTTCATGTTCTGAAGGTTCCCTCCAAAGTTATGGCACAATGCGTAAACCGCGATTTCAGCATGAGATAAGGTCGATTGCGGAACGCCAAACATAAAAATTGTGATAACTTTGACAAAACACTTCAGACAGCTTAGATTTGATGTGTGACTACTAGGAAGACCCTTTCTGCTATAGTGGGAGGTGAAAATTTCATGTTCTGAAGGTTCCCTGCAAAGTTATGGCACAAAGCGTAAAACGCGATTTCAGCCTGAGATAAGGTCGATTCCGGAACGCCAAACATAAAAATTGTGATAACTTTGACAAAACACTCATACAGTTTAGATTTGATGTGCATCGACTAGTAAGATGCTTTCTGCTATAGTGGGAGGTGAAAATTTCATGTTCTGAAGCTTCCCTGTAAAGTTATTGCACAATGCAGAAAACACGTTTTCAAACTGAGATAAGGTCGATTCCGGAACGCCAAACATAAAAATGTTGATAACTTTGGAAAAACACTTCAGACACCTTAGATTTGAAGTGCAAGTCCTAGAAAGACCGTTTCTGGTATAGTGGGAGGTGAAAGTTTCATGTTCTGAAGCATCCCTGAAAAGGTATTGCGCAATGCAGAAAACGCGTTTTCAAACTGAGATTAGGTCGATTCCGGAACGACAAACATAAAAAATGTTGATAACTTTGGAAAAACACTTCAGACAGCTCAGATTTGATGTGCAACTACGAGAAAGACCCTTTCTGCTATAGTGGGAGGTGAAAATTTCATTTTCCGAAGCTTCCCTGCAAAGTTATGGAACAATGCAGAAAACCCGTTTTCAGCCTGAGATAAGGTCGATTCCAGAACGCCAAACATAAAAATGGTGATAACTCAGGAAAAACACCTCAGACAGCTTAGATTTGATGTGCAACTACTAGAAAGACCCTTCTTGCTATAGTGGGAGGTGAAATTTTCATGTTCTGAAGGTTCCCTGCAAAGTTATGGCACAATGCGTAAAACGCGATTTCAGCCTGAGATAAGGTCGATTCCGGAAACGCCAAACATAAAAATTGTGATAACTTTGACGAAACACTTCAGACAGCTTAGATTTGATGTGCAACGACTAGAAAGACCCTTTCTCCTGTTGTGGGAGGTGAAAATTTCATGTTCTGAAGCTTCCCTGCAAAGTTATGGCACAATGCAGAAAACACGTTTTCAGACTGAGATAAGGTGATTTCCGGAACGCCAAACATAAAAATGTTGATAACTTTGACAAAACACTTCAGACAGCTTAGATTTGATGTGCAACTACTAGAAAGACCCTTTCTGCTATAGTGGGATGTGAAAATTTCATGTTCTGAAGCTTTATGCAAAGTTATGGCACAATATGTAAAACACGTTTTCAGCCTGAGATAAGGTCGATTCCGGAACGGCAACCATAAAAATGTTGATAACTTAGGAAAAACACTTCAGACAGCTGAGATTTGATGTGCAACTACTAGAAAGATCCTTTCTGATATAGTGGGAGGTGAAAAGTCCATGTTCTGAAGCTTCCCTGCAAAGTTATGGCACGATGCGTAAAACGCGATTTCAGCCTGAGATAAGGTGGGTTCCGGAACGCCAAACATAAAAGTGTTGATAACTTTGGAAAAACACTTCAGACAGCTTAAATTTGATATGCAACTACTAGAAAGACCATTTCTGCTACAGTGGGAGGTTAAAATTTCATGTTCTGAAGCTTCACTGCAGAGTTTTGCCACAATGCAGAAAACGCGTTTTCAGCCTGAGATAAGGTTGGTTCCGGAACGCCAAACATAAAAATGTTGATAACTTTGGAAAAACACTTCAGACAGCATAGATTTGATGTGCAACTACTAGAAAGACCCTTTCTGCTATAGGGTGAGGAGAAAATTTCATGTTCTTAAGCTTCCCTGCAAAGTTTTGGCACAATGCAGAAAACGCGTTTTCAGCCTGAGATAAGGTTGGTTCCGGAACGCCAAACATAAAAATGTTGATAACTTTGAAAAAACACTTCAGACAGGTTGGATTTGAAGTGCAACTACTAGAAAAACCCTTTCTGCTATAGTGGGATCTGAAAAATTCATGTTCTGAAGCTTCCCAGCAAAGTTATTGCAAAATGCAGAAAACGTGTTTTCAGCCTGAGATAAGGCGGGCTCCGGAACGCCAAACATAAAAATGTTGATGACTTTGGAAAAACACTTCAGTCAGCTAAAATTTGATGTGCAACTACTAGAAAGACCCTTTCTGCGACAGTGGCAGGTGAAAATTTAATGTTAAGAAGCTTCTCTGCAAAGTTATAGCACAAAGCAGAAAACGCATTTTGAGCCTGAGATAAGGTCGATTTCGGAACGGCAAACTTGAAAGTGTTGATAAATTTGGAAAAGCTCTTCAGACAGCTTAGATTTGATGTGCAACTACGAGAAAGACCCTTTCTGCTTTTGTGGGAAGTAAAAATGTCATGTTCTGAAGCTTCCCTGCAAAGTTATGGCACAATGTAGAAAACACGTTTTCAGCCTGAGATAAGGTGGGTTTCGGAACGCCAAACATAAAAATGTTGATAACTTTGGAAAAACACTTCAGACAGCTTCGATTTAATGTGCAAATACTAGAAAAAACTCTGTTTGCTATAGTGGAACGTGAAAAATTCATGTTCTGAAGCTTCCAAGCAAATTATGGCACTAAGCAGAAAACGCGTTTTCAGCCTTAGATAAGGTTTGTTCCGGAACGCCAAACATAAAAATGTTGATGACTTTGGAAAAACACTTCAGTCAGCTTAAATTTCATGTGCAACTACTAGAAAGACCCTTTATGCTATAGTGGGAGGTGAAATTTTCATTTTCTGAAGCTTCTCTGCAAAGTTATGGCACAATGCAGAAAACGCATTTTCAGCCTGAGATAAGGTGGGTTCCGGAACGCCAAACATAAAAATGTTGATAACTTTGGGAAAACACTTCAAACACCTGAGATTTGATGTGCAACTACGAGAAAGACCCTTTGTGCTATAGTGGGAGGTTAAAATTTAATGTTAAGAAGCTTCTCTGCAAAGTTATAGCATAATGCAGAAAACGCATTTTGAGCCTGAGATAAGGTCGATTTCAGAACGGTAAACATAAAAGTGTTGATAACTTTGGAAAAACACTTTAGACAGCTTAGATTTAATGTGCAACTACTAGAAAAACCCTTTCTGCTATAGTGGGAGGTTAAAATTTCATGGTCTGAAGCTTCCCTGCAAAGTTATGGCACAAAGCAGGAAACTAATTTTCAGCCTGAGATAAGGTGGGTTCCGGAACGCCAAACATAAAAATGTTGATAACTTTGAAAAAACGCTTCAGACAGTTTAGATTTGAAGTGCAACTACTAGAAAAACCCTTTCTCCGATAGTGGGATCTGAAAAATTCATCTTCTGAAGCTTCCCTGCAAAGTTAATGCACAATGCAGAAAACGCGTTTTCAGCCTGAGATAAGGCGGGCTCCGGAACGCCAAACATAAAAATGTTGATAACTTTGTAGTGAAAGTGACGGATTGTCGGGTCACGGACGCCTGCGTCTGTGACGTGGGTATTATGAAAAATAATATCTCCTCGAAAGTTTGGGGCACCACCTGAAATATAGTTTCCAGGAGACTATTAAGCTCTCTTGATTAACACTTAATTAATTAATTAACTGTGGTAACTTAATTAATTATTAGCGTAATCAATCTATTTATCTGAAGTCACTACTCGTGATGTAATGTCCTTTACTGATCAGAGGCTCTTAGATTGATTATAATACACTCCAAAGTAACGTGATCAAGACCAACGTAATTTTATAGATTTATTTAGGAATAAAAGAACAGAAAGAAACAGGAAAGATGCAGAAGTAGAATAATATGATCCCAACAATATCGCGATGGAAACGCAAACCAGTTATGAAGCAATGTCAATACTGCATCAGACGCGTATGTAACTGATGGGAAAGTTGAGACGTTCTAGTCTAACTGTGAACCTCAGGCAAGTAATGATATTACTAAACCCCAACACACCACTCTGTGCAGAGATGACAAGCAGCGGCTTACTTTGGCGATGAATGGAGGGATGAATGGGATGGATGGATGGATGAGAGGGTGATGAGTAGATGCAGGAGGTGAGGGAGGAGGCAGGCGGCTTTGGAAGGAGGCGTCCTGGTTCTCAGCGTGGTGGCTTGGAGGTGATGAGGACACGCAGCTTCAGGCGTCGATGGCACTCTCGGATCGTCTTCCGGACCGCCGTGGATCTTTCGTCGCAGACGGGGTGATCGTAGCTGGCAGAGAGCGGCGTAGGACCGAAGGCGTATCTTTCTCTCGTGCCAGGTGATTCACCGGTCTGAACAACCTTCTAGAGTGGTCGCCTTAATGACACACTCCAGGCAGCGGAAGGTTGTTGGAAGTTGGACTCGTGTACTCGTCACGGCCGCCGGCTGTGATCACGTGGTGTGACTGGGCCGTTCCTGAAGGAGGCTCTGGCTTGGCAGACCGCTGTAGGACGAGGGCGACGTGCAACTTTGGAGAAGTTCTCGATCACTCTCACACTTGGATGGGCAGCGAGTGGAATGCTGGCACGGCTTCAAGGGTGGAGGAGAAGCAAGAGTCTTTGCAGGAACTTGAGCAGGAACCGTCGAAGAAGTTGGTTGTAGTTGGTTGTAGGAGGCGAAGGAGCCAGAGGAAGCGGCAGAAGGAGGGCAAAGAGCGCAACCGAGGGCAACAGAGGGACAGAGGGGAGAGGAGCACAGAGGGACACAGAGGGCTGAACAGAGGGGTGAACAGAGGCTGAACCTCTGTAAACTGGGTCTTTTAAACTCTCATGAAGAGTCTCCTTGTCCAGTCTTGATTGGTTGAAGGAGTTCCATCACCTATTGCTGATTGGACGAGGATTTCCAAGCCTGGCCTTCCTCCTCCTCCTCCAACGGGGTCGTAAATTCCAGCCTTGAGATGGGAGATTTTGATCCCCCCAGTACCAGAGTTTTATTTGACAATAAAACATTACCTGAGTTGTAAAGTTGCTCACAATCTGTCAAAACTTTCCCATCTCAATTCAAGCATTCAAACGACACCAAACATGACCATTCTAGCACATTGTCTTCTTATAACGATCAACATAACAATCAACCATTCATGTCAAGTTTAACATCACATGTTCAGGGCATCTGGTTTGCTTGAACATCCTGTGGAAACCATGGGTTAAGTGGGAAACAAAAGTCCTTTTTCAGAAATACACATTAAGACACATTCACATACAAGTCTGTCTTTGTTCATCTGGAACCAGGAGAAGGGGGAGCTGTGTGTGTCCCCCACCAAACAGGGTTCACGAGTTGGTCAGGGTTTTTCCTCTTACGGCACAGCATCCTGGACTGTTGCTCTAGTCTCTCCCCCCTTTGACCATTCCAATGATTTATGGTCCTTATCGGAGGGTTCCGAAACCTCTGAGCTGCCAAAGGCATGGTGGGAACCCAAGGAGATGTCTCCGAGTTGAAGTTACACATTCGGGAAAAGTTCACCAGGTCCATGCTTGAATCTCTGGAGAAGGAATCACTACATATCCCCCCTCTTGGCGTCGTGTGGAATTGTCGCAGGTATTCCATCGGGGCCAAGATGAGTTGAGTCCTTCGGGTGGTCGTAGATGCCGCATGGATCCTGGTGATGAGAGTCACTCATACACTGACTGGTGTGTTCTAACATCCCCCACTCCCCTTAGTCAACTGAGAGAGAGTGAGTCAGTAGAATGACCCCCGGGGGTCGCATGCATTTAGCTAATATCACCTAGACCGAGGTTGATGGAAACTAGATTCACGAGGGAAGTGTAGTTAGGTGGGTGAAGGTGAACCCGGTTCACCTAACATTGTTTGTGGCGAAGTTTGGAGTTCGGACTTGAATAAGGGTAAGTTGAGAGGAACTGGTGAGACTACGTGAGGAAAATTGTTAGATTTATCCTTCTCAAGTTCACTTTATTTAATTTCTTGAACTAGGCATAAGACAGCTTCATAGTGAATGGAATAAGTGTGGCTTAACTGATGAGGAAAATGTTTTTTTTCAAAAAGAAGGAGAAGGAGAAGATAGAAGAAGAAGAAGAAGAAGAAACATGCAATAATCAAGATCGACACGCCTATGAACACAACTATCACAGAGACTAGATATGTTTTTTTTTTTGGTGAGAGAGATAATAGTTGACCTTTGAACTTGTATCAAGGTGGAGCCATGTTCTGCTGTTGGAGGAGCGCTTACATCATTAAGTCTTCTTGAGTGTTCTTTAGTTTTGGTTTGAACACCTAACAGCGATTAAACGAGTCCTTGAGATCTTTTATTCTTCTGAGAGAGAATGAAGCTGACGCTGACTATGGAAATTAGCAGGGTATTGGCTCCCGACCAAACACGAGTTAAAGGGGTAACCAGGTTTCTTATGGTGGTGTCGAGGTCTTGAAAGGCAGAATTGATAGGGGCCAGGTAAATGGTTTGTTCATGTTGTGTGTGTTGAACGAAACGAAACATTAGAATATTTCAGTCTTGACTCCCCAGACAGTGATTTGATGTTAATTTTTAACCGTAAAGCTTATTCTCATGCATTCATCACACATTGGCCACTTCATCTTAACAGTAACAGCAACCAAACAGCAACCAAACAACACGGATATGACACAGGTGTAAATTCAATAACTTATCATTTTTATACAGTCTGTAGTTATGCTTGATGCAGGTTTTCGTATCAGCCTATCCTAGTTATTATCCGGTGTTAGTTTTTTTTTTTGGAGATGTTGGGGTGTGGTGCCGTTTAATTTGGTTTCGGTGAGCCCAGTTGCAAGAAGATTCATTGCTTCTGGTAGATTTGACCAGGGGTCCCACCCAATCGGTTTGCAGGTCTGACTATGGGGAATGTGACTCCCCTGTTTCAGATTAGGTTGAGTCGGCTGGAACTGACAGCATGTTAAGCACCCTTTTATGTAGTCAGCTACATCTTGATGCATGCATGGCCAGTAGGCTACCTGCTGTAGTGCATCAACAGTTGCTTTGACACCCCTGTGACCTGTGCATGGTGCAACATGTGCATATGCTAGCATTACCCCCCTTAGGCTCAGTGGAACTGCAAGTCTTGGCATGGCATGTTCATCTGAGACATAAACCAGCAAGCCATCAACCATGCGCAGTTTGTTTTTGACCGTGAGCCAGTGGGACAGTTCCCTGTCCGGCGGGCCGCTATTGGGATTGGGGACGTCATTGTCATGGTCAGCCGTGACGCTGCGAATGAGAGATGACAGGGTGGGATCTTGGTTCTGCCGATTTACCAGATCTGAGTTTTGAAAAACCTGGTCGCATGCCAAATGTAAAGATGTGTTACATTGTGTGGGAGTACTTCTGGATTGTTGGCGAGTTGCGGCCAACACGGCTGGCATGGACTCTGTGTGGATCCGAGCAGGTCGAACGCTCCATGGCTTCCCGTGGGGAGCACCTTCTTTGGCCAAAGTATCTGTGAGGTCATTATACTCTCTGTCTCGGCTGGGAATGTGTGATTGACCCCGTACCTTCTTCCAATGCACTCGCATGTCATGGGTGCTGACTGGGTGATCACAGACAGTGAACAAGTCTTTGTGTTTCACTGGCTTGCGTTTGGCCATGAGGAAACGGTTGCGTTTCTGGCCTGGAAGGTTGTAGAGAACGGTGTCAACATTTGAGTTTGAGGGTGTTCGTGGGTTGCTGCACGGGTCGTGTCTCGCCGAGTCAGCCCCATTTGCTACTGTATAGTAAGAAGGGTGTGAGTCATGCTCTAGCGGCAGAGGTTGATGAACTTGGGCCCAGATTTTAAGACGTTGGAAATCTATAATCGGATCAAACCTGTTGAGTAAATCTTTGCCGATAAGCAGAGGGATGTTGTTATGTGGTGACACATAGACCGGGTGGACTACAGTCATGGGTCCAATGGTCCAGTGTATTAGCGTTAAGGGGTTCAACTGTGTGCCAACGGTGGAGAATGCCCAGACATCTAATTTACATTTCTGTAATTTGAGAGTTTTATCTTGGGCGTGGGCAGCTCGCTGTAATTGGTCAAACACCTGTGTCGACATGGTAGTGATGTCTGCTGCCGTGTCAACGAGGGCTTCATAGTGAAGCAGATCTTCGAGAGTCGTGGCAAGGTAAAACTTGCGAGCCACCCCCCTTTCTGTCAACTCACCCAAAAGCTGTTGTGTGGGTTGAGCTGGGTGTTTGACCCATGAGTTTTCACCCAAGGGTGGCGAGTCCTGATCATAGTTGACGACTAGGACTGCTGGGTTTGGTGGGTTTGAGGTTAGGTTCTTGTCTGCCGGTGGTGTGGCTTGACTCTCAGTTGCCTCCAGGCCTAGTCTGGAGGGAGGCTTCTTTGGATTTTGTTCCTTGTACCACTGGGCGAACAGCTTGTACATCTGTTCCTCCTCAGGACTGGGATTTTTCTGATTGTCACTTTTCTTACGACGACAGTTAGCCTGGGAATCTGCTTGAGTGGAGGGGACCGGTTTTACGTGGCCATCTCCATGGTTAGCGTGACGACGCCAAACGTTTCCAGGGTGTGGGGGTTTGTGGAAACCCGTCTGGTTGACCACGGACTGCGGTGGCGCTGTGGAGTCATCTGACCATGCCTTCTGTGAGAAGAATGCCTTACGGGCCTGACGAGGACTCGCTTTGCGCTCTGGTTGTCGGTGTGTCTGTGACAAAGGTTTTACTTCTGGCGGGGATACTGGTGCATCCCCTTCAAGTTCCATGTGGGAACTTTGGACACCCAGTGGCAGCAGTGAGTAAGGTGGTTCACCATTTTTCCAGTTGCCCAGCATCTGTTTTGCGAAGCCTTTATCTGCTAGGTCACGCAACTGAAAGCTATTCATAGTGCGGGGGCAGGCTGTCACTCCAAGGTGGTGGCTTGTGCCAGGATGAAGATTTCGGAGGAACAGGGCTTTGAAGTTGAGGTCTTCTTCCATATTTTGCTCATTTTTGTCACCGAAGAATGCTTGTCGGAGTCGGTGATAGTATTGAGCTGGTGGCTCATTTCTCCCTTGTTTGACAGCGATAGCTGACAACAGACCTAGTGAGGGTTCGGGGCTGGAGTATTCCCTCAGCATCATTTTGGTGAGGGTGTCAAAATCATTTTGGACAGCTGGTGGCTGCCTGTCAATGAAGTTGCCTACCTCCCTGCTGGATGTGATTTTGAGGAGGTAGATTTTGTCTGGGGTGGTTGCCTCTGGGAACCGCTGAAGGTGATATTCGATGTCCCTCAGATATGACCTGGTCTCTGTATTACCTCCAGGTTTGGGCTCAAACCGAGGTATGTTGCGAGCCAGTTTGTTTAGTACATTTGTGGTCAGGCCCTGTGTTGGGGCTCTGTCGGGTGGGGCTGCGGCTGCATAACCTCCCTGGTGAGGAGGGTTATTAGGCCAGTGAAGGGAAGCAGAGTCATAGTTTGGTTGTGATCTGCTGCCTTCTGGGTGAGCGGTCCACTGAGAGAAGGGATTGAGAGATTTAAAGGTGATTGGTTGTTCCTTGGAATCTCTGAGCAGAGACCCTGGCTTAGATGCCAGGGTTGTGCTATAACCTGGGCACATCTTATCAGTGATTGTGGCGAGCAGGTGCTCTAACGAATCCAGGTTTTCGTAGTCGACCGGGGATTTTCTGCTTTCAGCCATTTAATCGTTTGTTTTGTTTTATTGCTGAATTCCTTAATTTACGCTTGTAAGCTAGTTAAAATGTTAAAGGAAAACTTATCAGCGAATTGTTCTTAAGTTATTGAAAACCAACTTAAATTATTGGGATGTTAAAAGTAACGGTTTAAGTAATTGCTATTGTTATTACTCAGGTTGTTGAGATAACCAGGGGATCACTTTAGGTGCGTTACTTTTAGCGGATTTGATTTCTAAAATTTCAATGTTAATTTAAAATTTGTTTGAATCAAATCTCAAATTGTTTAATTGTTTCTACTAATAACTCTTTAAGTTATTTAAGTGAGTAACAAGTTTTTTGTTTGTTTTTTTTTCAAATTCAATAGTTGGTTTGTCAACTTGGATGCAAGATTTAATTGTGTGGGCTATTTATGGACTGGTTGAATTATTTAATTAATAAGTAATTATTAATTAAAAAGGCAAGGTTTGTTTCTATTGTCGATGTTTCTAATTGAGTAGTGAGACTATTCAATAGTGAGGCTATTCAATAAAAATACTCAAGTGTATCTGTGTATAAATTTGTAATCTTAATTCTTAATTAAAATTATTTTTATACACAAGTGGGGTTGGAATTACTAGGTTTGTAATTTTAAATCCAAACTGTAGTTTGACTTTGGGTTGGTGACAACAGGTGAAGCGTGTAAGCTGGACAGGTAGAGAAAGACTGTGGAGCAAGAATCTGCAAACACTGAAAAAAAAAAAAAAATAGACAAAGCTTTTTTTTTTTTAAAACACACTGCACAATGGACAGGCAGCACCACAAGCATCAGCAATTTGCAGGATGGCAGAGAGCAAACAGCTAATTTGTGTGCAAAGCAAAACAAACAACACAAGCTAATCGTGGCAGATTAGCATTACCAGCTATTGCAGCTGCAGACTGTAACACCGCTAGTGGTGGCATCGCAAGTAGCACAGCACAAACAAGGCACGGAGGCCCCAACTGTCAACTTAAACAAGTTGGCACTGTAACAAAATAAGCCAAAGACTAAAGTTATCCATGGTAACTAAACAATAGCTTTCACCGCAGTTAGGCTATCAGTAGAAGTGAGCATCACACGCCTTAGCATTAGCAACAACAAATAGCCTTCAACAGTGTTAAACCTATTGTCAATGGCAGGCTAGCTGTGAGCCGGCTAGCCTAGCAACAGTTGCTACGCTGACGTCACTTCCTTTAATGAGGCGGGACTTCCTGTCCGCCCTCCAGTGGGGTACAATTACTACAGAGACGTGCGCTTCTTTCACTGGGAAGAAGAAGCTGCGACCACGCATGCGCGAAAGTCTTATGAGATCAAAATCTCTGCTCTACACACAGCAATAAATAAGTGAATGAGGCGGGACTTTCTGTCCGCCCTCCAGTGATGTGGAATGACTCCAGAGGAGCGCGCTTCTTCCACTGGGAAAAAGAAGCTGCGACCACGCATGCGCGAAAGTCTTATGAGATCAAAATCTCTGCTCTATGCACAGCAATACAAGAATAGGTCAATTACGCTCACCACACCCAACACAAGCTCACGTCAATTGATCACTATTGTTCCCGTAGGCAGAAACTCGTGCGCCGGGCAAATGTAAGACTCCCGTCGTGTTGGAACAACGTTTTAATAACTGGTTAGCTACGCCAATTATTAAAGTTGGAGTTGGACGTGAAGGTTCACTGTTGGTTAGACGCTCGTAACTCGGTCGTGAATTCCGTCCGCAGGCCTGATGAATTAATGCTCAGCGTTTGTCACTAGAGCAAACACATGTATATTCTCTCGATAAGACTTGTAGACTTTTTTTTTTTTTTTTTTTTCGAGGCAGTAGGTACCATCAAAGTAATTTCAGTGCTTTTGAAGCACAGACAAAGTGGTTTAAACGCGTTATTAATTTTGTTCTTATTTTTATTTATTTATTTTTCTTAATAATGTCTCAGCGCAGGCTGGGCACACGCTTTGAAGAGAGTGAGAGGGAAGAAACGGGGTGAAGCAAGGGGGGGGAACACTCTACCTTTATGGAATGGTTTACAATCAAAATTTAGCAATTAATCAGCCTCACACGGGGCACCAATAAGGCTGTAGTGAAAGTGAAGGATTGTCTGGTCACGGACGCCTGCGTCTGTGACGTGGATATTATGAAAAATAATATCTCCTCGAAAGTTTGGGGCACCACCTGAAATATAGTTTCCAGGAGACTATTTAGCTCTCTTGATTAACACTTAATTAATTAATTAACCGTGGTAACTTAATTAACTATTAGCGTAATCAATCTATTTATCTGAAGTCACTACTCGTGATGTAATGTCCTTTACTGATCAGAGGCTCTTAGATTGATTATAATACACTCCAAAGTAATGTGATCAAGACCAACGTAATTTTATAGATTTATTTAGGAATAAAAGAACAGAAAGAAACAGGAAAGATGCAAAGGAGAATGAGATGATCCCGACAATATCGCAATGGAAGCGTAAACCTGTTATGAATCAATGTCAATACCGTATCAGACACGTGTGTAACTGATGGGAAAGTTCAGACGTTCTAGTCTAACTGTCAACCTCAGGCAAGTAATGACATTACTAAACCCCAACACACCACTCTGTGCAGAGATGACAAGCAGCGGCTTACTTTGGCGATGAGTGGAGGGATGAATGGGATGGAGGGATGGATGAGAGGGTGATGAGTAGATGCAGAAGGTCGGTCAGGAGGTGAGGGAGGAGGCAGGCGGCTTTGGAAGGAGGCGTCCTGGTTCTCAGCGTGGTGGCTTGGAGGTGATGAGGACACGCAGCTTCAGGCGTCGATGGCACTCTCGGATCGTCTTCCGGACCGCCGTGGATCTTTCGTCGCAGACGGGGTGATCGTAGCTGGCAGAGAGCGGCGTAGGACCGAAGGCGTATCTTTCTCTCGTGCCAGGTGATTCACCGGTCTGAACAACCTTCTAGAGTGGTCGCCTTAATGACACACTCCAGGCAGCGGAAGGTTGTTGGAAGTTGGACTCGCGTGCTCGTCACGGCCGCCGGCTGTGATCACATGGTGTGACTGGGCCGTTCCTGAAGGAAGCTCTGGCTTGGCAGACCGCTGGAGGACGAGGGTGATGTGCAACTTTGAAAAAGTTCCTCAATCACTCTCACACTTGGATGGGCAGCGAGTGGAACGCTGGCACGGCTTCAAGGGTGGAGGAGAAGCAAGAGTCTTTGCAGGAAACTTGAGCAGGAACCGTCGAGGAAGTTGGTTGTAGTTGGTTGTAAGAGGTGAAGTATCCAGAGGAAGCGGCAGAAGGAGGGGAAAGAGGGCAACCGAGGGCAACAGAGGGACAGAGGGGAACAGAGCAGAGAGGGGAACAGAGGGCTGAACAGAGGGTCACAGAGGGCTGAACAGAGGGGAACAGAGCGCACAGAGGGCAGAACCTCTGTAGACTGGGTCTTTTGAACTCTCATGAAGAGTCTCCTTGTCCAGTTTTGATTGGTTGAAGGAGTTCCATCACCTATTGCTGATTGGACGAGGGTTTCCAAGCCTGGCCTTCCTCCTCCTCCTCCAACGGGGTCGTAAATTCCAGTCTTGAGATGGGAGATTTTGACCCCCCCCGGTACCAGAGTTTTATTTGACAATAAAACATTACCTGAGTTGTAAAGTTGCTCGCAATCTGTCAAAACTTTCCCATCTCAATTTAAGCATTCAGACGACACCAAACATGACCATTCTAGCACATTCTCCTCTATAATGATCAATATAACAATCGACCATTCATGTCAAGTTTACCATCACATGTTCAGGGCATCTGGTTTGCTTGAACATCCTGTGGAAATCATGGGTTATTATGGGAAACAAAGTCCTTTTTAAGAAATACACATTAAGACACATTCACATACAAGTCTGTCTTTGTTCATCTGGAACCTGGAGAAGGAGGAGCTGTGTGTGTCCCCCACCAAACAGGGTTCATGAGTTGGTCAGGTTTTTTTTTCTCTTACGGCACAGCATCCTGGACTGTTGCTCTAGTCTCTCCCCCCTTTGACCATTCCAATGATTTATGGTCCTTATCGGAGGGTTCAGAAACCTCTGAGCTGCAACAGGCATGGTGGGCACCCAAGGAGATGTCTCTGAGTTGAAGTTACACATTCCAGAAAAGTCCACCAGGTCCATGCTTGAATCTCTGGAGAAGGAATCACTACAGTGATATAATAGCGATACAAACATCCTATAACTTGTCATGTAACACAATGTAGGAGGGACTGAACATTCATTGAATGAACATTCATTTATACTTGATGCTATCCCTAGTCAGACAAGTAGTGTAGAAATATCCAAAGTATGTCAACCCTTAATTTTATTTTATTTTATTTTATTTTACTTATTTTTTGCCTTACCAGTGGCTTAAATGTGTATATTACAAGCCGTGCTTTTCACTGATTTAAATGTGTCTTTATTCTGTATTTTCAGGTGAAAACAGCCAAATGCGGGAGCAGTACGGTGCAACATGTTCGTTTTGTAGTGTGCATTTTGTGTTTAGCATTTTTTAAAAAGTAACTTGTGACTATTCAAAACCAGGCAACTAGTGTAGAAATAATTGAATGTTTTAACTCTTTAAAAGTTGCACCAAAGGATAAAAATAAATATCACAGTTGTTAGGTATTATCAGGATTAATCAACCAGTTATGCATGCATTACGCAATTACTCCAGCATCATATGTGGTATTTAGATCAGATCCAGAGACTAACCTGCTTCTAGCTGAGGTGAAACTATGAATGTACGAATTGAGAATTATAAAAAAAAAAGTAGCCCGAGTCGAAATCGAAATGTGTTGAAATTAAATCTTTCCATTTTAAAAAAACTGTGTTTCTATTGTTCATTTTCACAAAATTTTAATGCTGAAGTAAAGCTTGTGAACAAATTCAGATATTGTATTTTCATATTTCTTCACAAGTTACAGGTGTATTCTAAGTTTTTATTTATCAACTGTGTCTCAAATTTTAAAACTTTTTCAGTGTTTTTAAAAACAAACAACTGGCAATCATTAAACTGGTTGACATTGTAGGTTCGTGAACCTGTTTTTGTCTTGTCTGTTTTGTCTGTGTTCGCAAGTTACCATAAAAGAATAGTTTTGGTAGGCAAGCTGTTCATGCTATAAAATCTAAAAGTACATTTTTCCTTCTAATTCAAACTTTTCTCCATCCATTAGATTCTCAAATATCTGTTTCACTGTTAAAAACTCCTAATTGTCAGTACAAGAAATTGAATTGTTTGTAAAAACAACAAATTTCTTTCAGCAGTTTTCTTTCAGCACTCACTCACACACACACACACACACACACTCGTGCATCAAATTTAAGACTTTCCATTCTCACTATAAGACAACAAGCCATTTTAGCATGTGCGAGCAGCATGTTCCCAATCTTCTTAATCTTTTCATTCACCTGACACTGTCTGCTTACACAAATTGTACTAGTAATCCTGAACTAAAGCCTGACATTTTTGTACAACCATCTACGATATGGTAAATAAATGAATATTATTAGAAATGTTATTAGAAACTAGATATAGTTTTATATAATTTTGACAAACTTTTTTCATTTGTTCAGCCATTTTTCAAATTTGAAAAAAAATAAAAGATGTATAACTTTTGAGATGTCAAGAACTTTTTATTTTTCGCTACGGGTCACAACCCCACTTTTGCATGAAATAGTATGAAATATAATTTTTTTTTTTTTTACAAGTAAAGCTTTTTACTACTCACTGTCAATTCTAACTGACAAACAACAAATCACAGGGTTGACATTGTAGTTTCTGACATACTTTCAGTTTTTTCATTTTTAATCGTCCTAGACCTACATTTTCTTTACATATCTTCAAGCTAAAGAGTATATTATCTTTTATTTGTTTACATTCACAAGGTGTACGAATTGCGTGGAAGCATTTTTTTTTTTTTTTTTACGTTAGTAGTCTCTCAATGAGGCGCTGAATCCTGCAGAAGGCTTTTATTCCTTTTTATGAACTTGCATCTACCTATCCATCCATCAGTCAGTTAAGTTTTAAAGTGTAACTGCATAAGACGGAATATGCACACAGAAAATATTAGAACAAATAAATACGAGAATATACTTCAAAGAACAACTCTGTTCATTGAGAAGGGAGAGAATAGAAACTCCATAGAAAGAACATCTGAGAAAAACAACAACAACAACAACAACAAGAAAAACAATATAACAAAACTAACAAAGATTTTTGAAAGCAACAGTGTGATTATATCTCATTTTTCACTCAAATTAAATTTTTAACTGAGTGAATGTCTGCAAACACATGAAAGCATGTTTGTGAACATGACAACGCTTGGTGATCCAATATCCAATCCTATGGGAAGATGTCCCGGATCATACTCAGGTCTTCGTTCAACATATACAGCCAATGACTAGTTTCTCGCCCCTAAAATCAGCCTCGATGCACTTTTTAAAAACGGTGGCAAAATTCGCTGTTCTGCCCATAAGAGGGGGAAAGTGATAGAATGAGATTAAGATTTGTCTTTTTTTTCTTGAACAATTACAGTAATTGTGTGTGTCATTCTCCCTTAAATCGGTTGCTATCATTTAGCGTAAATGTCGCGAGCCGCCCAAAATGTCGAGGGTGACCACGGTGATGAATACAGTCTTGAATCTTGAGCACAGAGTGCCCCTTGTTTGTCCCGCAGTGGGGAAATGTTGGACTTGTTGGATCTACGCATACGTAGGTAAATGCGGAATTGATGAACATCTCATAAACATCTCATACGAGAACTTTAAACGGAAGGAAGGAACACATATTGGATATGAAGTTCTATACAACTTTTCCACTGGACCTTTGGAGTCAAAGCGTAGACTGACATTCATGTTTGCATGTTACTACAGTACTTTTTGGGTTTTATTTTGTAATTATGTATGTATTGTTTCTGTTGGTTGGGGAGAAACTCTTGAAAGTGCTGCAATTTCTGGGACCACGTTGAAATTTTCAAACGTTACTGTCAACGTTTGCGTCAAAAGGATACTTCTGCAAGGAATCTCAATTAATTCCAAAAGCAAACGGATACCTACAATATCCTTGAACAAAATCTGAAATTTTGAAAGAGTTAAATGTAATGCTGTTGTAATATATTCTCACTATGATGTGGTTTAAACATAAATGATGCAATAGTTATCTCCTGCAAAAGATAATGATGATGATGATGATAAAAGTTGAAAATTAAAAGTTGAATGCAGGCAAATATTTATGTTGAATGTTTGTGAGTAGCTTGTAAAATCTTCGATGTATGACTTCATTTTACCCTTTCCTCACTAATAGCCATCACAAATTGGCGACCTCCATCTTGATCTGAGATGCACCCTCCTCCTATGAAAACCTGGCCATCAATTCAGACATATGTGACTCTGCTTGTCTGCCTGTGTAGCAGTCTCTAAACCATACATCATGGCAGGTCCTTTGTATTGTATTGTTTGTAAAGAACAAGTACAACAATACGTGGTATCCTCAGTTTAGACAGAACGTGGGTGATTCAACAAGTTACACATGTTCAATGGTGCTCATTCAGAGAACCAATGATTGAGACCTAACAGATATTTCTTGTTGATGCCAGTGAGGAGAGAGTGACTGTACGTCTCGCAGAAGAATATAAACGCATTAATTGATAATCTGAGGATCAAAAAACTTGAACAATGACCCATCTTTCAGGATGGCCTCAAATTTTCATCCACGATCTAACAGTCATGTGTAAAGGGTTCCCGGGTTGTTTGTGGTGACATTGGATGACTTGTTTTGACATAATTCACCTGATGGGCTGCCTGAGACCCGTCAACACAGCATTGTCAGGGATAAAAAGAACATCACTTTAAAAAACAGATCAGTTACTAAAAAAACTCTGGGTCGTGTACACTAAGAGGCGATTGTTTTCAGACGCACAACCAAACCTTTTGGGTTCTGAGTTTTGAGTGGATGAGGGGTCATTATGGAAGAAATTCATTTCGATCCTCGTTTGAAAACACCATTTTCATGTCTAGTGGTGGGACCATCAGGGTCAGGAAAGACCCATTTTGTAAAATGTATACTTGAAAATTGTGAACATGTTATGGATGATGCCAATGTAAATATTGTATGGATTTATACTTCTTTTCAACCGATGTACAGTGAATTGCAAAAGATGAATAAAAATATCAAATTCATTGAAGGTTTACCTGAATCTTTTGAAAATGAAGATGTATTTCCTTCTGATAGAAAACATTTGATTATTCTTGACGATGTTTTTTGTTGATTTTTGAAGCTTCTGAAAACCCTGAGGTTGTTCGCATTTTTACACAGTACAGACATCATAAAAATATGAGTGTTATAATGCTGACGCAAAACTCATTTCATCGTGGTAAATATAGTCGCAGTATTAGTCTGAATAGCAATTACTTTGTACTGTTTAAGAATCCTCGCGATAAAATGCAGGTAAAAGTTCTTGCTCAACAGGTTTACCCGTCTCAGAGAGCTTTCTTTCTAGAAAGCTTTGAAGATGCTACAGCTGACGCACACGGGTACTTAATTGTTGATCTAACACCCTCATGTCCAGAACGCTACAGACTAAGGACCGGGATACTTCCTCATCAACGTCACACGGTGTACATACCAAAAACGTCTGCTTAAGTTATGTCAGCGCGTACAAAAAGAAACACGGGTTTACTTAAGGAACTATACCATGCTCCGTCAAAGAAACGTAAAGACATTTTGATGCGTAGTTCTCGGGACTTTATTCAAGCTCTCGGTGAGATCGCCCTGAATGTTTTGAAGGGGAATGTACCATTGTCACAGGCTCAGTTCAAAAAACTGAAAAAACAGAAGAAAAACATCAGACTCTTGGCTAATAAAAAGGCATGCGTGAAGCGTAAACGAAGGATTCTTAAAAAGCAATCGGGAGGATTCATTTTGCCATTGCTAGCGGCTGCCGTTCCAATCATTGGAAATCTAATAGGAGGACTTGTAAAGAAGTAAAACACCATGAAGACTGTCCAGAAAATTTATCTCGTCTCTCCTCAGCAAATTAACCAGTTATCACGTCCAACCTCCGACATCCGTGAAACTGCCGAAGATGAATTAAATGACAAGATGAGGTCCATTCTAAATGATTCTCAGTTAAACCCGTATGAGAAGATTAAAAAGTATGATGCTCTATTGCAAAGATATTTAACCTTTGCAAAACAGGATCAGAGAGACCAAAGGAGAGTAACTCCGACTTTACAACGAGACGGAGTCAGCGATCATCCACACGACTCTGACAGTCGTGTCGAAAGTGTTCTAAAAACACCCTCTGTAACAGATGACTTGGGTAAGGATATTCTAAATAGCCTTCCGGCAAAAGCTCGAAGAAATGCTGAATACATTATCCAGAGGATATCCAAAAACGGTGATGGTTGGAATATGAATGGCGAATTTATGTATGAAGGAAATGCTGTAAAAGGCTCTCATGTGATTGATTTATTCAAGTACCTTTCCCTACCGTATAAGAAAACAAGTTCTTCATTACCTGAGGGCTGGTCCGAGTTTCTCGTCACATTATTAAAGCTAAACATCCCTCTCACACTGCTGTCCAACCCTGAAGCGAGGGCTCAATATCAGAGACTTAAATCGAATTCTATCTCGCGAAAGAAAAGTATAGCTGAGAGCTGGTCTCCCGACCCAAAGGATCCTAAAGCGACACCTCGACGACGCTTGACACGTGTAGTGACCAAAGGGAAGAAATTGTCTCTAACACCTTGATGGGTTTCCTGAATAATTGTCTTGTACACGGTTATTGTCATTTCATCAATAAAATGTTTTATTGAATTATTATGTGATTACAGATTTTTCTTTTAAACACACGTACAAACAAAATAAGATTAGTCACACGTTACAATAGTCTTTAAAATACAGAAGAGAACCGTTTTGTTGTTTCCACGGACAGTGTGCACATCTTTTTAGACATTTTTGATGTCCATTCACAAAGTTGTATACCATGAGGTCGTTTTTTAAGGTATCGTCGCTGTATAGACTTAATACTTCTTCCATAGACAGCCCTCTAGCACGATGACAGAGGTAGAAGACGCAATGATGACCACATACAAACGATAGAGCGTGCTGTAGTTGGCCATTGTTGTACTTGATGTCGCTTGAATGTTTCTTGAGAAACTTTAAAATATTTTCAGGGTAATGTGAAAAGTACGGCCCCATTCCAAATGAGTCAAAGAAAGTTGTTCTACCGTCTTCTTTGAGAGTTAAAGCCAACCAGTGCTCTCCTGGTTTATGTGCCGGATGTGTGTTGACGACGAAATATGCAGGCGGTCTGAGGGGTTGAGTGAATTGAGGCAACTCATCCGGCGGCCATACACCGTAAAATGTGTCGCCCAAGAGACCTCTCAGCAGCCTCTGTAACTGGAGACTATCCATAACTTTTTTTAATAATAGTCCACCAGCACTTGTCTTTTTGCATCAATCTCCAGAATGGAATCGTAACAAGCGTACACAATCAGTGTTACGGAGTTCGGTAAGGGTACTCTGAATCTCATCTCCAGTCTTAAATTCCCTTTTGAGACAGGGGAGAGAGCGTCGTTGTCGTCGGCTGGATTGAGATTAAACGCAAACAATGAATAACCGCCTTAAAACCTTCGCGGTCAATGCTTAGCGGTAGATCCTTCAAATGTCTTCCTGTAGCTAGAATCATGTTATAAAACTCTCTGACCGCCATACTGTTATTAAACTGAGGTTGAAAAGCTTTAGCGGGGATCTGTCGGCCGTCCTGACAGAGGGCGAGATATTCGGTGTTGTAATGATGAAAATTGAACGGGGAGAGATCTCTCCTTCCGGTAAATGCCTCATGATGCACCATCCCTAAAACCACGTATTTAGGTATTGAACCCAGAAATAAATTCTCCTGGGTACATATTCTTGAGTTTTCAGGAATGGAGTATGTTTTTACGTTGACTCGTGAGAGGGGGTAGAGAGCATTTCCTTTTAACAAACCCGCTGCATGACCTATTCTCACAGCTGGCGAAACAGTGACTTTCTTCACAAACAGAGAGGCGCCGAGGATTTTCAGACGAAAGGTGGAGTCGCGGGGTCCGGTCAGGCAGAAGGCATCGTTCGCCCTGGTGAGTTTAATTCTTAAATCGACCGAGTTTAATAACAGTCTCTCGCAGAAAAATATGTCGCTGTGGAGAGGACCAAGAAGGTGTACTTCTCTGGATCTGCTCGTGAACTCTGCCCCTTTATTAAGGCCTGCGTTGGGTCCGTTTACAGTGACGATCGAGTCAACTGACCCGGGTAAAAAAGACCGGCGCTAAACTGTGTTTTAAGAGTGTCGCCGGAAAAGTTGAGAAGTGTTTCAATCATAGCTCTGTACGGGTGAGTGGAACTGGACTGCGAAATCATCCGATCCCCCAGAACCACATCACACTGATCAAAGATTGTGTTTAGAGGATAATTGATGAGACCGACTGCTGCGTCGTTAGCCAGCGGTGTGCCATCGGCGTTAGTAATTCTTGCACGCACGTGTAGAAGGGTGTCGTTTAGGTCTAGATACTTTTCGCTGTCTCCCGGTATAAAAAACTCAATCGGTCCTCCTTCGCGGATAGCGGCTACTGGAGCAATTTCAGTGTAAATTTTGTCCTCGATGGAAAGCTGCGTCACCGGCGCCGTGAATAAATCCAGTTCTGCTGATGTGCATTCAGCAGATTTCTGGTGTAGGAGCGCCATGTTACTGTATATAAGGTTTTTTAAAATATATCGGAGCTCCCTCTGGACTTCCTCTTGGCCCGTTTGCTTCTGTCAACTGGCTTCTTTCTTTTTTTGTTTGTACGTTTATTAGAGCTCTGTGTTACACGGCGACCTGGAGGGCGTCTCTTTGTCCTTCGTGATAAGACGGCTATACCGCCTGACCCTTCCTGTCTCTGTTGATCGCTCATTCCTCTCACGGTACGGGTGAACATATCCGAGGCTATGTTACCCACCGCTTATTTGAGATGGGGTTTCGCTATGGCAATACCTCTTTTCAACAGAGGTGATACAAACCGAAACATTTTTGAGAAGAGGGAACCGATGCCTCGTCCGTACATAACCGGGGCACCGTAGAACCCGGGTAGATCTCCGCCCACCTGTTTTTCATAATATTGTACAAATCTGTGCGGGTCGTCTCTTAAGCCTGCATGTACCATTGTGTTTGTTTATGACGGGTCTACACAGGGGGTTATCTCTCTCCGGCGTTGTGATGATGAATGGATTTCCAGACGACGATACGAGGGTTATATAATATCCTCTCAAGTAACAGGTCTAAAGTGTAGAGTCACCACCACTTTTCCAAAGGTAAAATTGACTGGTTTGTTAAGATCTGATTTAATTTGTACCTGAATATTTTCAAAATGGTTCTTGGCAACCGGTTAATAGTAGCAGGGTTAAAATGTTGTGTGATTATATCTGAGTAACTACCCTTGATTTCCACCGTTCTTAAAAGCGGTGCATATGCATCCCCTACAAGCTGCGGTCTTACAACGTCGCTGTAACAGTAAAGATGGTAAAACCCCGCTTTTAAATCAACTGGATGGGGCGCTCTGAACTCGCAAAAATTGATCCAATGACCAGGCTCTACACCTAACATGTAAGCTAAAGGCGAGTTAAAAAGCACTAAGTTCTGACCGTCTCCTTGAAGATCAATTTTTTGCCGTGCACCGTCAAACAGGAAGCGTATATTGTTATTGGTTTTTTTAAAGGTTTGCTCCAACTCGGTTGTAATCTGATTAATAGAGCTGTAATATCCACCCTTGAACTTCAGTTTAGAAATATCTGTTCCTGCAGTTTTGAAATGTCGATCAACCCCTCGTGATTCGTCTTTTTTCCTCTGAGGTGAGGCGCTGGCGTCAGGATCCGGAGCCCGAAGTCTCGCCATGGCTCTATGAAATTCATCTTTATGCCGCCTCGACGTGTTAGCATCTGAATCTGATCCTCTTGGGGGAGCCGTGTTTGTGTTGGAATCAGGTCCTCTAGGGTTCGGTTTCCAGTAAAATAACGCCGCATCCTCCGGAATATTATGCCATGTGTGAGGGTATGTAATCTCGGTCAAAGCCACCTCCCATTTCCCGTTTAAATCAATATGTTGTGCTAAATCAACGCGGAAAGTACCGATCGAGTTGTCTTTAAAAACTTTTGCACTGGCGTTTGATGGTAAAGTCACATAGAAGCCAGTGTTCTTTGAGTTGTACATGATGATATGACGTCTGGTGTAAAGAAGGATCGTCTTATATATTTTTTATATCTGAAGCTTTTACCCAACTGTTGAATTTTTCAGGCCAGTTCTTCCACTGGACAAAGACCTGTCTCTCTCCTTTAACGCAGCGTTCCTTGAGAATCTTTTCTACGTGAAATACTTTATCCTTATCGAGTTGTACTTTTTGTAATTCTTGATCATAAAATGACCCCTGGATGGGTTCGCCGTCGAAATCTTTCAATTTATACACAGACGGGTTGCGGTGAATACATTCAGTTATCGTAAATATCTCGTCTGTAAAACTCTGCTCATACTTTTTGTCAAATATACCTCGTAGTTTTGATATCCTAACATGATCGCCCTCCTTAAATTTCGGCTTCTGTCGACCTTTCGACGGTCTAATGTAAAGATTGTCAAACACTTGCAGAGTATTTTCTTTAGTTACTTCCATCGGTGTCATTTTTATACTACTGTGATAGCTGTGATTATAACTCTTTACTAGATCCTGTAAAACTTCGATGTAACGTAAAGTGTTTTTAGCTGTAAAATATCTCCACATCCGATTTTTAAGAGTGCGGTTAAATCTCTCAACCACAGAGGCCTTAAAGTCACTCGCTGTTGAAAAATGAATAATTCTCTTCCTTTCCATCAAAGCCCCCAAAACTCTTGCTAAAAAATGCTTTCCCATCATCCCTCTGTAGCTTTGCAGGCGTCCCGCTCTCATCCAGCACTGATTCAAACGCCTTCATTGTCTCAATCGCAGTCTTTCTTTTTAAAACGCGTACATAGGCCTTCTTTGAAAATACATCTATAACGGTCAACAAGTAATTTTGATCGTCGTTATATCTAGCCAACGCCTGCATGTCGCATAGGTCGGCCTGGAATTGTTGAAGCGGCCTGTGAACAAATACTCTGTTTCTCGGAAAGTTTACTCTGGCCGGTTTATGCAGGGTGTAAGCATCCTGTTTTGATAAAAAAAATCTTTAATAGATTTAGAACTGACTGGTTTTCCAGTCTCAACCTGCACCCCTTGACGAAGGCGATCCGCGCCTCCGTAGCTCCCGGGGTGAAGAGGATTGTAATAAACTCTTTTAATGATGTGTTTCACCGACATGTTAAATGAGAAATGAATGAGCCGAGATCCGAATATGCTTCTTAATGTTTTTTTATTAAACAGGTTATGTCAGGATTCGATCGTAAAGTTATACAAAGACAGTAAAAGCAAAAAAATAAAATAAAAAATATCACATACGAGGGTATCTCGTGTTTGTGACATTGCCCAGGACCGGCGTTCTATTCCAGATTCTACTTGCTGATTCCAGACGTTCAATTAGAAGATCCTCTGGCTCGTGTTTGATGTATTCGTTCCAGATGCTTGATTTTGGAGACCTCATTTCGAGCAAGACTGTCTCAGCCGTAGCCTTGGTTCTCATTTTCTCCGGTTGTACGTCATTCAGGGTCAAGTAGTGTTGTATAGCAGGCAGAAAGTTGTTGTTACAGAGTCTCTTCATCAACGGGTAGAAGTTAAGCCTGTAGAAATCATCCTCCATCTCTTCAAGACAGCTGTGTTGTACTTGGCTCGGATGGTCTACTTGGCAGCCGTAGCAGATCTCCCTCCAATATCTGCGCATGATTTTACCTAGTAGATGAAATACAACTGTCTTTACAGCTTTCAGGAAGAAACCGCTTATCCATCCATCCGTTTCATCATTAGCTGCTGGTTCTTGGTCTTGAGAAGCTGAGGATGAAGCAGGCGGATGCACGCAGACAGTTCCGTTCTCGGGACAGGAGGTTGTTGCTCTCCCTACAGGTTCCTCTCCATCGTCCACGTCTTCCATTTCACTTGCATCAGAGTCGTCTGTGTCGTCTTTGATGGTCAATGAAGGACAGGCTCCGTCCGCCATGCCGTTGTTAGAACCCTCGTACTCATGACCATCACCTGTAACGTCTTCTACCACAGGAAGTAAACGGGTCGGCGAGGGGTTGTTAATTCCGTACCCAGCACCGCCTGTAGCAGCTCCAAGGAAGATAGTGGCAATACGTCTCGGAACACCTTCGGTCCTCATTGTTTTCCTGGATGCGTTTGTTCCGCCGGATACGTCTGCAGGGTGTCGCTCTGGAAAACACCCTCTTTATAACAACCGCCAGCCAGTAGGCGGTCCAAAGGGCGGGACTAAAAGGTCAGTGCTTTTTTCAACACAAGGGTATCAACCCATAAGCGGCTATGGTAGAAGAGGCCGTCGATTTTTGCAGAAATCTCGCGGATTTTTTCACTCCAAGCATCCAAAGGTATGGTTAACAGAGTACGAAATACACCGCAATCAGAATTAAAATACTCCAGGACGAAATCTTCTTCTTCTTCACCCGTGACTCCTGTTGATACTTTATGGAGGGCTCTGAAGGACCATCGTCCTGATCCTGAGATTTTAGCCAGCCATATAGCCACGAAGGACGGCATCCTCTCCGTTCGATCAGGTTTGTTAGACACAGCTCCAGCCTTCTGACGTTGTTGTTGTTCTTCTTCTTCTTCAGCCCTTGGAAAATTTTCCGGCTTCACCTCTCTCAGCACACCCCAGTCGTTAGACGATAACACGGCCATCTCCGTATAGGCACTCAAGGTTTCGTTGTCATCCAGTTGATAAATGTACAATTCAGCTGTTTCATACTTAAACGCGTACCCCCATCTCCCTCAACGTCCGTAAGGCTCTAGAGACCACTCATCCTGCAAAGATTCCCCGGGCGGCGCCTGCGTACGCCGTAGGTACATTACAGATTTACGGGGAGCCCCAGCACCCATCCACGGGTCCTCAATAACAGTCACAGCTGTCTCGCTGATCACTGGTGATCCACACGCCGTTGTAGGGATAGACATCGCGAGTTGGTTGTGTTTGCCGGTTCCTTGCTCCTTGCGACGGTCTGAAGGTTACATATATATACACACAGGTCGATGTTTATTCAGCGGTCAGAACCCTCCCTTTGTTATTTTCCTTCCTGTTATAAAACAAGGAATGATAGGGTTAATTATTACCCTTCCTGTCATAAAACAAGGGGGAGGGTTATAATTTTAATTCCCTGTTGATATAAAAAAGGGGGAGGGGTATTATTTTAATTTCTTTTTATATAAAAAGGGGAGGGGTTATTATTTTAATTTCTTTTTATATAAAAAAGGGGAGGGGTTATTATTTGAATTTCTTTTTTATATAAAAAGGGGGAGGGGGTGGTTTTATTACCTCCGGAAGGGGAGGTGTTTTATTATCTCCAGGGCCATAAATCAAACAATTTTGACATTTTGGTGTATCCTTCTTCTCTCTCATGACCCTTGATGAGGAAAAGTCACAAGATTTCATGAAGAAAAAGTCAGGATAACCACTACTTTTTTCAACACAAAAATGGATATCGGTCAAATTGACCCTAAGCATAATATGAAGGTTAAAGCTTTTCTAGGTCTGCTAAGCTTTTATAACAAATTCTTGCCAAACTTGTCTACTGTGCTCTCTCCATTACACAAGTTACTGAGGAAAGATGAGAAACGGAGGTGGGAGGTTGAGCAAGAAGAGGCTTTTAAGCAGGCAAAAAAGTTACAACAAAGCGTTTAAGTGTTGGTTCATTATGATGAACAAAAAGAACTGGCACTGTCATGTGATACCTCACCTTATGGGGTGGGGGCAGTCTTGGCACATAGGCTGGAAAAGGGAGCAGAAAAGCCTATTGGATATGCCTCACGCACACTCACAGCAGCACAAAAAAACTATTCGCAGTTGGATAAAGATGGGAGTTATCAGCAGTTATTTTTTGGGTGCAGTACTTCCACAAATATTTGTGTGGATGTAAATTTGTGATTTGTACACAGACCATAAGCCCTTAATCAGTCTGTTTCATGAAGGAAAAGCTGTGCCACACATGAGTTCTCAGAGGATCATGAGATGCGCTATTCTGTTAAGAGCAAATGAATATGCCGTGGTGTACCGACGTGGACAGGACAATGCAAACGCAGATGCTCTCAGTAGACTTCCACTTCCAGAGAAAACTGGGGATCCAGACTCAGAAGACCAGGTATTGATGGTAGAGCAGGATCAGAGTTCAGTGGTCAACTCGGAAGAGCTTCGTAACCATCGTGGACCAGTGAAGACCCCGTACTCGCACCAGTCCGTGAATACATACTCAGAGGGTGGCCCTGTAACCTCGATGTTGCTTTCAGGCCATACACTATGAAGCAACAGGAGCTGAATGTACAAGATGGGTGTGTACTGTGGGGGTGCTGTGTGGTGATTCCGGAAACAGGATGTGGTCTGATGTTGAAGCAGTGGTGGTGATTGATGCACATTCAAAGTGGTTGGAGGTCTACCCTGTTTCATCAGCATCTGCAGTGGCTACTATGAACTGCTTGAGGGCCAGTTTCAGCACTCATGGTATCCCAGAAATGATAGTGTCAGATAATGCCCAGTGTTTTGTGAGCGAACACACTAAAGAGCTTTTGGCACGCAATGGGATCACTCATGTCACATCAGCACCGTATCATCCTTCTTCTAATGGGATGGCAGAGAGAGCGATACAAACGTTCAAACAGTTGATGAAAAAAACATCCGGTGATTCTCCGGAAACCAAACTGAGTAGAGCTTTATTCAGTTATCAGATGGGGAGGAAGTTGAGGTGCATGTTGGATCTGATATACCCAAATTTGAAGACGAAAGTGGAACTGAAACTGGCAAACCAGAAAGTTCAGCATGATCAACATGCTCGGTTCAGAAGTTTTCAGACAGGTGACCGGATGTTCACAAAAAACTATGGTTATGGGTCTAAGTGGGTTCCAGGGTTAATACAGGGATGCACAGGACCAGTCTCCTACACAATGGTGCTGGGAAATGGGCAAACTGCGTAGACTCGTAGACCAGGTTTTCAGTGGGAAACTGTCCATTTTAACAGGTCAGACATCCTCCGCGCCCACTGTGGAGGATGTCAAAGTGGAGAATCCACTTGGGGATGGGATCTCACTGGAGACTGAGACAAGTGAAGGGAACAGTGAAGAAGTCAGTCTAAAAAAAAAAAAAAAAAAAGCAGACCGACAGTGATCTGGTATGCTCACCGTCTCAAGGAAGAGTACGACCACAAAAGAACAGGAATCCCCCAGTGTATCTGAATGACAATGTTCAAAAAGTGGAATAGGAGATAAAAGTTTTGGACCAAGGTGCTTGCAATTTTCTTATTCTTTAGCGTAAAGAGGCATGTTTTTGTTTTGTTTTGTTTTGGGTTAGTCGTTTAAGTTGCATTCTATTTTATGACTGTTTTATTATTTTATTAAGTTTTAGGCTTACCCAAGTGTTTATGGTGGTTTTGGGGACATGGGTTTTGGGAGTGAAGTTGGAAGACGTGAACAGTTTGGCGAAGAGGTGTTATGATGTGTCATGGGATTATTTGGGGTCACAACTTGGGGGCGCTCTTGTTATGTTGCCGTGTCATCATCCGGTTTGTTGGAAGTTGGAACCGTGAATAAAACCTGCTGTGTTGATACCTCCTGTGTGTTTTCCTTTCCGCTTCGGCTATCACAGGGTGTGTCACTTCAACCCACTTGGGAGAACGAATCAAATGTCCGGACCATCATTGAGCAGTGTCACCAGGTTCGCGGACAGGACCCCAGGCGACAAGGCCCGGATTAGCGCTCGAGGCCGAGGCGCTGGAAGGAGCGAATTCAATACGAATAAAAAAATAAAAATAAAAAAAAAACGCAAATACTATGCTTCAAGCAATTGTTTTATTTAAAGCAAATTTTCCACACAAACAGAAATTTCCTCCGGTCAGCTGACTGCCCGGGGAGAAGCTGCTGCCGAAGATTCCGACGTCCACGCTCGGAGCATGACAAGCGCTGAGTCACCTGCCTTTAAATCCGCTCCTGCGCTGATGCGACAAGTCTCTGCCGTGACTGCAACGAGACCTCAGTCCTACCAGAAGTTTCCGTGGTCCAGATGAGCCGCTCCGCACCTCTTCAAGTCTCAAGCTTCATCGCTTGATGTGCCAGATTCGCCGACTCAGGGTGTGCATGTGACCGGTAAGAATTTACAGGGAGACGGCGACCCTGCAGTTTACCGCATGAAGTCCGACATGCCTCGGTGCTCGACTGAAGCTAAATGGCGTTGCTCCCGTGAATAGGAGGATGTCGGCATCACTAGCTATGAAAGACCAGCGCGTCACGGCACGCGGCAATCATTCTCCCCTGACTGCGATGAGACCTCAGTCCTGCCTGAAGTTTTCATGGTCCAGACAAGGCACTCCGCTCGTCTTCAGGTCTCAAACTTCTTCTCTTGTTGTGCCAGATGCGCCAGCTTCGGCTGCAATTTCACAATTACAGAGTCACTCACTCACGCCTCGGTAATTTCACAATCACATTTTGCGGAGTGCCCTGGCACTTCCAGTGAAGTAGAAAGGCTGGTTTAATATTCCTAGCAAAAATTATGAGCGGACCTCCGATCCTGGGGCGTCCCCTCAAAGTGTGGCTACTTCAAGCTTAGCAGGCAGTCCTCTGTCCCCCGAAATGCAGTTCACTATTCGAAATCCTAAAGCAACTGCAACACTCAAAGGATATAATGCCAAATGGGTGTGGACTGCCGTCTGTTGGGTAAACATCCACTGCTAGTCCAATTCAATCCGGACTATTCCCGGTGCAGCTCTGAAACTCCACTGGCACTAGGCCCGCACGTGGTCAGGTACGGAGCCCCCCCTGAGGAGGGACCATCCCACCCGGCGTTGACAGAGCCACTTTCGCACAGTAGAATGGCGTCTACGCTGTCGGCAACCGGCTCATAGCACTTGAGAACATCATTGCGCTCTTTATGAGCTCCATGGACAGGCTCATCCATCACAGAACCTTTCTTACTCCACCTGAGATTTTGGAGATTCAACAGTCCATCGGCGTGGTGCTCTACTCGCAGCGCTTCCTCCACACATAGCTGCTGCCCGGGAGGAACAGCCGTATAATAGCCGCGCTGATCATCGCTGCTCCTCTTGGAGAGACCAGTCGGCTGCTCTCACATCTGCTCCCTCCAAAAGCGTAGAAAGAACTTTGTATCTAAAAGTATGCATCTAAACCAAAGTCTAACTTGAATAAAAAATAAGATGCATTACTTTGGTATCGAGTCTGTTTTTTCTCTGCCCAAAATGAGGGTTTATCACCTGCCAAGTTCTCTTCCGGTTCCAGTCAGTGCGAACTCTGGCTTCATTTTTTTTTTTTTTTGTTTGACATTGTCTCAGGAGACCAAGCAGTATAGTAACAGACTCTCTGCCTCCTTATCCCTGACATCCTTTGGAAGTATCTGGAGCCAAGAAGTTATGTTTTTCCTCAGCTTCGGCACAATAAGAAGCGTAGGCGTAAAATAACTCTTTCCCGTCTCTCAACAGATTCCGTTTCCAACCAAAAGTCAGGAGAGTTTCAATTCTGCCATTAACTCTTCTGATTCCACAGACTCGGCAGTTTCCAGCAGGGGTCGCCAGAGGACCGCGAAAGCCACCGCGCTGCGTGCGAGACCTGCTCTGTTCTCAGCTCCCTCGTGCGATGTCTGATGGGATGTCCGTCTGTGACTCTGCAGCCCTCCAAACCTCTCAGAGGCAAGCAGGACGTTGTCATCTAGAGAGTCATCTCTTTCTGAGGATGATTGGGCCGGTACCTCGGGGCTCCATCTTAGGAGAATTGCAGTGTCAGATCCAGGTACACTGCAAGTTTGGGGTACTTCCTCTGACGGCTCAGAACCAGCCGGACCTGAAGTCCCCAGAGGAGTAGGCGCTGATCATCGACGACCCTTTCGTCTTGTACCCGCCCTGGAGGCCGGGTCCGCTCCTGTGCTCAGGCCGCCTATCATGACAGAGTATCTTCTGAATTGAAAGCGCCTGTGTCCTCACCTGCCCATATGGATCAAGAATATACTCGATCATTGACACGCCCTTCAGTTTCACAGTCAACCTCCAGGTTCTGCGACACCACGTGGACCTGAGTGAACTCAAAGAAACAACATGTCTGATGGAGGAGGACCACGCTCTCCTGTCAAAGGAAATAATCGAGCTAGTACCAATGCGATCCTCTTACACTGGCTATTACTCCAGGTACTTCCTGGAACCCAAGAAGACAGGAGAGTGGAGACCTGTTCTGGATCTCAGTCTCCTCAACCAATTTATGACCAGACAGCGGTTCCGGACTACCAGCAGACTCCTGGAGTGTGTCAGAGTGTGAGAGTGGATGACCTCCATAGATCGTGCAGACTCCTACTTCCACAACACGGTCTCCAGTGTCTTGTGCCTCGTAAATTCGCCAAGTGCGTGGAGGCGTTGCTCGAACCACTTAGAAGACAGCGTCTGCGGATTCTGACATACTTGGACTACTCGTTGATTCTAGCCAGGTCCAAACAGGAGTCATGAGCGCACACCAGCTTAGCAGAAGGGGTCTTTTTCGTAGCTGCAGAACAAATTCAACGTCTCTGAAGTGGTTTCAGAGAGTTATCAACAATTTTATGTATGTTGTTCTGAAAGACACAGGTCCCTCGTGCTGAAAACGCGTTTTCTGCACTGTTCACTCACTGCTCAGGGCTGTCTCAGAACATAAAAATTTCACCTGGCACTATATCAGAAGCTGTTATTCTAGTAGGTGCCGAACTAATTCAACATGTCTGAAGTGGTTTCAGAGTGATAACATTTTAATGTTTGTCGATTCCGAAAACGACCTTCGCTTGGGTGAAAACCCGTTTACTGCACTGTTCACACAGTGATCAGAATAGTCCCAGAGCATGAAAATATCAGCTGCAACTGTTGGAAAAAGACTCTTTTGAATATATTCCGCACTAAATCCACGTTACTGAACTATTTTCAGGGTGTAATCAACAATTTTATTTTTTTTTTGGTCGGATATCTCGCGCTGAAAACGCATTTTCTACACCTTCACTCACTGCTCAGGGATGCCTCAGAACAAGAAAATTTCAACTGAATTTCCACCAGAAGTGGTATTTCTAGTAGTTGCAGAACTAATTCAACATGACAGAAGTGATTTCAGAGTGATAATAACATTTTTTTATTTGTCGATTCAGACAACTCGGGCCGAAAACGGGTTTTACATACTGTGCACTCGCTGGTCAACGATTCCTCAGAAGATGAAAATTTCACTTGCCACAATAAAAAAAGGCATTTCTATTGGGTGCAGAACTAATTCAACCTGACTAAAGTGATTTAACAGAGTTAACAACATTTTTATTTTTATCGGTCTTTAAACCACCATTCCTTTGGCTGACAACGTGTTTTATGCACTGTTCACTCACTGCTCAGGGATGCCTGAGAACATGAAAATGTCTCCTGCAACTATAGAAAAAACACTCTTTCTCGTAAAATTAACACTAAAGCTACATTTCTGAACTGTATTTCAGGGAGTTTTGAACTTTTTTTTTTCCTGGTCAGAAACCGAGCCTGGAGAGTTTTCTGCACAGTGCACTCACTTATCAGAATACACTCAGAACAAGAAAATATCACCTGCAACTGTTAGAAAAACACTCTTTCGAGTACATTCAACACTAAACATACATTTCTGAACTGTTTTTAAAGGGTCATAAACAATTTTATTTTTGACGGTCCGAAACCCACTTTCTCTTTGTCTGAAAACACTTTTTACGCACTGTTCACTCACTGCTAAGCGATTCCACAGAAGATGAAAATTGCAACTGCCTCTATAACATAAATGGAATTTCTACTGGGTGATGAACTAATTCAACATGTCTAAAGTGATTTCCGAGAGTTATCAACATTTTTATTTTTGTCGGTCTTTAAACCACCTTTTATTTGGCCGAAAACGCAGTTTACGGACTGTTCACTCACTGCTCAGGGATACCTGAGAACATAAAAATTTCTCCTGCAACTATAGGAAAAACACGCTTTCTAATATAATTAACACTAAACCTACATTTCTGAAATATATTTCATGGGGTTATCAACTATTTTTTTCCTGGTCAGAATCCGAGCCTCTCTCGGACTGAAAACACGTTTTCTGCACTGTTCACTCACTGTTCAGGGATGCCTCTGAACATCAAAATTTCACCTGGCACTATAGCGGAAGCAATCTTTCTAGTAGGTGCCGAACAAATTCAACATGTCCGAAGTGTTTTGAGAGAGGTAACATTTTTATTTTTGTTGGTCTGAAAACCACTGTCATTCGGGCTGAAAATGCGTTTTCTGCACTGTTCACTCACTGATCAAAATAGCCTCAGAACATGAAAATATCACGAGCAACTATAGGAAAAAGACTCTTTCTAGTATATACAACCCTAAACTTACATTTCTGAACTGTATTTCAGGGGGTTATGAACAATTTCATTTTGCCGGTGCGAAACCACTTTCTTTCTTGCTAAAAACTCATACCTAAGATAAAGTTATCAACATTTTTATGTTGTTCTGAAAACCACAGTCCCTCGGGCTGAAAACGTGTTTTCTGCACAAGTCACTCACTGCTTAGAGGGGTTACTCGAATCATGAAAATTTCACCTGCAATTATCGGAAAAACAGTTTTTCTCGTATATTCAACACTAATCCTCTCCGAAAAGGGCACTGCGACAGGCCTACAAACAGCCGAACCGTTCCACAATTTTCTGCTTCCAAGCCATGGGATGAGTTTGACGAAAGCCAGGCGCTGCTCTGACGTGGATCCGGAGACTCTGTTCCCAGAGTTGGATGAGTTCCGTTTGGTGGAGTCAGGCAGGTTCCCGTTTGATCTGCACCTGTGCCTCATGGCATCTGCCGCCCATCGTATCGAAGTTGAGCTCTCTCTCCGATGCCTGTTCAAGAATCATCCCACTTCACTAACGGCGTGCTGGTGTTGCATGGTGAGACAACACACGGTGCACGCCCGCATGTTGTCTGCCCACAACTGGAAGAAATCCGGACTATTCCCGCCACAGTTCTGACACTCCACTGGCACTGGGATCGCACGTGGTGCGGAAAAGAGCTTACTGCCAGGTGGAGGTTTTGGATTTGCGGTGCGGCGTTCCCTTTCACTCAGCCGTCATGCGCGATGTGCGATGCATGATGCCCTCGCCCCTGGAGCTCAACCTCTCTCCTGAGGTGTGACCATCCCACCTGTGGACAGGCTCATCCATCGCAGAATCTCTCTCACTCCACCAGAAATTTCGGAGACTCAACACTCCGTCGGCGCGGTGTTCCGCTCGTGGCCCCTCCTACACACAGCCACTGCCCTTGGGGAACACCGTCGCTGGTCGAAGGGGCGGGGTGAGCACAGCCGCCCGGATCATAGGTGCCCTGATCATTGCTGCTTATCTTGGAGAGACCAGTCGGCTGCTCTCACCTCTGCTCCTTCCACAAGCGTAGGAAGAAAAAGGTATCTAAAATTATGCATCTAAAGCAAAGTCTAATTTGAATAAAAAAATAATATGCTTTACTTTGGTATCGGTTCTGTTTTGTCTCTGCCCAAAATTAGGGTTTATCACCTGCCAAGTTCTCTTCCGGTTCCAGTCAGTGCAAACTCGAGTGGCAGCTCTCTGGCTTCAAAAATTTGTTTTTGTTTGACATCGTCTCAGGAGTCCGAGCAGTATAGTAATAGTATAGTCTCTCTGCCTCATTAACCCTGATGCCAGAACTGTCCGTGTGAAGTTTCTTGAGCCAAGAAGTTTTGTTTTTCCTCAGCTTCGCCACAATAAGTAGCATGGGCGTCAAATAACTCTTTCCCATCTCTCAACAGATCCTGGTTCCATCCAAAAGTCGAGAGAGTTTCAATTCTGCCATTAACTCTTCTTATTCCTTAGACTCGCCAGTTTCCAGCAGGGGTCGCCACTGGACAGCGAATGGACCTCTTCAGAGGATCACTTAGTAGGCACTGCATGCCGGCTCTGTTCTCAGCTCCCTCGCGCAATGTCTAATGCTCTGTCTGTCTGTGATTCTGTTCTCTGCCGCCCTCCAAACCTCTCAGAGGCAAGCAGGACATCTTCATCTAAAGACTCATCTCTTTCTGAGGATTGCTTCGCAGAGAGAACTTCAAAAGTCCTCTCTGGTTCTCTCTCTATAGATCCAACGACCCTCCACTTGGAGTGGACGCCCTGGCTCATCCAAGGTGGACAGAAGGCCTCCTATATGCTTTTCCTCCTCCTTGCCTTCTTCTTTCTCTGATGAGGAGAATTCAGCTGGAGAGAGTGAGAATGATTCTCGTGCCTCCAGAAAGCCCCAGCTCCAGCTGGTATCCGGAGATGCATCAGATGCGGATCAAAGGCCCCTGGGAGTTTCCTCCATCCAGGTCAGGGCATCTGCAAGCATCAGGAACCCCGAGGGCTCCCCCGGCTCCCCCAATACTAGGACGACCCCTCAAGGTTCGGCTTCTCCAGGGTTAACAATTAATCACATGCCCCCTGATGTTCAATTAACTCTTCAGAACGCTAAAGCTCTGTCAACCGTCAGAGCATACAATGCTAATTGGACATTTTTTTCCCGGTGGTGTGGAACCCAGTCAGCTTCCCCAGATTCAGCACCTCTTTCTCTAATCCTCTCTTTTCTCCAGTATCTGGTTAGCGAATGTTGTAGCAGCGCTACATTACGGGTTTTTGTAGCAGCCCTTTCGATGCTACACAATGGTCTGGACAGCCACCCCGTCGGTGAGCATGGTCAAGTGAGCCGTTTCATGAGAGGAGTGAAAAGGCTTAGACCGACCTCAAGACCTTTATGCCACGACTAGGACCTGCAGCTGGTCCTCAATTCACTCTCCAAAGCCACTTGATCAGGCCTCCCTGGTGCTACCAGCTGGGACACCAGTATCTGCTTCATTACAATGCTGTGGAGTGTGCAGCGACCCAAGATTCATCGGATTCCTGCATAACTTTCTGTTCTTTTGTTAATAAACTCATTCTTTCTTGCTCAGCTCAGACTAGAACCCTGACTGCAGCTGCTCAGTAAATGTTTTCTCTCTACTTATGGAGGATTGTTAATGCCACTTTCTGTTTCAGCCGTATATTGGCTAAAAGAAGGCAACACAGTTCCTACTGATCCAGAGTGTAAGTTACACTCTATATATGAGGGGTCGTTAATGCCACCTTCTATTTCGGGGGGCTGACCCCCCGATCACTAGACGGAGGCTCTACCCACTGAGCTAACCAGCCACTTCTCTCCATGGGTCTTCGGGGATTCGAACCGGTAAGCCCCCATACCCGATCACTTGACGGAAGCCCTACCCACTTCTCTCTCCTTGGCACTTCAGTGATTCGAACCCCTGACCAACCAATCACAAGATGGCCGCTCTACCCACTGAGCAGACCTGCCAGTTCTCTGGCCATGGATCTTCAGTGATTCGCACAACTTACGCCCGATCACGAGACAGACGCTCTACCTACTGAGCTAAACAGACCCCTCTCTCACCATGGCCATTTAGGCATTGAAACGCCTGACCCCCGATCACTAGACGAACACTATACACACTGAGCTAAAGAGCCACTTCTCTCTCCATGGCTCTTCAAGGATTTGAACCCCTGACGACACGATCACTAGATGGACGCACTATACCCAGAGCTAACCAGCCACTGGGCTAACAAGATTCAATCCCTCGACCACCCGATCACAATACTTTCGCTCTAGCCACAGAGGAAAGCAGCCACTTCTCACTCCGGAGCTCATCAGGGATTCAAACCCCTGACGGCATGATCACTAGAGCGATGCTCTACCCACTGGGCTTGCCAACCACTGAGCTAATAAGCGACTTGTATCTCTTTGGCTCTTCTGGAGCTAACCTGCCACTTCTCTCTTGATGGCTCTTCAGTGGCAGGTTAGCTCAGTGGCTAGAACGTTCGTCTAGTGTTCGGGGGTTTGGGGGTTGGAATCACTGAAGTGGGTCACCGGTTCGAATCCCCGAAGAGCCATTGGAAGAGATGAGATGGAAGTGGCTTGTTAGCTCAGTGGCTGGTTAGGGTAAGCGGTTCGAATCCCTTAAGTGCCATGCAGTGAGAAATGGCTGGTTAGCTCAGTGGGTAGAGCGTCTGTGTCGTGGTCAGGGGGTGAGGTGTTCAAATCCCTGAAGAGCCAAAGAGATTGTAGTGGCTTGTTAGCTCTGTCGGTACAGCGTCCGTCTAGTGATCAGGCGGTCAGAAAAAAATGTTGATAACTTTCAAAAAACACTTCAGACAGCTTAGATTTGATGCACAGCGACGAGAAAGACCCTTTCTTCCATAGTGGGAGGTGAAAATTTCATATTCTGAAGCTTCCCTGAGAAGTTGTTGCACAATGTAGCAAACGCGTCTTCAGCCTGAGATCAGGTGGGTTTCGGAACGCTAAATATAAAGATGTTGATAACTTTTGGAAAACACTTCAGACCGCTTAGATTTGATGTGCAACTACGAGATAGAAAGTTTCTGCTATAGCGGGATGTGAAAATTTTATGTTTTGATTCTTCGCTGAGAAGTTGTGGCACAATGCAGAAAACGCGTTTTCAGCCTGAGATAAGGTGGGTTTCGGAACGCCAAACATAAAAATGTGGATAACTTTCAAAAATAACAAAAATGACAATTTGAAGGCAGACCTCATTGTCTTTCAGACAACGTTGTTTAGGCCGAGTTCACACCCAGGCCGCCCCACCTGTAGACCTTCCTTTTCAAATTGTGCCATTTGGTGGAGGGTCAGTTCACACCTCTTAGCTACCTAGCAGACACTGGGCTCTTCCTCCCTATTGTTTTGAAGTATTCAAATCAACAAAGGCGTCACCTAGGCCCTGCCCACACAAACGGAGTATTTAGGTGACCCTGATTCAGACCACATTTTACACCAGTTCAGGGGTAACCTTTGCTGTTGACCAGACCTTCCAGAACCTCAGCCACCTCTCCAAACGACTCCAGACTTGGCATGGACGCCTCTTCCTCTGCACATCGTAGGTGAATATTTATCTGTCTATCTATCTATCTGTCTATCTATCTATCTATCTATATCTATACAGTATACAGTACATATATGTATATACATATATGTATATCTATGTATCTACATTTACATATATAAGTATAATAAAAACGTTACGCCATGTTCATCACGTACCATGTCTCTTTTCATTGACAGATGTCGTCACTCATCTGTGTGACGTTCATTTAACGCAGAGTGATACAGGTAAAAAGATTTCATTAATCGAGCAGCTAATGCGACTAACTTTTGAAGACGGTGGCGTACACGCGGATCCGACGGCGGTGCTCCCTTCAATAGATACCAGTCTAGCCACGGATGCTTATAGGTGAATATAAAAAGCTATTATAAAAACTTAGTCATGTTGGTTTATCATATTCATCTCTACTTTTATAGGAATTATTACCCATCTGGGTGATGTTCATTTAACGCAGAGTGATACAGGTAAATATATTTAATCAATTATAAGCTGCTCTTAATATCTCATGATATTATGTACTAGATGCATTGTCTCTTCTAATATTAGATTCGAGTCAGCCGATAACCTTCTGGTGGCGATAGAAGGACCTCTGGAGCTGGAACAAACAGAGATTTTATTATTTTAAAGTTACATGATGCTGTTTCAAGTCAGACGATAAAATATAGAAACATTCTATTTTCATCAGTCGTTGCTTGACTGAGTCATGCTTTTCGAAAAAAATCTAGTCACACTAAAGGTAAAAAAACGACTACTTTTTGTTTGTACTGTACCCTGTAATTTAGGGGTAAAACAATCAAACGTGCAAGCAGTACAAAATTACTTCATCATTAGCTGTGACATTTAGATCAGACCAGACTGAGCAACACAACGTTTGAGCCTTCGAGAAGTTACTACTCAACACTAATACATACATACTGAACACAAGCACAAAATGTACTGTAACACACAACAAAGTTAACACACACACACAGCGACACGCAAACACTGTGGCAAAAATGAGGGAAAGTGAGAATAAGTTACAAGAACTGTTCTTCACTCTGCTTCTTTTCAATCCCTGTATCATGCAAGATGAAATGACTGAATGTGTTCCTGCAATGTAACAATTGTGAAGCAATGCGATATAATAGCTATACAAACGTCCTATAACTTGTCATGTAACACATCTACAATGTAGGAGGGACAGAACATTCATTGAATGAACATTCATTTATACTTGATGCTATCGCTAGCCAGACAAGTAGTGTAGAAATATCCAAAGTATGTTAACCCTTAATTTTATTTTATTTTATTTTTTTTTGCCTTACGAGTGGCTAAAATGTGTATATTACAAGCCATGCTTTTCATTGATTTAAATGTGTCTTTATTCTGTATTTTCAGGTGAAAATAGCCAAATGCGGGAGCAGTACGGTGCGACATGTTAGTTTTGTAGTGTGCATTTTGTGTTCGGGGGTCGAGTCGCGGAGGCAGCATTCGGAGCAGGGAAGCCCAAACTTTCCGGTCCGCACAAACCTCCTCCAGCTCATCCCGGGGGATCCCGAGGCGTTCCCAGGCCAGACCGGAGACATAATATCTCCAGCGAGTCCTGGGTCTTCCCCGGGGTCTCCTCCTGGTAGAACATGCCCGGAACACCTCCCCAGGGAGGCGTCCAGGGGGCATCCGGATCAGATGCCCGAGCCACCTCAACTGGTTCCTCTCCATGTGGAGGAGCAGCGGCTCCACCCCGAGTTCCTCCCGGATGACCGAACTCCTCACCCTATCTCTAAGGGTGCGCCCAGCCGGAGGAAACTCAATGACGCAATTACTCCAACATCATATGTGATATTTAGATCAGATCCAGAGACTAACATGCTTCGAGCTGAGGTGAAACTATGAATGTATGAATTGAGAATTATAAAAAAGTAACCCGAGTCGAAATCGAAATGTGTTTAAATTAAATCTTTCCATTTTAAAAAACAGTGTTTCTGTTGTTCATTTTCACAAAATTTTAATGCTGAAGTAAGGCATGTGAACAAATTCAGATATTGTATTTTCATATTTTTTCACAAGTTACAGGTGTATTCTCAGTTATTATTTATCAACTGTGTCTCAAATTTTAAAACTTTTTTTTTCAGTGTTTTAAAAACAAACAACTGGCAAATTAAACTGGTTGACATTGTAGGTTCGTGAACCTGTTTTTGTCTTGTCTGTTTTGTCTGTGTTCACAAGTTACCATAAAAGAATAGTTTTGGTAGGCTGGTTGTTTATCTTATAAAATCTAACCGACGCACTGAAGCCTGTAAGTACATTTTTCCTTTTACTTCAAGCTTTTCTCCATCCATTAGAATCTCAAATATCTGTTTCACTGTTAAAAACTTCTAATTGTCAGTACCAGAAATTGAATTGTTTGAAAAAACAACAAATAAAGTTTTTTTCAGCACACACACACACACACACACACACACACACGTGCATCAAATTTAAGACATACCATTCTCACTATAAGACAACAAGCCATTTTAGTATGTACGAGCATGTTGGCATGTTCCCAATCTTCTTAATCTTTTCATTTACCTGAAACTGTCTGCTTACACAAATTGTATTACTAATCCTGAACTAAAGCCTGACGTTTTTGTACAACCATCTACGATAGGATAAATAGATGAATATTATTAGAAACTAGATATAGTTTATTTAAAAATTTTAACAAACTTTTTTCATTTGTTCAGCCATTTGTCAAATTTGAAAAAATAAAAGATGTATAACTTTTGAGATGTCAAGAGCTTTTTATTTTCGCTACCAGTCACAAACCCCGCTTTTTTCACGAAATAGTATGAAATATATATATAAATATTTTTTTTTTTTTTACAAGTAAAGCTTTTTTACTAATCACTGCCAATTCTAACTGACAAACAACAAATCACAGGGTTGACATTGTAGTTTCTGACATACATTCAGTTTTTCATTTTTAATCGTCCTAGACCTACATTTTCTTTACATATCTTCAAGCTGAATAGTGTTTTATCTTCTATTTGTTTACATTCACAAGGTGTACGGATTGCGCGAAAGCATTTTTTTTTTTTTTTTACGCTAGTAGTCTCTCAATGAGGCACTGAATCCTGCAGAAGGCTTTTATTCCTTTTTATGAACTTGCATCTACCTATCTATCCATCAGTCAGTTAAGTTTTAAAGTGTAAATGCATACGACGGAATATGCACATAGAAAATATCAGAAAAGTAAATATGAGAATCTACTTCAAAGAACAACTTTGTTCATAGTGAAGGGAAAGAATAGAAACTCCATAGAAAGAACACCTGAGAAACAACAACAACAACAAAAAAAAAACAATCTAACAAAGCTAACAAACATTTTTGAAAGCAACAGTGTGATTATGTCTCATTTTTCACTCAAATTGAATTTTAACCGAGTGAATGTCTGCAAACGCATGAAAGCATGTTTGTGAACACATCCTGATAACGCTTGGTGACCCAATATCCAATCCTATGGGAAGATGTCCCGGATCATACTCAGGCCGCCTTCGTTCAACGTATACAGCCAATGACTAGTACCTCGCTCCTAAAATAAGCCTCGATGCACTTTTTTTAAAAACGGTGGCAAAATTCGCCGTTCTGCCCATAAGAGGGCGAAAGTGATAGAATGAGATTAAGATTTAAAATGAGAAGACCCAAAATGTCGAGGGTGACTACGGTGATTAATACAATCTTGAATCTTGAGCACAGAGTGTCCCTTATTTGTCCCACAGAGGGGGAATGTTGGACTTGTTGGATCTACGCATCCGTAGGTAAATGCGGAATTGATGAACATATCACTTACAACTCCGAGACAATGCTTGTTATTGGTTTGGGTGTGTTCTTCTTGGTAGAATTTGTATGAACATCTTATAAACACCTCATCAACAACTCATACGAGAACTTTAAACGGAAGGAAGGAACACATATTGGATATGAAGTTCTATGAGGCTTTTCCACTGGACCTTTGGAGTCAAAGTGTAGACTGAGGTTCATGTTTGCATGTTACTACAGTACTTTTTGGGTTTTATTTTGTAATGATGTAGTGTTTCTGTTGGTTGGGGAGAAACTCTTGAAGGTGCTGCAATTTCCAGGACCATGTTACGATTTTCAAACGTTACTGTCAACATTTGCGTCAAAAGGATACTTCTGCAAGGAATCTCAATTAATTCCAAAAGCAAATGGATACCGACAATATCCTTGAACAAAATCTGAAATTTTGAAAGAGCTAAATCTAATGCTGTTGTAATATATTCTCACTATGATGTGCTTTAAACATAAATGATGGAATAGTTATCTCCTGCAAAAGATAGAAATGATAAAAGTTGAAAATTAAAAGTTGAATGCAGGCAAATATTTATGTTGAATGTTTGTGAGTAGCTTGTAAAATCTTTGATGTATGACTTCATTTTACCCTTTCCTCACTAGTAGCCATCACAAATCGGCGACCTCCATCTTGATCTTAGATGCTCACTCCGCCTATGAAAACCAGTTCAGACACATGTGACTCTGCTTGTCTGCCTGTGTAGCAGTCTCTCAACCATACATCATGGCAGGTCCCTTGTATTGTATTGTTTCTAAATAACAAGTACAACAATACATGGTATCCTCAGTTTAGACCTAGAACCTGGGCGATTCAACAAGTTACACGTGTTCAAAGGTGCTCATTCAGAGAAACAATGATTGAGTTCTGGACCAGCAGGAGACCTTACAGATATTTCTTGTTGATGCCAGTGAGGAGAGAGTAACCGTACGTCTCGCAGAAGAATATTAATACATTAATTGATAATCTGAGGATCAAAAAACTTGAACAATGATCCCTCTTTCAGGATGGCCTCAAACTTTTCATCCACAATCTAACAGTCATGTGTAAAGGGTTCCCCCATTGTTTGTGGTGACACTGGATGACTTGTTTTTACAGTATTCTCCTGACGGCGTGCTTGAGACCCATCAACACAACATTGTCAGGGATAAAAAAGAACATCACTTTAAAAAACAGATCAGTTACGAAAAAACTCCGGGTCGTGTACGATAAGAGGCGCTTGTTTTCGGACGGCACAACCAAACCTTTCGGGTTTTGCATTGAGTTGCAAAAGATGAATAAAAATATCAAATTCATTGAAGGTTTACCTGAATCTTTTGAAAATGAAGATGTATTTCCTACTGATAGAAAACATTTGATTATTCTTGACGATGTTATTTTTGAAGCTTCTGAAAACCCAGAGGTTGTCCGTGTTTTTACGCAGTACAGACATCATAAAAATATGAGTGTTATAATGCTGACGCAAAACTTATTTCATCGTGGTAAATATAGTCGTACTATTAGTCTGAATAGCAATTACTTTGTATTGTTTAAGAATCCTCGCGATAAAATGCAGATAAAAGTTCTTGCTCAACAGATTTACCCGTCTCAAAGAGCTTTCTTTCTAGAAAGCTTTGAAGATGCTACAGCCGACGCTCACGGGTACTTAATTGTTGTTCTAACACCCTCATGTCCAGAACGCTACAGACTAAGGACTGGGATACTTCCTCACGAGCGTCACACTGTGTACATACCAAAAACGTCTGCTTAAGTTATGTCAGCGCGTATAAAAAGAAACGATGGTTTACTTAAGGAACTATACCACGCTCCGTCAAAGAAACGTAAAGACATTTTAATGTGTAGTTCTCGGGACTTTATTCAAGCTCTTTGCGAGATCGCCCTGAATGTTTTGAAGGGGAATGTACCATTGTCGCAAGCTCAGTTAAAAAAACTGAAAAATCAGAAGAAAAACATCAGACTCTTGGCTAAAAAAAAGCGTGCGTGAAGCGTAAACGAAGGATTCTTAAAAAGCAATCGGGTGGATTCCTGTTGCCGTTGCTAGCGGCTGCCGTTCCAATCATTGGAAATCTAATAGGAGGACTTGTAAAGAAGTAAAACGCCATGAAGACTGTCCAGAAAATGTATCTCGTCTCTCCTCAGCAAATTAACCAGTTATCACGCCCATCCTCTGACATCCGTGAAACAGCCGAAGATGAATTGAATGAGAAGATGAGGACCGTTCTAAATGATTCTCAGTTAAACTCGTATGAGAAGATTAAACAGTATGATGGTCTATTGCAGAGATATTTAACCTTTACAAAACAGGATCAGAGAGACCAAAGGAGAGTAACTCTGACTTTACAACGAGACGGAGATCATCCCCACGACTCTGACAGTCGCGACCAAAGCGTTCTAAAAACACCCTCTGTAACGGACGTCGTGGGTAAGGATATTCTAAACAGCCTTCCGTCAAAAGCTCGAAGAAATGCTGAATACATTATCCAGAGGATATCCAAAAACGGCGACGGTTGGAATATGAATGGTGAATTTATGTATGAAGGAAATGCTGTAAAAGGCTCTCACGTGATTGATATATTCAAGTACCTTTCCCTACCGTATAAGAAAACAAGTTCTTCATTACCTGAGGGATGGTCCGAGTTTCTCGTCACATTATTAAAGCTAAACATCCCTCTCACCCTGCTGTCCAATCCTGAAGCGCGGCCTCAATATCAGAGACTTAAATCGAATTCTACCTCACGAAAGAAAAGTATAGCCGAGGGCTGGTCTCCCGACCCAAAGGACTCTAAAGTGACACCTCGACGACGCTTGACGCGTGTAGCGACCAAAAGGAAGAAATTGTCTCTAACACCTCGATGGGTTTCATGAATAATTACCTTGTACACGGTTATTGCCTTTTCATCAATAAAATGTTTTATTGAATTAGTATAAGATTACAGATTTTCTTTTCAACACACGTACAAACAAAATAAGATTAGTCACACGTTACAATAGTCATTAAAATACAGAAGAGAACAGTTTTATTGTTTCCACGGACAGTGGGCGCATCTTTTTAGACATTGTTGATGACCTTTCACAAAGTTGTATACCATGAGGTCATTTGTTAAGGTATCGTCGCTTTATAGACTTAATACTTCTTCGATAGACAACCCTCTAGCGCGATGACAGAGGTAGATGACGCAGTGATGACCACATACAAACGATAGGGGGTGCTGTAGTTGACCATTGTTGTACTTGATGTCGACTGAATGTTTTTTGAGAAACTTTCAAATATTTTCAGGGTAATGTGCAAAGTAGGGTCCCATTCCAAATGAGTCAAAGAAAGTTGTTCTACCGTCTTCTTCGAGAGTTAAAACCAGTGCTCTCCTGGTTTATGTGCCGGATGTGTGTTGACGATGAAATATGCAGGCAGTCTGAGGGGTTGTGTCAATTGAGGCAACCTGTCCGACGGCCATACACCGTAAAATGTGTCGCCCAAGAGACCTCTCAGCAGCCTCTGTAACTGGAGACTATCCATAACTTTTATAATAATAGTCCACCAGCATTTGTCTTTTTGCATCAATCTCCAGAATGGAATCGTAACAAGCGTACACAATCAGTGTTACGGTGTTCGGTAAGGGTACTCTGAATCTCATCTCCAGTCTTAAATTCCCATTTGAGAGAGGAGAGAGAGCGTAGTTGTCGTCGGCTGGATTGAGATTAAATGCAAACAACGAATAACCGCTGCTAAAACCTTCGCGGTCAATGCTTAGAGGCAGATCCTTCAAATGTCTTCCTGTAGCTAGAATCATGTTATAAAACTCTCTGACCGCCATACCGTTATTAAACTGAGGTTGAAAAGCTTTAGCGGGGATCTGTTGGCCGTCCTGACAGAGGACTAGATATTCAGTGTTGTAATGATGAAAATTGAACGGGGAGAGATCTCTCCTACCGGTAAATGCCTCGTGATGTACCAACCCTAAAACCACGTATTTAGGTATTGAACCCAGAAATAAATTCTCCTGGGTGCATATTCTTGAGTTTTCTGGAATGGAGTATGTTTTTACATTGACTCGTGAGAGCGGGAAGAGAGCATTTCCTTTTAACACACCCGCTGCATGACCTATTCTCACAGCTGGCGAAACAGTGACTTTCTTCACAAACAGAGAGGCGCCGAGGATTTTCAGACGAAAGGTGGAGTCGCGGGGTCCGGTCAGGCAGAAGGCATCATTCGCTCTGGTGAGTTTAATTCTTAAATCGACAGAGTTTAATAACAGTCTCTCGCAGAAAAATATGTCGCCGTGGAGAGGACTGAGAAGATGTACTTCTCTGGATCTGCTCGTGAACTCGGCCCTCTTATTAAGACCTGCGTTGGGACCGTTTACAGTGATGATCGAGTCAACTGACCCAGTTGTGTCTTGGTAAAAAAGACCGGCGCTAAACTGTGTTTTAAGAGTGTCGCCTGAAAAGTTGAGAAGTGTTTCAATCATAGCTCTGTACGGATTTGTGGAACTGGATTGTGAAATCATCCGATCGCCCAGAACCACATTGCACTGGTCAAAGATTGTGTTTAGAGGGTAATTGATGAGACCGACCGCTGCGTCGTTAGCCAGCGGTGTGCCATCGGCGTTAGTAATTCTTGCACGCACGTGTAGAAGGGTGTCGTTTAGGTCTAGATACTTTTCACCGTCTCCCGGTATAAAAAACTCAATAGGTCCTCCTTCGCTGATAGCGGCTACTGGTGCAATTTCAGTGTAAATTTTGTCTTTGATGGAAAGTTGCGTCATCGGGGGCGTGAATAAATCCAGTTCTGCCAATGTGCATTCAGCAGATTTCTGGTGTAGGAGTGCCATGTTACTGTATATAAGGTTTTTTAAAATATATCAGAGCTCCCTCTGGACTTCCTCTTGGACCGTTTGCTTCTGTCAACAGACTTCTTTCTTTTTTTGTTTGTACGTTTATTAGAGCTCTGTGTTACACATCGTCCTGGAGGGCGTCTCTTTGTCCTCCGCGATAAGACGGCTGTACCTCCTGACCCTTTCTGTCTCTGTTGATCGCTCATTCCTCTCAAGGTACGGGTGAACATATCCGTAGCTATGTTACCCACCGCTGATTTGAGATGTTGTTTCGCGATGGCAATACCTCTTTTCAAGAGCGGTGAATCAAACCGAAACATTTTCGAGAAGAGGGAACCGATGCCACGTTCGTACATAACAGGGGCACCGTAGAAACCGGGTAGATCTCCGCCCACCTGTTTTTCATAACATTGTACAAATCTGTGAGGGTCGTCTCTTAAGCCTGCATGAACCATTGTGTTTGTTTACGACTTGGCCTGCAAAGACTGGTTATCTCTCTCCGGCGTTGTGATGGTGAATGAATTTCCACATGACGATACAAGGGTTATATAATATCCTCTCAACTAACAGGTCTAAAGTATAGAGTCACCACGACCTTTCCAAAGGTAAAATTGACGGGTTTGTTAAGATTCGATTTAATTTGTATCTGAATATTTTCAATATGGTTCTTGGCCACCGGTAAATAGTAAGCAGGGTTAAAATGTTGTGTGATTATATCTGAGTAGCTACCCTTGATTTCCACAGTTCTTAAAAGCGGTGCATATGCATCCCCTACAAGCTGCGGTCTTACAACGTCGCTGTAACAGTAGAGATGGTAAAACCCCACTTTTAAATCAACTGGATGGGGCGCTCTGTAGTCGCAAAAATGTATCCAATTACCAGGCTCTACACCTAGCATGTAAGCCAAAGGCGAGTTAAAAAGCACTAGGTTCTGCCCGTCTCCTTGAAGATCAATTTTTTGCCGTGCACTGCTAAACAGGAAGCGTATGTCGTTATTGGTTTTTTTAAAGGTTTGCTCCAACTCGGTTGTAATCTGATTAATAGAGCTGTAATATCCTCCCTTAAACTTCAGTTTGGAAATATCTGTTCCCGCCGTTTTGAAATGTCGATCAACCCCTCGTGATTCGTCTTTTTTCCTCTGAGCAGAGGCGCTGGCATCGGGATCTGGAGCCCTAAGACGAGCCATGGCTCTATGAAATTCATCTTTATACCGTCGTGTTGTGTTAGCCTCCGAATCTGATCCTCTAGGGGGAACCGTGTTTGTGTTGGAATCAAGTACTCTATGGTTCGGTTTCCAGGAAAATGATGCTGTATCCTCTGGAATATTATGCCACGTGTGAGGGTATGTAATCTCCGTCAAAGCGACCTCCCATTTTCCGTTTAAATCGATATGTTGTGCTAAATCAACGCGGAAAGTACCAATGGAGTTGTCTTTAAAAACATTTGCGCTGGCGTTTGATGGTAAAGTCACATAGAAGCCTGCGTTCTTTGAGTCGTACATGGTGAATATGATGCCTGGTGTAAAGAAGGACCTTCTTATATATTTTTTATATCCGAAGCTTTTACCCAGCTGTTGAATTTTTCAGGCCAGTTCTTCCACTGGACAAAGACCTGCCTCTCTCCTTTAACGTAGCGTTCCATGAGAATCTTTTCAACGTGAAATACTTTATCCTTTACGAGTTGTACTTTTTGTAATTCTTGATCATAAAATGACCCCTGGATGGTCTCGCCGTCGAAATCTTTCAATTTATACACAGGCGGGGTGCGATTCAGTTATCGTAAATATCTCATCTGTAAAACTCTGCTCATACTTTTTGTCAAATACACCTCGTAGTTTTGATATCCTAACATGATCGCCCTCCTTTAATTTTGCCTTTTGCAGATCTTTCGATGGTCTAATGTAAAAATTGCAGAGTATTTTCTTTAGTTACTTCCATCGGTGTCATTTTTATACTACTGTGATAGCTGTGATTATAACTCTTTACTAGATCCTGTAAAACCTCGATGTAACGTAATGTGTTTTTAGCCGTGAAATATCTCCACATCCGACTTTTAAGAGTGAGGTTAAATCTCTCAACCACAGAGGCCTTAACGTCACTCGCTGTTGAACAATGATTAATACCCTTCCTTTCCATCAAAGCCCTGAAACTCTTGTTAAAAAAATCTTTCCCATCATCCGTCTGTAGCTTTGCAGGCGTCCCGCACTCCTCCAGCACTGTTTTGAACGCCTTCATTCTCTCGATCGGAGTCTTTCTTTTTAAAACGCGTACATAGGCCCTCTTTGAAAATACATCTATAACGGTCAACAAGTAATTTTGATCGTCGTTATATCTAGCCAACGCCTGCATGTCGCATAGGTCGGCCTGGAATTGTTGAAGAGGCCTGTGAACAAATACTCTGTATCTCGGAAAGTTTACTCTGGCTGGTTTATGCAGGGTGTAGGCATCCTGTTTTGATAAAAAAAAATCTTTAATAGATTTAGAACTGACTGGTTTTCCAGTCTCAACCTGCACCCCTGGACGAAGGCGACTCACACCTCCAGAGGTCCCGGGGTGAAGAGGATTGTAATAAACTCTTTTAATGATGTGTTTCACCGTCATGTTAAACGAGAAATGAATGAGCTGAGATCCAAATATACTTCTTAATGTTTTTTATTCCACAGGTTATGTAAGGATTCAAACGTAATGTTATACAAAGACAGTAAAAGAGTAAAAAAAAATAAACATCACATACGAGGGAATCTCGTGTTTGTGACATCGCCCAGGACCGGCGTTCTATTCCAGATTCTACTTGCTGATTCCAGACGTTCAATTAGAAGATCCTCAGGCTCATGTTTGATGTATTCATTCCAGACAGTTGATTTTCGACACCTCATTTCGAGCAAGACTGTCTCAGCCGTAGCCTTCGTTCTCATTTTCCCCGGTTGTACGTCATTCAGGGTCAAGTAGTGTTGTACAGCAGGCAGAAAGTTCTTGTTACAGAGTCTCTTCATCAACGGGTGGAAATTAAGGCGGTAGAAATCATCCTCCATCTCTTCAAGACAGCTGTGTTGTAGTTGGCTGGGATGGTCTACTTGGCAACCGTAGCAGATCTCCCTCCAATACCTGCGTATGGTTTTACCTAGTAGATGAAATACAACTGTCTTTAAAGCTTTCAAGAAGAAACCGCTTATCCATCCATCCGTGTCATCATTAGGTGCTGGTTCTTGGTCTTGAGAAGCAGTGGATAAAGCAGGCGGATGCACGTCGACAGTTTCGTTCCCGGGGCAGGCGGTTGCTGCCTTCCCTACAGGTTCCTCCTCGTCATCCACATCTTGCATTTCAGTTGCAACAGAGTCGTCTGTGTCGTCTTTGACGTCCAATGACGGACGGGCTCCGTCTGTCATGTCGTTGTTAGAACCCTCGTACTTATGACCGTCAGCCGCAACGTGTTCTACCGCAGGATGTAGAGGTGACGGCGAGGAGTTGTTCATCCCGTACCCGGGGCCGCCTGTAGCAGCTCCGAGGAAGGTAGTGACGATACGTCTCGGAACACCTTCTGGCCTCATCGTTGTCTTGGACGGTCTTGTTCCAACAGGTACGTCTGCATGGTGTTGCTCTGGAAAAAATCCTCTTTATAACAGCCATCAACAAGTAGGCGGTCCAGGGTGGGGCGGTCCTAAAACACAAGGGCATCATTCCATAAGCGGCTATGGTAGAAGAGACCGTCGATTTTTGGAGAAATCTCCTGGATTGTCTCACTCCAAGCATCCATCGGTATGGTTAACAGAGTACGAAAAACACCACAATCGGAATTAATATACTCCAGGACGAAATCTTCTTCTTCTTCACCTGTGACTCCTGTTGATACTTTATGGATGGCCCTGAAGGACCAACGTCCTGATCCTAACATTTGAATCACATCGTCTTTTGCACCTGCACGTCACTAACATGCTGGTGCTTGACCTCGGCTTGCTTGCACCGTCACTTGAAATTACTGCATTTAATAAAAACAAGAGAAAAGCAACGCCCTTTAAACTTGACTGTAGCTTGCTGAATAAACGCATCCAACATACGCACTGGTGGATGCATTTAGACAATCATCAGCTGGTCATTTGGTCGATGCTGAGCCAGGATAATTAATAATTTAGCGATAACTTCCTTGGAGAAACATCTCACCCGTCCAGCTGGCAGCTGCCTCACTGTCCAGCTCATATTTGATGTCACAGCAGTGTTTCTGTGAATGGAGATGCACTGCCAGTGTCCAGCTGAATCAGGTGTAACTGGATCACACGTCACCATCTTTGCATCTGCGGCCAATTTAAGCGCAGAAAAACAAGGCGTTTGACAAATTTTATTGATGGTAAAGGCATAAAGGGAAATTTTAGGCGTGTTTTCCTTCTCCCATAGCTATTAATAGTAATATTGAAATGTTTATTTTTATCTTTGCTGAAGGGGACCCCACATATGACCTTGAAATGAATAAGGATCGGGCATGCGCATGATGTAACTTACTGAAATTCAGTGACCGTTTTCTCCCACCAACTTTCATCTATTTGAAAACCTGATTCCCTGTTGTATGCTCCTCTCGTTTTTGACCTCAATCTCATTAATATATTTCAGAAACAATTCTCTTCTAGGGCTGAGTAGATTGTTGCTGAGTCAGGAGGTAGAGAAGGAAACCTGTGAAAGTTTTTATTTTTTTATTTATTTTAGACAAAATATATGATTTGATATTGTTTTGAGAGACTATTGTACGAGCGTGACAAGCATTTCTCCAAGTAAGAGGGAGGAAACACACGATTCTCTTTTTGGGCCAGAATTCTGAGTGGCTGAATTATATTTACAGCGCTTCTGAAATTGGGAGCAAACTTTAATAGCATGGAACGTAACCTTGGGATTCTTGACATTGGTAGGTCTTTTCATAGGCAGTGAGGAATATACTGGAGCATTAATAGAGGATGAGCATGAAAACATTTCCAGTTTGGACTAAGGTAAACATCAGTAAGACAGCAGATTTTATGAATATAAGAGGCTCAATAATAAAACTGTTTTGAATTTACACTTATGGAGTAACGATCTGCTGACCCGAGGAGACTTCCCACTCCAAACAAAATCACTTGCTGTAGTTTATCAATGATTTTTTTTTTTTTTCTTTTTAAATTTCTCCACCTCTGAAGGTCAGATTTGACTAGAGTCGTGCGTGAAGGTAAAGGTAGAGGATTTATTGTCAATTCTGCCATATGCATTACATATCAAGGATTGAAATGTGCAGCCACATGAATGCAGAGAGATTTAAAACAAGATTCTTTAAATCAAAGTGCAGGTTCTTGAAGCCTACCCCTTTTAATTGGATGACATATGCTTTTCTCATTTTTGACCCTATATCCTGAAAACATGAATAATAATTCACTATTGTTATGCATGATGCCTTTAAACCCTAGAGATGAGCTCTGTGTGACTCTGCTAAAGACTTAATGCCCAAGTGGTTTCCATAATACCTCTTATGAAGACCCTCCAATATTTATAACGTACAGAACATTAAGAATCACCCGTTATAATGTACTTAAATATGTAATAATAATGTATATGTAATAATGTATAATCAAAAAACATGTTTTATTAGTGCATAATTTACATTTTCCCTTTGGTTTCCTTGTTTATACATTCTGTTTATAAATGCTAATGATAATGCTAATAACAGACATATGTAGATCGTAGTTATGAGAACACAGAAGTGTAAGAGCTGTTGCCACGAAAGAGCATTACAAGGGTACTGTGCTATAAAACGGTTATTATTCATGATGCTAATGTCGAATCAGCGTAGCATTTTTGTGTGGTCATCTTTGCTAAGTATGGAAGTCAAAAGTCGTGGGACAACCTGGGAGTAAGTTCAGGTGGTCATGGAAAAGTGGACAGGAAGTTAATATACTGTAGGATTTCACAGCTTCTATTGACTGAATTGACTGATCTGCATCTTGTGACATTTATGAGACATTTATCTGAGAAACTTAAGGGAAATCAAACATATGCAGTGGCAGGAAGTAGCAATGAAAGCAATCGTGAAGCTATTTAGTGAAATCTCGCAGAAAAGCATTTCCTCCTCCCAGAGGCTCTTTGACTGTGTGTGTGATTGCAATGGCAATGATCTTGAATCCACTTCGTGGGGACTGTCTTTCCTTATTTTATACTGAACAACAAGCACGGCTCTATTTACTGTTTCGTTCAAATGAAACACAACATACCAGGGCCCATCACTGTGTTCTGAAACCTCCTTTGAGTTGGGTCTGTTTCAAGGACTGAGTCAATAAGCGTCATGCAATCTTGAGCTGCGTTTTTAATGTGTGCAGTTTTGGCGCGTGTTGCTCGCTCGGTGCCCAGAGAGTACAGAGAGCTGCAGATGGTAACAGGCAGGGAGGTGGGAAACCTTGTCTCTCTTGCACCTCAGACTGTGCTGAAACCTGATTTGTAAACATGCTCACAGGAACCATCTGCCGCTGAGTTCATGTTTTCCTCTGCATTTTTTGATTTGGGATTCTATAAATAGACAGAGAGATGAAGGAGACCACTATATGTGAAATCTGTATGATTGATGGTCCCCCGGGAGTAATAAAACCCTCCCCTTCCGGAAGTAATAAACCCCACCCCTTTTTATATCAAAAAGAAATTAAAATAATTACCCTCCCCATTTTTATATCAACAGGAAATTAAAATAATGAAGGTCCAAGGGGTAGCTTCACCCTTGTGTGATGCAGGGGGTGGGGGTCAGCTACATCCTCACAGACGCAAGGGTCAGGCAGGGTCAGCGGGAGGGTGGGTGTGTGATGAGACACCGGGAGGATTACCTTAGGGGTGTGGGTAAAAAAAAAGGGGTAAAACAAAAAGAAAGAAATACTTTTAGTTTTCAGCATTAGTCAATGTTTGAACTGTTTCTGCATTGCAGGCTAAATAATCAAAACACATTAGTAGCTACAATATTATTTCGGGTTTAAACATTTTAGAAGTTATTTAACATCTGTAGGAAATAGTTCGATGTCTTCGCAGTTAACTCTTCCTACCAATTGTGTCCGTTGTTCCAGGTGGTTGTCAATAAAGAAACTTCAACATACCAATAATCAGTCTAGTTTATTCTCAGCGTAGCAAACAATCAGCCAAGGCAAAATACAGATCGATCCGGGCTCTTCTCTGGGTAGAGTCTGCAGCACAACGAGAGTCGTGACTTACAGGTCAGACACCAGTAGAAGCACACATCGAGATGACTACTTCTCCTTCTTATACTATTCAAGGTGTTGTCTTCAGCAACTTTCCACTTGGGTGTTGGCGGTTTCGAGGTGGCGGTTGCTGTTCTCCTTTTTGGTCTGGTCAGCGGGTCATCCTGAGTGCAGACGTCTGTTTTTCCATCGATTGATCAACTTCTGCAAATCTGTAAATAATTCTGCACATGCTGCAAATGTTTGATTAAAACATACTCACGTTGCAGAGACACATGCACCATGTGTCCCCTGTACTTCATTAGTATCACACAATATAATCAATCTATTCCCTTTATTCCCTCTCTTGGCCTCTGTAAACAGAGGCCACATAATCAATTCTCCCAGTGATTAAATTTCAACACATTTTCGAAGTCCCTCACCATACACCAAGGCAGGGTTAAAAAACCATTCAGCGTGATATGGAAAAACCTTCTCCCCAGGGCATGATGTTCACAATCTTCAACCCGTAAGTCACTTTAGCAACTTCCTCACAGGCCTTCTTCCAATGCAACATCATCTCCTGGAGGGTCCGGTTCCGGGTCGAGGGGTACGAGTGCATATTGTCCCCTTCGTCCTCCGGCTTGGTCAATCATGACTGAAACCAACTTGGTGAGAATGGTTTTAAAACACGGGATACAACAGCAGGCAATGACAATCACTACACACAGGAAGATTCCCATAATGAAAGTAAATATGAGATTTTCCTGATCCTTCTTCATGGTTACTTTGTCGTTGTAATATTTAGCTTCTTGGCTTTGTCCTGGAGACCAATATGCGCCATCTTGTGTTGTAATCAGAGAATTCCAACTAAGATCCAGTATATGTGCTGTTAAATACCACCAATACTGAGGATAGTTTCCTCCTGTGACCGGGTAAGTTTGTTTGAAGCCTTTCAGAGCTGTTATGGGTACTCTCACTTGTGCCGTACTGTTCCGGGGTACAGTGACACGTATTGAGTTGTAATAAGTCCAGTTAGCAATCCATGGTATGTGTGGAGGTGGGGTTGGTGTAGTTTCCAGTGTCTGTCTTTTGGGTCTGATCTGTGTGAGTTGAGTGGTAGTGGTCCTAACTGTGGAGTTATACAAATCCGTTTGTGGAGTGTGTGTGGGTTTGTTCGGAGTCGGTGTAGGTGCGTTAACACTATCTAACCATGCATGTGTACATATTATAGCAACAGGTATGGAAATCAAAAATGAACAAAAAAAAAGCATACATATCCTTCTCCCTCTCTTCGTCTTGATCCACGTCCGTGGAACAAGACGATTGAAGCCGTAGTCCTCCAAGCCCGTCATGGCTCGTGAGGGCGGATCATCGAGAAGTGGAACCATTTCGTCCCTTTACCGTCCAGCCGGACGGCAGTGTGTGTGCGTGCAGTGACGCGAAATGGACCGAACCACCGTGGTTCGTGCCACCGGCGGGAGAAGCGCTTCAAGTAGACGTGCGTCCACTCAGGTAGGTCAGCAGGTGGAGGGGTGGGACGACCAGAAGCGTCCTTGACCTGTGCACAATAAGCGGCAGACAAAGCATGCACCAATTTCCAATACTGGAGATTCGGAGCCGTCAGGACCTTTAGGAGACGAGTCTGACGCAATGAGGACATTGTGAAGGATTGTGAGGAGACATAAGCTGTCACTGAATGGTCCGTTGTGATGGTCAAAGGGTGACTCATGACTAAGTGTGCAGTCTTCTGGATGACTTTCGCCAGTCCTGCTGCAAAACGTGTACACAGGGGCTGGCGAGCCTCAATGGAGTCAAGCGGAACACTACAGTACATCAGTACACGGCGTTGGCCCTGTATAGTCTGGAAAAGGACAGCATTAGCTGTAGTTTGAGACATACTCACGTCCAGCTTAAATGGTTGAGAGTAGTCAGGTGTTGCTAGTGCAGCAGCAGTGGCCAGGTCCCTGACCAAAGCTGTGTACAGCGCGTCTTCTTCCGGGGTCCAAGTTAATGACGCCGAAAGGTTGGAGAGCCCCACTGCCTTAGCCAAGGCTCGTAGGGGGGTGGTCCGGTCTGTAAAACAGGGAATGTAATTACGACTGTAACCACACAAACCCAGAAACTGCAGCATTTCGCGAACTGTTTCAGGTCGCTTGTGCTGAAGAATGGTGAGACGGTGTTCGGATGACATAGACAAACCCTGGGCGGACACCAATCGTCCCAGGAATGTGACCGCCTTTCGGCAACACTGTAGTTTCTGTCGAGAAACTTTGAAGCCCAGCTCGGCCAGCCGGCGGAGTACCAACTCAGTGGTCTGTAGACATGCTTCTGAGCTGGGGGCGGAGACAAGGAGATCATCCACATACATCATTAATGAACATGATTGAGGAAGAACTAAATCAGACAAAAGAGCTTTAAGAGCTTGGTTAAATATCCCTGGAGAATTTTTAAATCCTTGAGGGAGGCGGGTGTATTGCAAATTAACACCCTTATAGCGAAATGCAAAATATTTTCTACTTTCAGGATGTAGGAATGCAGAAAAAAGCATTAGCTAGGTCGATAGCCGAAAACCACTGGCAATGCGGGGAGATGGAAGCTAACATCCTGTGTGGGTCAGGAACGGGAAGCACAGGTGTGATGGTGACGTCATTAACGGCTCGGAGATCATGGGCCATACGGTAAGACTTACCGTCTGCCTTCAGGACCGGCCTTAGGGGAGTACACCAGTCAGAGTCCGAAAGCTCGAGGACTCCCGAGTGCCACAGTCCTGTCAAGGTATTCTCCATACCTTCATCTGCGTCGGGGGTCCATCTGTACTGGTGTCGACGCACATGTGAATCGGGGACCACCTTGATCTGTACAGCAGCCGTGGATGTACAATGTCCTACGTCAAAAGGACCAGCGGACCACAATGATTGTGGCAATGAGGTGAGCACGGAGGCAGCTTCCTCGTGGTCCGTATGTTCCCGTCCATGTTGTCTGTCTATGAAAACATGCTCAAGGATGGATGAGTTTGTTGTGGGTTCAAACATGATCTTATACATTTTTGTTGATGGTGAAAACATAACCTGTGGCAAGTCAGATTGTCGCCAGTCAGTTAATGTCGACGCTCGCTTCATCATGTGCCCTAGTTTTCTCGCTTCGTGACCTGGTGAAAGAGCAAGAGAGATGTGTGGAACTGCTGAGTGTGACATGCGATACCATAATAGTTGATCTGGGGTGAGGTCAAAGGTCCCTGCGACGCCTTCAGGTCCAACAATGATGGAGGACGAAGACAGATTCCAGTGATTTCCCTCTATCGACCGGAACTGTTCGGCGTAAGTTATTTCTGTTCCATCTCGGTCATAGAGTAGGGTACAGTGGAGTGGGTCAGGTGGGGGTAGGTAGGGTTGGAGGGCGAGAATCCACGGCCGCCAGAGCTGAAACTCAGAAAACAGACCTGGCTCATCTGACGTTTCGGGATACAACAAGGCCCAATAAATATCCGCTGCCTGCGCCAGCGTCGTAAGTTCAGCCATTAGGAAATGTCCTTCAGTGTGCAGAGAGTCACAACAGTTCAATGCTTGTCCATTCGGGAAGCGCACTTCAACTCCAGTTGGGGAGCAGAGGATGGTGGCTTGCATCTTTATAGATGAGCTTGTGGCCCCTGGTGGTTGATATGACCCGCCCTGTGGGAGACCTCGAGGTGTGCCACGCCCATCAGCTGCACCTCGACCCCTACCTCTGTACGCCGGTTGCGGTGGCGTATGGTTTTCGGGGCAGTCACGTGCCCAGTGTCCTGGGTCCCCACAGATGAAGCATCCCTGAGCCGGGCGTGGAGGTCCGCCCCTGCGCACCAGTCCACGACCGCGTCCTCTTCCTCCTCGTCCACCGTGACCCCACTGACCCTGATCCACAAAAGGAGCCATCAGTGCAGGTGCTAATTTCGACACTAACGCTGGAATAAAAGAGAGATTTTGCGGTGGATGGTTTTGTGCCCCCATCCCTAATGCATTCAGCAATAACATCTCAGGTTCCGGAGGTTTGTCTTTTTTGCTCTCCTTCTTTACGTCACCGGCGGCGCGCTGTGCTTCTGCCAACTGTAATTTAAGCAAACGTGTTTTTAATAGTTCAGTCTCATCTGTGTCTTTTGCTTTACGATCCATGTGTATTTTTAAGTGATGAAGCAAGTGTCGACGGAAGCGTGCAGAGTCAGAGGTCATAAGGTCAGGGTCGTTTTGCAGTATGATCTGTACGTCGTCAGGGAGGCCCTTCATAACTGCAGTTCTGAACATCACTTGGTCTGCCAGGGCTGCGTCAGGGGTTCGTCCTGTGGCATCTATCCAGGAAGTCAAACAGTTCCCGTAGTAGACATCTGGGTCTCCCGCTTTAAAGGGGAAGACAGTATGGGCAGATTGAATTGGTGGAGGATGCAGATCTCTTATGGCCGCAAAATAAATGCTAAAATAAATAATAATAATAATAATAAAATAAATAAATTCTGAGAGGCTCTGTGTTTGGTATCGCAGTAGTATTTGCCCTGGTTTCCACCACCGTGCACTCCAGAGAGGAGGCCGTGGCAGCTAGAATCGCCCTAAGATCCCCCATAGCTAACTCCATCCCCTTAAACAAAGTGAGCAGTGAAGTGATCCATCTGTCTCCGCCATTATTCAGTCGCGGCATTTTTGATGCCGCGGACTGTACATCTCCCATAACCGACTGCCTGATTTCCTACTGGCACTAACGGATACATGTGATCCAGGGGTGGGCCGGTCCCAGTGCGTGGTTTGACATCTGGGTGGGGTGGGGGCTGAAGTGGTGGTCTGTTCAATATGTCCAGACTCCAATAAGGATTTGGCTGTTGTTCCTCAGTTCCTTCATGACTTAATATATTACTGTGTGGGGTGCTGGTTAGTGGTGTGCTGCCCCCGGGATGCCCCTTTGACAATCTAACCTCCTTTTCTATTTTACTCAGCAGTGTGTTTAGTCTCTCAGTGGTTGATGGTGTGTCCAGTGAACTCCGCGGAGGAGATGTGTGTCTCCTCCGGGGTGGATCACGGGTGGTCCTCACCTTGACCCGCCCGGACCTCAAGTCATACTCCCTTTCGGTTTCTTCGTTGCCATCTGTCGGGTCGCCTCCACACGGTCCTTCCATGTCATCTTCGTTGTCCGGTCCGTCCTTTTTAGTTGGCGGTTTCGTCATGTCTCTTTCCATTGTTTGCTCTGTCGAACGGAGAAAACTCTCCGTCTGCTCGGCCATCGGGGGATCCACCCCGGGAACGTGACATAAGACTCGGCCCGTCACATTCACCACAGGAGCCTGTACGACTGGTTGGAAATCGTTATAGGGTGGCGGGGCACTTACCTCCGACAGACACGGATATATGCCTGTGGGTTGATTCGGTGGTTTTTCACACCCGTCGTCTTTCGGTTGATTTTCTTCTCGTACTTGCGCCAGTGCCGCCGCAGCCAGCGCCAAACGGTGAGCCTGCAGTCGCTGGTCCTCCAGGTCCTCGATTTTGTCTTTACATCGCCGCTTCTCCAGCCAACTTCCTTTCTCAGCTTTCTCTCTCTCTTCCTCAATTTTCTTTTTTGCCTGTCACTCCTTCCGGGCCAGTTTCTCACTCAACTTACTGAAGGTCTTCACCTTCTTCATATTCAAATCTTTCCAGACCTTTTGTAACTTTTTCTTCGCCTTTTCCCTGTTTTTCTTCTCAATACCACTTACTATTTGTCTCTCCAATGTCACATACATCGACTGCCATTCAGTATCACCTTCATCTGAACTATTGTTCCTCTCCTCTTCTGCGTCCGACTCCCTTTTCCCCGCCGTCGCCATTTCCATGGAACAACAACACAAAATTTTAGACAAACTTGTCCTGACCTATTCTGTTTTTAGGTTCCAAACCTCTGGCCAAACAGCGCAAACCAGGTACGTTATTTGAGGGCTCCGATCTCCCCCTGGACAACGTCACTCAAAACCAAGCAGGTCAACTACACGTCTGCAGTATCGTCAGCCACGACAGGAAACACGCACTAGACTCCCAGAGTCTCAGGTTCCAAACCTGTAACACGCACTTAGACTCCCAGAGTCTCAGGTTCCAAACCTGTAACACACACTTAGACTCCCAGAGTCTCAGGTTCCAAACCTGTAACACACACTTAGACTCCCAGAGTCTCAGGTTCCAAACCTGTTTTCCAACACCGGTCCCAGACCGTTAGTTTTACTCTGAACACTCAGTGAGGACGTCCACTCATAACACCAACACACCCTTATAATTTAGATTTGTCAATGCAGATTTGGTAGAAACCCTGGTTCTGCTTACCGTTTTCCGGGCCCGTAGGGTGTGTCCGCCTTATGTCGGACTCCTTTCTGTCCTGTTCTCAAGTCGCTTGTTCGTTTTCAGCATCCAACAACCTTTTTCCCTGGATCACGTCGAGGGTCACCAAGAAAACTGTAGGAAATAGTTCGATGTCTTCGCAGTTAACTCTTCCTACCAATTGTGTCCGTTGTTCCAGGTGGTTGTCAATAAAGAAACTTCAACATACCAATAATCAGTCTAGTTTATTCTCAGCGTAGCAAACAATCAGCCAAGGCAAAATACAGATCGATCCGGGCTCTTCTCTGGGTAGAGTCTGCAGCACAACGAGAGTCGTGACTTACAGGTCAGACACCAGTAGAAGCACACATCGAGATGACTACTTCTCCTTCTTATACTATTCAAGGTGTTGTCTTCAGCAACTTTCCACTTGGGTGTTGGCGGTTTCGAGGTGGCGGTTGCTGTTCTCCTTTTTGGTCTGGTCAGCGGGTCATCCTGAGTGCAGACGTCTGTTTTTCCATCGATTGATCAACTTCTGCAAATCTGTAAATAATTCTGCACATGCTGCAAATGTTTGATTAAAACATACTCACGTTGCAGAGACACATGCACCATGTGTCCCCTGTACTTCATTAGTATCACACAATATAATCAATCTATCCCCTTTACATCTTATGATTATGAAGTTTTTCATTCTTGAAATATTTCTTAAAGATAAAACAGTAGAAAGAAAACACTTCTTAGTCTTCACTAATAGTTCAAACGACGCAGCTACCCAACTCATGCACCATTTTTCAAAATGCGTTTAAACAGATAATTTGTACTTGTTTGAGAAATACTTTTAGTTTTCAGAATAGAACAAAAGAAAGAAATACTTTTAGTTTTCAGAAAATAAGGTTGAGTGAACAAGGATAAAACAAAAGAAAGAAATACTTTTAGTTTTCAGAAAATAAGGTTGAGTGAACAAGGATAAAACAAAAGAAAGAAATACTTTAGTTTTCAGCATTAGTTCAAATAACACAGCTATTCAACTCATATGAGTTTCTGTTGAATCAGTCTATTTAATTTTACACCCTGTGTGAGTTTTAAACGATGCAATTTTACTTACTCAGGAAATACTTAAAAAAGGGGTAAACAGCGGTGTGACAACAGGCATTATGCCTGACTCTTTCTCAGACACCGAAAGATACCACATTTTACAACAGTTCCGGGGTAACCTTCGCTGTTGACCAGACCTTCCAGAACTTCATCCTCCTTTCCAAAAAGACTCCAGACTACCCATGGATGCCTCTTCCTCTGCACGTCGTAGGTGAATATTTATCTATCTATCCATCTATCTATATCTATACAGTATAAGTATATACATATATGTGTATCTATGTATTTACATTTACATATATAAGTATAATAAAAACGTTACGCCATGTTTATCACGTACCATGTCTCTTTTCATTGACAGACGTCGTCACTCATCTGTGTGACGTTCATTTAACGCAGAGTGATACTGGTAAAAATATTGAATTATTTTATAATTCGTTGTTAATATCTCTATTATGTGTTACAACAGCCGCACTTCTATTTTTCAGATATTATCGCCTCCGCGAATAACTTCCCGGAGACGCTGATCGGCGCTGAGGAGCTTGAGCGGTTAATGCGTGTAACTTTTGAAGACGGAGATGCCCGTGCGGATCTGTCGGCTGTGAATCTGAGAGCGAGTCTTCAAGTCAGCGGCACCGAGGCTCAGAACACGCCGTGTATTATAATAATCGACAGCGAGGACGAGTTCGTCCGGGGCCGAGTACAGGAAATCGATCGAAGGGGAGTAACCAACGCTCTCTGAGCCGTAAGCGACGGTTAATTCGGCACGGAAGACAGGACCGGCGCGAGTCATTGGTGAGAAGGAGACAGCGATTCTAATCATAATTACGATAACTAGGTAAAGAATAGCGGTATTTATTAAGTGTATATACATGCGTATGTGTGTGTGTGTGTGTGTGTGTGTGTGTGTGTGTGTGTGTGTGTGTGCATGAAAAGGTCACCCGGAACCCGGAAATCAGACACGACCGGGAAGTCATCCGGACCCTGTGGATGCTGATCATTCATTGAACGGGTCGCTCCAACTGTTCAACGGTGAGAGCAAAACATTCAGTTCAATAAAAAAAAAGTATTTTAAGCACAGTCTGTCGATGTATTTTATATTTAACTACCTATGTTTTTTGTTTTATTCAACGCCTGTGCGTATGAAAACAGACGATCAGTCAGAGGTCGAAGGAGTAGGGCACCCGCTCGTTGATTCTTTAACTCACCAGACGCCTCAGCTGATAGGAGGTGGGAAAAAACATTTTGGAGTGATAGTTTACGTTTCACTGCTGTATTTATTTATTTATTTTTTCACATGAAAACAGATACAAAGACAACGAGCACGCCACACCTTCTACCTGTCGCTTCAACACCAACACCAACACCAACGTTTGGGAAGATACGAATCTCAATTTTTTTCAACACATCTCTACCGTTCAGTATCAGTTGAATGGTTGTATGTTCGCTATTGTGTGTGTGTGTGTGTGTGTGTGTGTGTGTGCGCGTACGTGCATGCGTGCGCGCGTGCGTGTGTGTGTGTTTTATCTGTAATGCGGTTTGTCTATGTTCCGGCTATGTGCTTTTAGACGGTGTCATTTTACTATTGAAGGTGTTTGAGTAACTGTTGCTGCTAAGCGTCATTGTGATTTTACTACTATGCTTTAACGACGACGGACACTAGAGGTCGCAATTACTATTTCACACTATGCTTTAACGACGGCGGCCACGTGAGGTCGTGATTACTATTTCACACTATGCTTTAACGATGCCGACCACTAGAGGTCGTGATTACTATTTTACACTATGCTTTAACGACGGCGGCCACTAGAGGTCGTGATTTTACTAACTGTAATGTGCTTTAACGACGGCGGCCACTAGAGGTCGTGATTTTACTAACTGTAATGTGCTTTAATGAGGGCGGCCACTAGAGGTCGTGATTTTACTAATTGTAATGTGCTTTAACGACGGCGGACGCTAGAGGTCGTGATTTTACTAACTGTAATGTGCTTTAACGACAGCGGCCGCTAGAGGTCGTGATTTTACTAACTGTAATGTGCTTTAACGACGGCGGCCGCTAGAGGTCGTGATTTTACTAACTGTAATGTGCTTTAACGACGGCGGCCACTAGAGGTCGTAATTTTACTAATTGTAATGTGCTTTAACGACGGCGGCCACTAGAGGTCGTGATTTTACTAACTGTAATGTGGTTTAACGACGGCGGCCGCTAGAGGTCGTGATTTTACTAACTGTAATGTGCTTTAACGACGGCGGCCACTAGAGGTCGTGATTTTACTAACTGTAATGTGCTTTAACGACGGCGTCCACTAGAGGTCGTGATTTTACTAACTGTAATGTGGTTAAACGACGGCGTCCACTAGAGGTCGTGATTTTACTAATTGTAATGTGGTTTAATGACAGTATACACTATTGATTTACTATTTGTTTTTACGCTTTAAATGTTGATCCTTAGTAGATCCCTACATTTACACTCTGTTTATATTAATATCATATTAACTGCTATCCGAGGTCTTGCTTCTAGATTGTATTTACATTTGTATTGTTGTCGGTATTCTGTTTCAGCTCTCCCCTCTGGGTCTTGGCCTTTGTGGGAGACATCGACGCCGGTTTCCTCAGTACCTCTGGATCTACTATCCGGACCGTTCCCTGCTGAAGACTCGACGTCGGCATCTGGGCTATCCGCACCTCCACAGCCACCGTCGCCAACACCATCAGCACAGCCAGCAACCACAGACAAGCCGCGGACATCGCCCCGGATAGCAAAACAAAAAGAAAGAAATACTTGTGTGTGTGTGTGTGTGTGTGCATGAAAAGATCACCCGGAACCCGGAAATCAGACACGACCGGGAAGTCATCCGGACCCTGTGGATGCTGATCATTCATTGAACGGGTCGCTCCAACTGTTCAACGGTGAGAGCAAAACATTCAGTTCAATAAAAAAAAAGTATTTTAAGCACAGTCTGTCGATGTACTTTATATTTAACTACCTATGTTTTTTGTTTTATTCAACGCCTGTGCGTATGAAAACAGACGATCAGTCAGAGGTCGAAGGAGTAGGGCACCCGCTCGTTGATTCTTTAACTCACCAGACGCCTCAGCTGATAGGAGGTGGGAAAAAACATTTTGGAGTGATAGTTTACGTTTCACTGCTGTATTTATTTATTTATTTTTTCACATGAAAACAGATACAAAGACAACGAGCACGCCACACCTTCTACCTGTCGCTTCAACACCAACACCAACACCAACGTTTGGGAAGATACGAATCTCAATTTTTTTCAACACATCTCTACCGTTCAGTATCAGTTGAATGGTTGTATGTTCGCTATTGTGTGTGTGTGTGTGTGTGTGTGTGCGCGTACGTGCGTGCGTGCGTGTGTGTGTGTGTGCGTGTGTGTGTGTTTTATCTGTAATGCGGTTTGTCTATGTTCCGGCTATGTGCTTTTAGACGGTGTCATTTTACTATTGAAGGTGTTTGAGTAACTGTTGCTGCTAAGCGTCATTGTGATTTTACTACTATGCTTTAACGACGACGGACACTAGAGGTCGCGATTACTATTTCACACTATGCTTTAACGACGGCGGCCACGTGAGGTCGAGATTACTATTTCACACTATGCTTTAACGATGGCGACCACTAGAGGTCGGGATTACTAATTTACACTATGCTTTAACGACGGCGGCCACTAGAGGTCGTGATTTTACTAACTGTAATGTGCTTTAACGACGGCGGCCACTAGAGGTCGTGATTTTACTAATTGTAATGTGCTTTAACGACGGCGGCCGCTAGAGGTCGTGATTTTACTAACTGTAATGTGCTTTAACGACACCGGCCGCTAGAGGTCGTGATTTTACTAACTGCAATGTGCTTTAACGACGGCGGCCGCTAGAGGTCGTGATTTTATTACTAACTGTAATGTGCTTTAACGAGGGCGGCCACTAGAGGTCGTGATTTTACTAATTGTAATGTGCTTTAACGACAGCGGCCGCTAGAGGTCGTGATTTTACTAACTGTAATGTGCTTTAACGACGGCGGCCGCTAGAGGTCGTGATTTCACTAACTGTAATGTGCTTTAACGACGGCGGCCACTAGAGGTCGTAATTTTACTAATTGTAATGTGCTTTAACGACGGCGGCCACTAGAGGTCGTGATTTTACTAACTGTTATGTGGTTTAACGACGGCGGCCGCTAGAGGTCGTGATTTTACTAATTGTAATGTGCTTTAACGATGGCGGCCACTAGAGGTCGTGATTTTACTAACTGTAATGTGCTTTAACGACGGCGTCCACTAGAGGTCGTGATTTTACTAACTGTAATGTGGTTAAACGACGGCGTCCACTAGAGGTCGTGATTTTACTAATTGTAATGTGGTTTAATGACAGTATACACTAGTGATTTACTATTTGTTTTTACGCTTTAAATGTTGATCCTTAGTAGATCCCTACATTTACACTCTGTTTATATTAATATCATATTAACTGCTATCCGAGGTCTTGCTTCTAGATTGTATTTGCATTTGTATTGTTGTCGGTATTCTGTTTCAGCTCTCCCCTCTGGGTCTTGGCCTTTGTGGGAGACATCGACGCCGGTTTCCTCAGTACCTCTGGATCTACTATCCGGACCGTTCCCTGCTGAAGACTCGACGTCGGCATCTGGGCTATCCGCACCTCCACAGCCACCGTCGCCGACACCATCAGCACAGCCAGCAACCACAGACAAGCCGCGGACATCGCCCCGGATACCAAAACAAAAAGAAAGAAATACTTGTGTGTGTGTGTGTGTGTGTGCATGAAAAGATCACCCGGAACCCGAAATCAGACACGACCGGGAAGTCATCCGGACCCTGTGGATGCTGATCATTCATTGAACGGGTCGCTCCAACTGTTCAACGGTGAGAGCAAAACATTCAGTTCAATAAAAAAAAAGTATTTTAACCACAGTCTGTCGATGTATTTTATGTTTAACTACCTATGTTTTTTGTTTTATTCAACGCCTGTGCGTATGAAAACAGACGATCAGTCAGAGGTCGAAGGAGTAGGGCACCCGCTCGTTGATTCTTTAACTCACCAGACGCCTCAGCTGATAGGAGGTGGGAAAAAACATTTTGGAGTGATAGTTTACGTTTCACTGCTGTATTTATTTATTTATTTTTTCACATGAAAACAGATACAAAGACAACGAGCACGCCACACCTTCTACCTGTCGCTTCAACACCAACACCAACACCAACGTAAGATACGAATCTCAATTTTTTTCAACACATCTCTACCGTTCAGTATCAGTTGAATGGTTGTATGTTCGCTATTGTGTGTGTGTGTGTGTGTGTGTGTGCGCGTACGTGCGTACGTGCGTGCGTGCGTGTGTGTGTGTGTGCGTGTGTGTGTGTTTTATCTGTATTGCGGTTTGTCTATGTTCCGGCTATGTGCTTTTAGACGGTGTCATTTTACTATTGAAGGTGTTTGAGTAACTGTTGCTGCTAAGCGTCATTGTGATTTTACTACTATTCTTTAACGACGACGGACACTAGAGGTCGCGATTACTATTTCAAACTGTGCCTTAACGACGGCGACCACTAGAGGTCGGGATTACTATTTTTCACTATGCTTTAACGACGGCGGCCACTAGAGGTCGTGATTTTACTAACTGCAATGTGCTTTAACGACGGCGGCCGCTAGAGGTCGTGATTTTACTAATTGTAATGTGCTTTAACGACGGCGGCCACTAGAGGTCGTGATTTTACTAACTGTAATGTGCTTTAACGACGGCGGCCACTAGAGTTCGTGATTTTACTAACTGTAATGTGCTTTAATGACGGCGGCCACTAGAGGTCGGGATTTTACTAACTGTAATGTGCTTTAACGACGGCGGCCACTAGAGGTCGTGATTTTACTAATTGTAATGTGCTTTAACGACGGCGGCCACTAGAGGTCGTGATTTTACTAATTGTAATGTGCTTTAACGACGGCGGCCACTAGAGGTCGTGATTTTACAAATTGTAATGTGCTTTAACGACGGCGGCCACTAGAGGTCGCGATTTTACTAACTGTTATGTGCTTTAACGACGGCGGCCACTAGAGGTCGTGATTTTACTAATTGTAATGTGCTTTAACGACGGCGGCCACTAGAGGTCGAGATTTTACTAACTGTAATGTGCTTTAACTACGGCGGCCACTAGAGGTCGAGATTTTACTAACTGTAATGTGCTTTAACTACGGCGGCCACTAGAGGTCGTGATTTTACTAATTGTAATGTGGTTTAACGACGGCGTCCACTAGAGGTCGTGATTTTACTAACTGTAATGTGCTTTAACGACGGCGGCCACTAGAGGTCGTGATTTTACTAATTGTAATGTGCTTTAACGACGGCGGCCACTAGAGGTCGTGATTTTACTAATTGTAATGTGCTTTAACGACGGCGGCCACTAGAGGTCGTGATTTTACAAATTGTAATGTGCTTTAACGACGGCGGCCACTAGAGGTCGCGATTTTACTAACTGTTATGTGCTTTAACGACGGCGGCCACTAGAGGTCGTGATTTTACTAATTGTAATGTGCTTTAACGACGGCGGCCACTAGAGGTCGAGATTTTACTAACTGTAATGTGCTTTAACTACGGCGGCCACTAGAGGTCGTGATTTTACTAACTGTAATGTGCTTTAACTACGGCGGCCACTAGAGGTCGTGATTTTACTAATTGTAATGTGGTTTAACGACGGCGTCCACTAGAGGTCGTGATTTTACTTATTGTAAAGTGGTTTAATGAGAGTATACACTCGTGATTTACTATTTGTTTTTACGCTTTAAATGTTCATCCTTAGTAGATCCCTACATTTACACTCTGTTTATATTAATATCATATTAACTGCTATCCGAGTTATTGCTTCTAGATTGTATTTACATTTGTGTTGTTGTCGGTATTCTGTTTCAGCTCTCCCCTCTGGGTCTTGGCCTTTGTGGGAGACATCGACGGCGGTTTCCTCAGTACCTCTGGATCTACTATCCGGACCGTTCCCTGCTGAAGACTCGACGTCGGCATCTGGGCTATCCGCACCTCCACAGCCACCGTCGAAGACACCATCAGCATCAGCAACCACAGACAAGCCGCGGACATCGCCCCGGATACCAAAACAAAAAGAAAGAAATACTTGTGTGTGTGTGTGTGTGTGTGTGCGCGTACGTGCGTCCGTGCGTGTGTGTGTGCGTGTGTGTGTGTTTTATCTGTAATGCGGTTTGTCTATGTTCCGGCTATGTGCTTTTAGACGGTGTCATTTTACTATTGAAGGTGTTTGAGTAACTGTTGCTGCTAAGCGTCATTGTGATTTTACTACTATGCTTTAACGACGACGGACACTAGAGGTCGCGATTACTATTTCACACTATGCTTTAACGACGGCGGCCACTAGAGGTCGTGATTTTACTAATAGTAATGTGCTTTAACGACGGCGGCCGCTAGAGGAAGTGATTTTACTAACTGTAATTAGCTTTAACGACGGCAGCCACTAGAGGTCGTGATTTTACTAACTGCAATGTGCTTTAACGACGGCGGCCGCTAGAGGTCGTGATTTTACTAACTGTAATGTGCTTTAACGACGGCGGCCACGAGAGGTAGTCATTTTACTAACTGTAATGTGCTTTAACGACGGTGGCCACTAGAGGACGTGATTTTACTAATTGTAATGTGCTTTAACGACGACGGACACTAGAGGTCGTGATTTTACTAACTGTAATGTGCTTTAACAACGGTGGCCACTAGAGGTCGTGATTTTACTAACTGTAATGTGCTTTAATGAGGGCGGCCACTAGAGGTCGTGATTTTACTAATTGTAATGTGCTTTAACGACGGCGGACGCTAGAGGTCGTGATTTTACTAACTGTAATGTGCTTTAACGACAGCGGCCGCTAGAGGACGTGATTTTACTAACTGTAATGTGCTTTAACGACGGCGGCCGCTAGAGGTCGTGATTTTACTAACTGTAATGTGCTTTAACGACGGCGGCCACTAGAGGTCGCAATTTTACTAATTGAAATGTGCTTTAACGATGGCGGCCACTAGAGGTCGTGATTTTACTAACTGTTATGTGGTTTCAGGACGGCGGCCGCTAGAGGTCGTGATTTTACTAATTGTAATGTGCTTTAACGACGGCGGCCACTAGAGGTCGTGATTTTACTAACTGTAATGTGGTTAAACGACGGCGTCCACTAGAGGTCGTGATTTTACTAATTGTAATGTGGTTTAATGACAGTATACACTAGTGATTTACTATTTGTTTTTACGCTTTAAATGTTGATCCTTAGTAGATCCCTACATTTACACTCTGTTTATATTAATATCATATTAACTGCTATCCGAGGTCTTGCTTCTAGATTGTATTTACATTTGTATTGTTGTTGGTATTCTGTTTCAGCTCTCCCCTCTGGGTCTTGGCCTTTGTGGGAGACATCGACGCCGGTTTCCTCAGTACCTCTGGATCTACTATCCGGACCGTTCCCTGCTGAAGACTCGACGTCGGCATCTGGGCTATCCGCACCTCCACAGCCACCGTCGCCGACACCATCAGCACAGCCAGCAACCACAGACAAGCCGCGGACATCGCCCCGGATACCAAAACAAAAAGAAAGAAATACTTGTGTGTGTGTGTGTGTGTGTGCGCGTACGTGCGTCCGTGCGTGTGTGTGTGCGTGTGTGTGTGTTTTATCTGTAATGCGGTTTGTCTATGTTCCGGCTATGTGCTTTTAGACGGTGTCATTTTACTATTGAAGGTGTTTGAGTAACTGTTGCTGCTAAGCGTCATTGTGATTTTACTACTATGCTTTAACGACGACGGACACTAGAGGTCGCGATTACTATTTCACACTATGCTTTAACGATGGCGACCACTAGAGGTCGTGATTTTACTAACTGTAATGTGCTTTAACGACGGCGGCCACTAGAGGTGGTGATTTTACTAATTGTAATGTGCTTTAACGACGGCAGCCACTAGAGGTCGTGATTTTACTAACTGCAATGTGCTTTAACGACGGCGGCCGCTAGAGGTCGTGATTTTACTAACTGTAATGTGCTTTAACGACGGCTGCCACGAGAGGTCGTGATTTTACTAACTGTAATGTGCTTTAACGACGGCGGCCACTAGAGGTCGTGATTTTACTAATTGTAATGTGCTTTAACGACGGCGGCCACTAGAGGTCGTGATTTTACTAACTGTAATGTGCTTTAACGACGGCGGCTACTAGAGGTCGTAATTTTACTAACTGTAATGTGCTTTAATGAGGGCGGCCACTAGAGGTCGTGATTTTACTAATTGTAATGTGCTTTAACGACGGCGGACGCTAGAGGTCGTGATTTTACTAACTGTAATGTGCTTTAACGACAGCGGCCGCTAGAGGTCGTGATTTTACTAACTGTAATGTGCTTTAACGACGGCGGCCGCTAGAGGTGGTGATTTTACTAACTGTAATGTGCTTTAACGACGGCGGCCACTAGAGGTCGTAATTTTACTAATTGTAATGTGCTTTAACGACGGCGGCCACTAGAGGTCGTGATTTTACTAACTGTTATGTGGTTTAACGACGGCGGCCGCTAGAGGTCGTGATTTTACTAATTGTAATGTGCTTTAACGACGGCGGCCACTAGAGGTCGTGATTTTACTAACTGTAATGTGCTTTAACGACGGCGTCCACTAGAGGTCGTGATTTTACTAACTGTAATGTGGTTAAACGACGGCGTCCACTAGAGGTCGTGATTTTACTAATTGTAATGTGGTTTAATGACAGTATACACTAGTGATTTACTATTTGTTTTTACGCTTTAAATGTTGATCCTTAGTAGATCCCTACATTTACACTCTGTTTATATTAATATCATATTAACTGCTATCTGAGGTCTTGCTTCTAGATTGTATTTACATTTGTATTGTTGTCGGTATTCTGTTTCAGCTCTCCCCTCTGGGTCTTGGCCTTTGTGGGAGACATCGACGCCGGTTTCCTCAGTACCTCTGGATCTACTATCCGGACCGTTCCCTGCTGAAGACTCGACGTCGGCATCTGGGCTATCCGCACCTCCACAGCCACCGTCGCCGACACCATCAGCACAGCCAGCAACCACAGACAAGCCGCGGACATCGCCCCGGATACCAAAACAAAAAGAAAGAAATACTTGTGTGTGTGTGTGTGTGTGTGTGCGCGTACGTGCGTCCGTGTGTGTGTGTGTGCGTGTGTGTGTGTTTTATCTGTAATGCGGTTTGTCTATGTTCCGGCTATGTGTTTTTAGACGGTGTCATTTTACTATTGAAGGTGTTTGAGGAACTGTTGCTGCTAAGCGTCATTGTGATTTTACTACTATGCTTTAACGACGACGGACACTAGAGGTCGCGATTACTATTTCACACTATGCTTTAACGATGGCGACCACTAGAGGTTGTGATTTTACTAACTGTAATGTGCTTTAACGACGGCGGCCACTAGAGGTCGTGATTTTACTAATTGTAATGTGCTTTAACGACGGCGGCCGCTAGAGGACGTGATTTTACTAACTGTAATTAGCTTTAACGACGGCAGCCACTAGAGGTCGTGATTTTACTAACTGCAATGTGCTTTAACGACGGCGGCCGCTAGAGGTGGTGATTTTACTAACTGTAATGTGCTTTAACGACGGCGGCCACGAGAGGTCGTGATTTTACTAACTGTAATGTGCTTTAACGACGGCGGCCACTAGAGGTCGTGATTTTACTAATTGTAATGTGCTTTAACGACGGCGGCCACTAGAGGTCGTGATTTTACTAACTGTAATGTGCTTTAACGACGGCGGCCACTAGAGGTCGTCATTTTACTAACTGTAATGTGCTCTAACGACGGCGGCCACTAGAGGTCGTGATTTTACTAACTGTAATGTGGTTTAACGACGGCGGCCACTAGAGGTCGTGATTTTACTAATTGTAATGTGCTTTAACGACGGCGGCCACTAGAGGTCGTGATTTTACTAATTGTAATGTGCTTTAACGACGGCGGCCGCTAGAGGTCGTGATTTTACTAACTGTAATGTGGTTAAACGACGGCGTCCACTAGAGGTCGTGATTTTACTAATTGTAATGTGGTTTAATGACAGTATACACTAGTGATTTACTATTTGTTTTTACGCTTTAAATGTTGATCCTTAGTAGATCCCTACATTTACACTCTGTTTATATTAATATCATATTAACTGCTATCCGAGGTCTTGCTTCTAGATTGTATTTACATTTGTATTGTTGTCGGTATTCTGTTTCAGCTCTCCCCTCTGGGTCTTGGCCTTTGTGGGAGACATCGACGCCGGTTTCCTCAGTACCTCTGGATCTACTATCCGGACCGTTCCCTGCTGAAGACTCGACGTCGGCATCTGGGCTATCCGCACCTCCACAGCCACCGTCGCCGACACCATCAGCACAGCCAGCAACCACAGACAAGCCGCGGACATCGCCCCGGATACCAAAACAAAAAGAAAGAAATACTTGTGTGTGTGTGTGTGTGTGTGCATGAAAAGATCACCCGGAACCCGGAAATCAGACACGACCGGGAAGTCATCCGGACCCTGTGGATGCTGATCATTCATTGAACGGGTCGCTTCAACTGTTCAACGGTGAGAGCAAAACATTCAGTTCAATAAAAAAAAAGTATTTTAACCACAGTCTGTCGATGTATTTTATATTTAACTACCTATGTTTTTTGTTTTATTCAACGCCTGTGCGTATGAAAACAGACGATCAGTCAGAGGTCGAAGGAGTAGGGCACCCGCTCGTTGATTCTTTAACTCACCAGACGCCTCAGCTGATAGGAGGTGGGAAAAAACATTTTGGAGTGATAGTTTACGTTTCACTGCTGTATTTATTTATTTATTTTTTCACATGAAAACAGATACAAAGACAACGAGCACGCCACACCTTCTACCTGTCGCTTCAACACCAACACCAACACCAACGTTTGGTAAGATACGAATCTCAATTTTTTTCAACACATCTCTACCGTTCAGTATCAGTTGAATGGTTGTATGTTCGCTATTGTGTGTGTGTGTGTGTGTGTGTGTGTGTGCGCGTACGTGCGTGCGTGCGTGTGTGTGTGCGTGTGTGTGTGTTTTATCTGTAATGCGGTTTGTCTATGTTCCGGCTATGTGCTTTTAGACGGTGTCATTTTACTATTGAAGGTGTTTGAGTAACTGTTGCTGCTAATCGTCATTGTGATTTTAATACTATGCTTTAACAACGGCGGCCACTAGAGGTCGTGATTTTACTAACTGTAATGTGCTTTAACGACGGCGGCCACTAGAGGTCGTGATTTTACTAATTGTAATGTGCTTTAAGGACGGCGGCCACTAGAGGTCGTGATTTTACTAACTGTAATGTGCTTTAACGACGGCGGCCACTAGAGGTCGTGATTTTACTAATTGTAATGTGGTTTGACGACGGCGTCCACTAGAGGTCGTGATTTTACTAACTGTAATGTGGTTTAACGACGGCGGCCGCTAGAGGTCGTGGTTTTACTAATTGTAATGTGCTTTAACGACGGCGGCCACTAGAGGTCGTGATTTTACTAACTGTAATGTGCTTTAACGACGGCGGCCACTAGAGGTCGTGATTTTACTAATTGTAATGTGGTTTAACGACGGCGTCCACTAGAGGTCGTGATTTTACTAACTGTAATGTGGTTTAACGACGGCGGCCGCTAGAGGTCGTGATTTTACTAATTGTAATGTGCTTTAACGACGGCGGCCACTAGAGGTCGTGATTTTACTAATTGTAATGTGGTTTAATGACAGTATACACTAGTGATTTACTATTTGTTTTTACGCTTTAAATGTTGATCCTTAGTAGATCCCTACATTTACACTCTGTTTATATTAATATCATATTAACTGCTATCCGAGGTCTTGCTTCTAGATTGTATTTACATTTGTATTGTTGTCGGTATTCTATTTCAGCTCTCCCCTCTGGGTCTTGGCCTTTGTGGGAGACATCGACGCCGGTTTCCTCAGTACCTCTGGATCTACTATCCGGACCGTTCCCTGCTGAAGACTCGACGTCGGCATCTGGGCTATCCGCACCTCCACAGCCACCGTCGCCGACACCATCAGCACAGCCAGCAACCACAGACAAGCCGCGGACATCGCCCCGGATACCAAAACAAAAAGAAAGAAATACTTGTGTGTGTGTGTGTGTGTGTGCATGAAAAGATCACCCGGAACCCGGAAATCAGACACGACCGGGAAGTCATCCGGATCCTGTGGATGCTGATCATTCATTGGACGGGTCGCTCCAACTGTTCGACGGTGAGAGCAAAACAAAAAAAGTATTTTAAGCACATTCTGTTGATGTGTTTTATATTTAACTACCTATGTTTTTGTTTTATTCAACACCTGTGCGTATGAAAACAGACAGCCAGTCAGAGGTCGAAGGAGTAGGGCGCCCGCTCGTGGATTCTTTCACTCACCAGACGCCTCAGCTGATAGGAGGCGGGAAAAAACATTTGGAGTGATAGTTTACGTTTCACTGCTGTATTTATTTATTTATTTTTTCACATGAAAACAGATACAAAGGCAACGAGCACGCCACACCTTCTGCCTGTCGCTTCAACGCCACCACCTCCGTTTGGTAAGATGTAAATCTCCAATTTTTTTTCAACACATCTCTACCGTTCAGTATCAGCTGAATGGCTGTATGTTCGCTATTATGTGTGTGTGTGTGTGTGTGTGTGTGTGTGTGAGTGTGTGTGTGTGTGTGTGTGTGTGTGTGTGTGTGTGTGTGTGTGTGTGGTTTAATGATATGTCTGCAATTCGTTGTGTTAGAGCATCAAGGTGCCTATTATCTGTAATGTGGTTTATCTATGTTCCGGCTTTATGCTTTTAGATAGCGTAATTTTATTATTGAAGGTGTTTGGGTAACTGTTACTGCTAAACAACATTGTGATTTTACTACTATGCTTTAACGGCGCCGGCCACTAGAGGTCGCGATTACTATTTACGCTATGCTTTAACGACGATGACCACTAGAGGTCACGATTACTATTTGCACTATGCTTTAACGTCACTGGTCGCTAGAGGTCGCAATTACTATTAACACTATGCTTTAATGACTGCGGCCACTAGAGGTCGTGATTACTATTTACACTATGCTTTAACGACGTTGACCACTAGAGGTCATGATTACTATTTGCACTATGCTTTAACGTCACCGGTCGCTAGAGGTCGCAATTACTATTAACACTATGCTTTAACGACGGCGGTCACTAGAGGTCGCGATTGCTATTTACACTGTGCTTTAACGATGATGACCACTAGAGGTAATTGTAATGTGCTTTAATACATATACACTATGTATTATACTATATACTATATATATATATATATATATATATATATATATATATATATATATATATATATATATATATATATATATATATATATATATAGTATTCTTATACACTAATGATTCGTGATTTGCTATTTGTTTTTATGCTTTAAATGACGGTCCTGAGTAGGTCCATACATTGAGTTTTTTATTTATTTATTTTTAACGCTCTTTAGGATATGCTTCTGTTGTGATGATGGTTTTGTCCATGAGTATTGATATGTATGCTACACGTGTTGTTGTTTTATTATAGCCATCGCTCGAAAACAACACGGCTCAACACCGGTTATATGATTACGTAATTTTGTTTTTCCGCAGGTCGTATTTTTTCATATTGTACTAGGGTTATTTTCATACTACTCTGTTTATATTAATATCATATTAACTGCTATCCGAGGTCTTGCTTCTAGATTGTATTTACATTTGTATTGTTGTCAAAATTCTGTTTCAGCTCTCCCTCCTGGGTCTTGGCCTTTGTGGGAGACATCGACGCTGGTTTCCGCAGTACCTCTGGATCTACTATCCGGATCGTTCCCTACTGAAGACTCGACGTCGGCATCTGGGCAATCCGCACCTCCACAGCCACCGTCGCCGCCACCATCAGCACCGCCAGCAACCACAGACAACCCGCGGATAGCACCCCGGACACCAACGTCGACTTGCGCCGCATCACCCCCTGACCAAACCCTGCCTCTACCCCCTGCCCCCGAGCGCTCTGTCACAGCTACCCAAGACAGACCCCACGCTCCAGTGTCGCCGACCCTATTAGCGTTCCATGATGCAACGGCTGTAAAACAACAGCTTGAATTCAGAGTATGTACGCTTGAACGTCGTCTTCATCAGAGTGAAATACAGAGTCGTCGTCTAGCACGTCAAGCGCGTCAAGCACGTAAATACCGCCGTTCTGCGGGAAATATACGTGAAGGTAAGATTAACAACCATTTCAATGAGTAACCAGCAGGGATGCATATGTCTTAAATATTATGATAATCGTTACAGAACTCATCTTTAAGGACGTCACGAATAAAGCGCTGGTGTCTGAAGTTCTGAGACTCCTAAAACAACAAGGACCTGGTGGTAACAGACGTCGTGGACTGATCTGACTGAAGTTCGACCCCAGTAAGGTCCATTTGGATCCTCATTATTTAAAAGCAGTGATGGGTGATTACGGTTTGAGGTTGCTGTTGCACTGCGGGTGATTGTGTTTTGAGGTCGCTGTTGCATCGCGGGTGATTGTGTTTTGAGACTGTTGTTTTGTTTATTAAATGTTTTTTAATTATTATTTTATTGTTATTGTTATTATTGTTATTACGCTATGGCCAACCATGATGGTTTTCCTTCCGGTTCTGACCCTGAATCCACACACAACCAGGACACTACACCACACCTCATTGACCAGAGTGCTTCACCAACACGTATGTTTCTGTCTCACTTGTTTGACAACGTGTCTGAGGAGGATGTAGTGCAGGTCTATGATCCGAGTATAAATGAAAACATGGAGTCAATTTTTTTCGGCGAGAGAGAGGATAACCGAATTTTAAATATGGTTCCTGCATCATCTCGTGAGGGTAGGGCTAATACCTCTTTAGACAATGGCGATCGGTTAGAAAGGTTTGTTGATAATCTGCAGACGACTGATTCAGGGACAACTGCTCTTGACCCTCTGGTAGATGTGTCTGACTCTAACTGTAGGGATGACAATGTTGATGATGACGGTGATTCGCTTCAGGAAGGATGTTGTATTAGAGGTACCGGTATTGAATCAGAAGTCATAGAGCCTTTTAACACCGATAGGATAAGAAGGGTGCTAACACGTCCTGCTGTACCGGACACTCCTGATTTAGCTACTTTCTACAGAGGTTGGATGCAACAGGTCAGGGAGTTGGCTGATGAAGCGCAGAGACTGGCAGATCGAGAGGATGTGGTTCAGCTTGAAGTGGTAGGTGAAGATGTTCAAGAACACGTTAATGTTGTGGTTGAAGGCGACGGTGGAAATATCTACCCTGCTTTTGAGGACCTCCTTAGCAACACAGTGCAATCTGACAGAGTCATCGCTATGGGTAAGAGAATTGAATTAACGGTCCAAATTGTACATATCCCTCGAGGAGGCGCGAAACGCAAGCTCGAGAAGACGCTGGATGCCAAAATTTTTGTTAAAAAAAGACGACATCTCTATGTAGTTGGTGGTGATGGAACCAAGCAGCTTTGCGTCGCAATCAGCCTTTCTTGTCTCCTTAATCCTAACCGTGCGTATCAAGATTGTGTTGAGTTGGGGAGGGAATTATTAAACAAAGCTGGTTTAGATTCTCAAACACCTATCATATTCACAGATATACCCCTGTTTGAACGGATAGTGAGGCGTAAAATTGTTGTGTTTAATAAAACGACAGCAAACCAGCCATTAGCGCATTATGCCACCGGTTTTGCTGATGGTTCGGAGCCCTTATTCTTGTTTCTACTTCAGGGACACTATTACGGGGTGAAGAACCCTAAAGGTTTGTTAGGAACACGTTACTTTTGCGTCAGCTGTCATAAGGGGTATGAAGATAAATCAAAACACATATGCAAAGCTCACTGTAGCGTTTGTCACGATCCTGTTTGCCCTACAGAGGTCCCAGACCCGGTAACTTGTGACGACTGTCGCAGGGTTTGTCACAACCCAGCAAAGAGACAGGTGGCTAAGGCTTGTCTTAATAGCCTTTGGGGAAAGTTTTGTCAGAGAGTGAACATGTCTCAGGTTTCTGTAGTGTCAGACCCCAACGAGTTTTTCAGTTTCATGTTTTCAGGGAAATACGAGGTCAGCTACTTTAACGTGCTGGATGAGAAAAAAGTTGTGATCCAGTGGCGTTACAATGGTCTCTACCCTCCTGGTAAAAGCAGCAATGTTTTTTTCGGTGCTTTTACCACTGCTTATGCTCGTCTGAAGTTGTACAGTTACATGGAGAAATTGCAGGAGAATGTTCTCTACGTTGACCCAGACAGCTTGATATATGTTGTGAAAGACGGCGAGACACCTTTAAAATTAGGTAACTATCTCGGTGATCTGACTGATGAACTCGATGGGGATAGCATCGAGGACATTGTTTCGGCGGGTCCTAAGACGTATGCTTATAGGACCAAAGGACAGAAGATGGTTGTGATGAAAGTTAAAGGTATCACGCAAACAAAAGAATCTTGTCAGCGGATAAACTTTGACTCCGTCAGAGATCTTGTAGAGGGCTATTTGCAGAATTCACCTGATGGGGTGCTTGAGACCCGGCAATGCAACATTGTGAGGGATAAAAAGAACATCGCAGTAAAAAACAGATCAGTTATTAAAAAACTCCGAGTCGTGTACGATAAGAGGCGATTGTTTTCGGACAACCAAACCTTTCGGGTTCTGATTTTTGAGTGGATGAGGGGTCATTATGGAAGGAATTAATTTCGATCCGCGTTTGAAAACACCATTTTCATGTCTGGTGGTGGGACCGTCGGGGTCGGGAAAGACCCATTTTGTAAAATGTATACTTGAAAATTGTGAACATGTTATGGATGATGTCAATATAAATATTGTATGGATTTATACTTCTTTTCAACCTATGTACAGTGAATTGCAAAAGATGAATAAAAATATCAAATTCATTGGAGGTTTACCTGAATCTTTTGAAAATGAAGATGTATTTCCTTCTGATAGAAAACATTTGATTATTCTTGACGACGATTTTGAAGATGCTACAGCTGACGTCCACGGGTACTTAATCGTTGATCTAACACCCTCCTGTCCAGAACGCTGCAGACTAAGGACTGGGATACTACCTCATCAGCGTCACACTGTGTACACACCAAAAACGTCTGCTTGAGTTATGTCAGCGCGTATAAAAAGAAACGCTCGTTTACTTAAGGAACTATACCATGCTCCGTACCAAGAAACGAGTAAAGACATTTTGACACGTAGTTCCTGGGACTTCATTCAAGCTCTCGGTGAGATCGCCCTGAATGTTTTGAAGGGGAATGTACCATTGTCGCAGGCTCAGTTAAAAAAACTGAAAAAACAGAAGAAAAACATCAGACTCTTGGCTAATAAAAAAGCATGCTTGAAGCGTAAACAAAGGATTCTTAAAAAGCAATCGGGTGGATTCCTGTTGCCGTTGCTAGCGGCTGCCGTTCCAATAATTGGAAATCTAATATGAGGACTTGTAAAGAAGTAAAACGCTATGAAGACTGTCCAGAAAGTGTATCTCGTCTCTCCTCGACAAATTAACCAGTTATCACGTCCAACCTCTGACATCCGTGAAACTGCCAAAGATGAATTGAATGAGAAGATGAGGACCATTCTAAATGATTCTCAGTTAAACTCGTATGAGAAGATTAAAAACTACGATGCTCTATTGCAGAGATATTTAACCTTTACTAAACAGGATCAGATAGACCAAAGGAGAGTAACTCTGACTTTACAACGAGACGGAGTCAGCGATCATCCCCTCGACTCTGACAGACGTGTCGAAAGCGTTCTAAAATCACCCTCTGTAACAGATGACCTGGGTAAGGATATTCTAAATAGCCTTCCGTCAAAAGCTCGAAGAAATGCTGAACACATTATCCGGAGGATATCCAAAAACGGCGACGGTTGGAATATGAATGGTGAATTTATGTATGAAGGAAATGCTGTAAAAGGCTCTCATGTGATCGATATATTCAAGTACCTTTCCCTACCGTATGAGAAAACAAGTTCTTCATTACCTGAGGGATGGTCCGAGTTTCTCGTCACATTATTAAAGCTAAACATCCCTCTCACCCTGCTGTCCAATCCTTAAGCGAATCGAATTCTATCTCGTGATAGAGGATTCTTTCAATTTCAGGAGTGAAGCTATTCACTATTGTAAAAACGATGTTGACATTCTGGCCAGAGGATGCATGATATTTAGAGACGAGTTTTTTAAAGAAACAGGTGTTGATGCACTCTCGTCCATAACAATCGCCTCTGCGTGTATGGCTGTTGTCAGGACCAACTATTTAAAACCAGACACATTAGCCATGTCCCAACAATTATGTAACGAGCGGTAACAAGAGGTTCTCAGATGCTTCCATCCAGTGGCTGCACAATCACACAGACAGGGCATTTTCATACAACATGCCTTGAACCATGGGGAGATGGTGTTTGGCCAGTATTTTGTTGACGGTTATCCTGAAGTTGACGGTGTTACGCAGGTCTGGGAGTTTAACGGATGTTTATTCCACGGTTGTCCTTCATGTGTTGACCCTCATGCAGTTTTTCCGTTAAGAGGTAGACCATACGGTGAATACTACTCTGCTCCGATGGAGAGAGAGCAGGCGTTTAAGTCTGATCATGGGGTGCGTCTTTTTACCATCTGGGAACACGAATGGCATTCGCTTCGACAGTCGTTTGATGATCTCAGAGATTTTCTCTTAGATTTTGACACCCCTGAGCCTCTCAACCCTCGTAATGCCCTCTACGGCGATAGAACCAGCGCTTTAAAGCTGCGTTACACGGCCAAGCCTGATGAAAAAGTTTATAACGCTGATGTCACCTCTCTGTATCCTTACGTCAACAGCACGTGCTCCTACCTCCTAGGTCACCCCCGAATAATTCACGAAGACTTCGGGGATTCCAGACAGTACTTCGGTCTTATCAAGGCGGTTGTCTATCCTCCTAGGGGTTTATATGTTCCTGTTTTACCCTACAGAGGACCGGGGGTAAATTACACTTCACGTTATGCAGTATCTGTTCATGTCGTAATGTTCAAGGCAGTGACTGTACGCATAATGATGACGAACTTGTTTTGACAGGGGTCTGGGTCACGGTTGAGTTCAACAAGGCTCTGGACAAGGGATACAAGGTGGCCAAGATTATCGAAGTATGGCATTTTGATAGATCTAGCAATTGTATTTTCGCAGGTTACATCCGTACATTCCTGAAGGACAAGCAGGAGGCTTCTGGTTACCCTGCTGAGGCTGTTGATCAGGAAAGCCGTGACAAATACATTGAGGATTATCAAGCCCATCAGGGGATTTTGCTTTGCGCTGATAAGATTTGTCACAACCCAGCAAAGAGACAGGTGGCTAAGGCTTGAATTAATAGCCTGTGGGGCAAGTTTTATCAGAAAGAGAACATGTCTCAGGTTTCTGTAGTGTCAGACCCCAACGAGTTTTTCAGTTTCTTGTTTTCAGGGAAATACGAGGTCAGCTACTTTAACGTGCTGGATGACAAAAAAAGTTGTGATCCAGTGGCGTTTCAAGGGTCTCTACCCTCCCGGTAAATGCAGCAATGTTTTTATCAGAGCTTTTACCACTACTTATGCTCGTCTGACGTTGTACAGTTACATGGAGAAATTGCAGGAGAATGTTCTCTATGTTGACACAGACAGCTTGATATATGTGGTGAAAGACGGCAAGACGCCTTTAAAATTAGGTAACTATCTCGGTGATCTGACTGATGAACTCGACGGGGATAGCATCAAGGACTTTGTTTCGGCGGGTCCTAGGTCGTATGCTTATAGGAACAAAGGACAGAAGAAGGTTGTGATTAAAATTAAAGGTATCACGCAAACAAAAGAATCTTGTGAGCGGATAAACTTTGACTCCGTCTGTAGAGGGCTATTTGCAGAATTCACCTGATGGGGTGCTTGAGACCTGCCAACACAACATTGAGAGGGATAAAAAGAACATCGCAGTAAAAAACAGATCAGTTATTAAAAAACTCCGGGTCGTGTACGATAAGAGGCGATTATTTTCGGATGGGACAACCAAACCTTTCGGGTTCTGAGTTTTGGGTGGATGAGGGGTCATTATCGAAGAAATTAATTTCGATCCACATTTGAAAACACCATTTTCATGTCTAGTGGTGGGACCATCAGGGTCAGGAAAGACCCATTTTGTAAAATGTATACTTGAAAATTGTGTGGACTTGAAAAAAATGTAATGGATGATGTCAATGTAAATATTGTACGGATTTATACTTCTTTTCAACCTTTGTACAGTGAATTGCAAAAGATGAATAAAAATATCAAATTCATTGAAGGTTTTCCTGAATCTTTTGAAAATGAAGATCTATTTCCTTCTGATAGAAAACATTTGATTATTCTTGACAATGTTATTTTTGAAACTTCTGAAAACCCTGAGGCATTTTTACACAGTAGAGACATCATAAAAATATGAGTGTTATAATGCTTACTCAAAACTTATTTCATCGTGGTAAATATAGTCGTACTATTAGTCTGAATATCAATTACTTTGTATTGTTTAAGAATCCTCGCGATAAAATGTAAATAAAAGTTGTTGCTCAACAGGTTTACCCGTCTCAAAGAGCTTTCTTTCTAGAAATCTTTGAAGATGTTACAGCTGGCGCTCACGGGTACTTAATTGTTGATCTAACACCCTCATGTCCAGAACGCTACAGACTAAGGACTGGGATACTTCCTCATCAACGTCACACTGTGTCCATACCAAAAACGTCTGCTTAAGTTATGTCAGTGCGTATAAAAAGAAACGCGGGTTTACTTAAGGAACTATAGCATGCTCCTTCAAAGAAACGTAAAGACATTTTGATGCATAGTTCTCGGGACTTTATTCAAGCTCTCGGTGAGATCGCCCTGAATGTTTTGAAGGGGACTGTACCATTGTCGCAGGCTCAGTTCAAAAAACTGAAAAAACAGAAGAAAAACATCAGACTCTTGGCTAATAAAAAAGTGTGCGTGAAGCGTGAAGGATTCTTAAAAAGCTGTTGCCGTTGCTATCGGCAGCTGTTCCAATCATTGGAAATCTAATAGGACGACTTGTAAAGAAGTAAAACACGATGAAGACTGTCCAGAAAATGTATCTCGTCTTTCCTCAGCAAATTATCCAGTTATGACGTCCAACCACCGACATCCGTGAAACTGCCAAAGATGAATTGAATGAGAAGATGAGGATCATTCTAAATGATTCTCAGTCTAACTCGTATGAGAAGATAAAAAAGTATAATGCTCGATTGCAGAGATATTTAACCTTTACTAAAGAGGATCAGAGAGACCAAAGGAGAGTAACTCTGACTTTACAATGAGATGGAGTCAGCGATCATCCCCACGACTCTGACAGTCGTGTCGAAAGTGTTCTAAAAACACCCACTGTAACAGATGACTTGGGTAAGGATATTCTAAATAGCCTTCCGTCAAAAGCTCGAAGAAATGCTGAATACATTATCCAGAGGATATCCAAAGACGGTGGTGGTTGGAATATGAATGGTGAATTTATGTATGAAGGAAGTGCTGTAAAAGGCTCTCATGTGATCGATATATTCAAGTACCTTTCCCTACCGTATAAGAAAACAAGTTCTTCGTTACCTGAGGGATGGTCCGAGTTTCTCGTCACATTATTAAAGCTAAAATGCCTCTCACACTGCTGTCCAATCCTGAATCGAGGGCTCAATATCAGAGACTTAAATTGAATTCTATCTTACGAAAGAAAAGTATAGCTGAGAGCTGGTCTCCCGACCCAAAGGACCCTAAAGTGACACCTCAACGACGCTTGACGCGTGTAGTGACCAAAGGGAAGAAATTGTCTCTAACACCTCGATGGGTTTCCTGAATAATTGTCTTGTACACAGTTATTGTCTTTTCATCAAAGAAATGTTTTATTGAATTACCATGAGATTACAGATTTTTTTTAAATACACACACGCACAATAAGATTAGTCACACGTTACAATAGTCTTTAAAATACAGAAGAGAACAGTTTTGTTGTTTCCATGGACAGTGTGCACATCTTTTTAGACATTGTTGATGATCTTTCACAAAGTTGTATAGCATGAGGTCGTTTTTTAAGTTATCGTCACTGTATAGACTTAATACTTCTCCGATAGACAACCCTCTAGCACGATGACAGAGGTAGAAGACGCAATGATGACCACATACAAACGATAGAGGGTGCTGTAGTTGACCATTGTTGTACTTGATGACCTCTGAATGTTTCTTGAGGAACTTTAAAATATTTTCAGGGTAATGTGCAAAGTAGGGCCCCATTCCAAACGAGTCAAAGAAAGTTGTTCTCCCGTCTTCTTTGAGAGTTAAAGCCAGCCAGTGCACTTCTGGTTTATGTGCCGGATGTGTGTTGACGATGAAATATGCAGGCAGTCTGAGGGGTTGTGTCAATTGAGGCAACTTATCCGACGGCCACACACCGTAAAATGTGTCGCCCATGAGACCTCTCAGCAGCCTCTGTAACTGGAGACTATCCATAACTTTTATAATAATAGTCCACCAGCACTTGTCTTTTTGCATCAATCTCCAGAATGGAATCATAACAAGCGTACACAATCAGTGTTAGGGTGTTTGGTGAAGCAACTCTGAATCTCATCTCCAGTCTTAAATTCCCTTTTGAGACAGCTGAGAGAGCGTCGTTGTCATCGGCTGGATTGAGATTAAATGCAAACAGCGAATATCCGCTGTTAAAACCTTCGCGGTCAATGCTTAGATACTTCAAATGTCTTCCTGTAGCTAGAATCATGTTATAAAACTCTTTGACCGCCATACCGTTGTTAAACTGAGGTTGAAAAGCTTTAGCGGGGATCTGTCGACCGTCCTGACAGAGGGCTAGATATTCATGTTGAACGGGCAGAGATCTTTCCTACCGGAAAATGCCTCATGACGCACCATCCCTAAAACCACGGATTTAGGTCTTGAACCCAGAAATAAACTCTCCTGGGTACATATTCTCGAGTTCTCTGGAATGGAGTATGTTTTTACGTTGACTCGTGAGAGGGGGTAGAGAGCATTTCCTTTTAACAAACCCGCTGCATGACGTATTCTCACAGCTGGCGAAACAGTGACTTTCTTCACAAACAGAGAGGTGCCAAGGATTTTCAGACGAAAGGTGGAGTTGCGAGGTCCGGTCAGGCAGAAGGCATCATTCGCCCTGGTGAGTTTAATTCTTAAATCGACCGAGTTTAATAACAGTCTCTCACAGAAAAATATGTCGCTGTGCAGAGGACTGAGAAGATGTACTTCTCTGGACCTGCTCGTGAACTCAGCCCGTTTATTAAGGCCTGCGTTGGGACCGTTTACAGTGATGATCGAGTCAACCGACCCAGGTGTGTCTTGGTAAAAAAGGCCGGCGCTAAACTGTGTTTTAAGAGTGTCGCCTGAAAAGTTGAGAAGTGTTTCGATCATAGCTCTGTACGGGTGAGTGGAACTGGACTGCGAAATCATCCGATCCCCCAGAACCACATCGCACTGGTCAAAGATTGTGTTTAGAGGATAATTGATGAGACCGACTGCTGCGTCGTTAGCCAGCGGTGTGCCATCGGCGTTAGTAATTCTTGCACACACGAGTAGAAGGGTGTCGTTTAGGTCTAGATACTTTTCGCCGTCTCCTGGTATAAAAAACTCAATCGCTGATCGCGGCTACTGGAGCAATTTCAGTGTAAATTTTGTCCTCGATGGAAAGCCGTGTCATCGGCGGCGTGAATAAATCCAGTTCTGCCAATGTGCATTCAGCAGATTTCTGGTGTAGGAGTGCCATGTTACTGTATATAAGGTTTTTTAAAGTATATCAGAGCTCCCTCTGGACTTCCTCTTGGCCCGTTTGCTTCTGTCAACTGACTTCTTTCTTTTTTTGTTTGTACGTTTATTAGAGCTCTGTGTTACATGTCGTCCTGGAGGGCGTCTCTTTGTTCTTCGTGATAAGACAGCTATACCTCCTGACCCTTCCTGTCTCTGTTGATCGCTCATTCCTCTCATGGTACAGGTGAACATATCTGTGGCTATGTTACCCACTGCTGATTTGAGATGGGGTTTCGCTATGGCGATACCTCTTTTCAACAAAGGTGATATAAACCGAAACATTTTTGAGAAGAGGGAACCGATGCCTCGTCCGTACATAACCGGGGCACCGTCAAAACCGGGTAGCTCTCCGCCCACCTGTTTTTCATAATATTGTACAACTCTGTGCGGGTCGTCTCTTAAGCCTGCATGAACCATTGTGTTTGTTTTTGACTTGGTCTGCAAAGGCTGGTTATCCCTTTGGTGTTGTTGTGATCAATGAATTTCCAGACGTCGATGCAAGGGCTATATAATATCCTCTCAAGTAACAGGTCTAAAGTGTAGAGTCAACACCACCTTTCCAAATGTAAAATTGACTGGTTTGTTGAGATCTGGTTTAATTTGTGTCTGAATATTTTCAATATGGTTCTTGGCAACCGGTAAATAGTAAGCAGGGTTAAAATGCTGTGTGATTATATCTGAGTAACTACCCTTGATTTCCACCGTTCTTAAAAGCGGTGCATATGCATCCTCTACAAGCTGCGGTCTTACAACGTCAGTAGAGATGGTAAAACCCCACTTTTAAATCAACAGGATGGGGCGCTCTGAACTCGCAATAAATGATGCAATTAGCAGGATCTACACCTAACATGTAAGCCAAAGGCGAGTTAAAAAGCACTAGGTTCTGACTGTCTCCTTGAAGATCAATGTTTTGCCGTGCACGGTCAAACAGGAAGCATATATTCTCATTGTTTTTTTTTTAAAGTTTGCTCCATCTCGGTTGTAATCTGATTAAGTGAGCTGTAATATCCAACCGTCTTTTTTCCTCTGAGCTGAGGCGCTGGCGTCAGGATCCGGAGCCCAAAGTCTCGCCATGGCTCTATGAAATTCATCTTTATGAAGCCGCGACGTGTTACCATCTGAATCTGATCCTCTCGGAGCAGCCGTGTTGGTGTTGGAGTCAGCTCCTCTATGGTTTGGTTTCCAGTAAAATGACGACGTATCCTCTGGAATATTATGCCACGTGTGAGGGTATGTAATCTCCGTCAAAGCAACCTCCCATTTTCCGTTTAAATCGATATGTTGTGCTAAATGCGGAAAGTACCAATTGAGTTGTCTTTAAAAACTTTTGCACTGGCGTTTGATGGTAAAGTCACATAGAAGCCCCATTCTTTGAGCCCTACATGATGATATGATGCCTGGTGTGAAGGAGGATCGTCTTATATATATTTTACATCTGAAGCTTTTACCCAGCTGTTGAATTTTTCAGGCCAGTTCTTCCACTGGACAAAGACTTGTCTCTCTCCTTTAACGGCGCGTTCCTTGAGAACGAGTTGTACTTTTTGTAATTCTTGATCATAAAATGACCCCTGGATGGGTTTGCCATCGAAATCTTTCAATTTATACACAGGCGGGTTGCGATGAATACATTCAGTTATTGTAAATATCTCATCTGTAAAACTCTGCTCGTACTTTTTGTCAAATACACCTCGTAGTTTTGATATCCTAACATGATCGCCCTCCATAAATTTGGCTTCTGCCGACCTTTTGACGGTCTAATGTAAAGATTGTCAAACACCAATCTAAAGAAATTTCGACAGGAGGCAAAATTTATTTACTTACTTCCATCGGTGTCATTTTTATACGACTGTGATAGCTGTGATTATAACTCTTTACTAGATCCTGTAAAACCTCGATGTAACGTTTGTGTAATGTAATGTTTTTAGCTGTTAAATATCTCCACATCAGATTTTTAAGAGTTTTTTCTTTACCACAGGGGCCTTAACGTCAGTCGCTGTTGAAAAATTTCCATCAAAGCCCGGAAACTCTTCTTAAAAAAATTATTTACCGTCATCCGTCTGTAGCTTTGCAGGCGTCTCGCTCTCCTCCAGCACTGATTCGAACGCCTTCACTGTCTCAATCGCAGTCTTTCTTTTTAAAACGCGTACATAGGCCTTTTTTGAAAATACATCGATAACGGTCAACAAGTAATTTTGATCGTCGTTATATCTAGCCAATGCCTGCATGTCTTCTGTTCATCACTTTTATGGACAGAATTTCTAGGCGTAGCCAGGGGTTGGAGGGGATCCGGTTCGGGAACCACAGAATTTCATCTCTGCTATTTGCGGACGATGTTGTTCTGCTGGCCTCATCGGACCGGGACCTTCAGCATGCACTGGGGGGGTTTGCAGCCGAGTGTGAAGCGGCCGGGATGAGGATCAGCACCTCCAAGTCTGAGGCCATGGTTCTCGACCGGAATAAGGTGGTTTGCTTTCTCCGGGTCGGTGGAGAGTTCTTGCCCCAAGTGGTGGAATTTAAGTATCTCGGGGTCTTGTTCTCGAGTGAGGCAAAAGGGGAGCGTGAGATTGATAAACGGGTCGGTGCAGCGGCAGCAGTGATGTGGTCGCTGTATCGGACCGTCGTGGTGAAGAGGGAGCTGAGTCGCAAGAGGAAGCTCTCGATTTACCGATCGATCTACGTTCCCACCTTCACCTATGGTCACGAGCTTTGGGTAATGACCGAAAGGATGAGATCGCGGATACAACCGGCTGAAATGAGTTTCCTCCGCCCGGTGGCTGGGCGCACCCTTAGAGATAGGGTGAGGAGTTCGGTCATCCGGGAGGAGCTCGGGGTGGAGCCGCTGCTCCTCCACATCGAGAGGAACCAGTTGAGGTGGCTCGGGCATCTGATCCTGGACGCTTCCCTGGGGAGGTGTTCGGGGCATGTCCTACCGGGAGGCGAAGGCGATCCACCCCTCCATAGCTCCCGGGGTGAAAAGGATTGTAATAAACTCTTTTAATGATGTGTTTCACCGACATGTTAAACGAGAAATGAATGAGCTGAGATCCGAATATGCTTCTTAATGTTTTTTATTCAACAGGTTATGTCAGCATTCGAACGTAATGCTATACGAAGATATAAGATATAAAAAGATATTAAATATATATACATATATACACATAAAAAATATGTATATATATATATATATATATATATATATATATATATATATATATATATATATATATATATATATATATATATATATATATATATATATATATATATTATTTATATATATATATATATATATATATTCTTGCATTTCACAAAACAGGTACTTGTTTTACTGTCAGATCTGGCATCTTTTCCGTTTCTTCACAACTGTATCCAATGCATCCATTGCAGATTGGTTGGGTGATGTGAGCTTGACCTTTTCAATGACGGCAGTTGCTGGGCATCGAGGTGGCCTGGCTCGACTCTGCAGCTTGGTAGTGACAAGTGCTTTGCCAAGTTCTTCCAGGAAAAGCCGACGTATATATATATATATATATATATATATATATATATATATATATATATATATATATATATATATATATATATATATATATATATATATATATATATATATATATATATATATATATATATATATATATATATTATACACACAGGGTGATATTTATACAGCTGTCCAAACCCCTCCCTTCGTTATTTTCCTTCCAGTTATAAAACAAGGTAGGATAGGGTTAATTATTCCCCTTCCTGTCATAAAACAAGCGGGGTGGTTACTATTTTAATTTCCTTTTGACATAAAAAAGGGAGAGGGGTATTATTTTAATTACTTTTTGATATAAAAAGGGGGAGGGGTTGTTATTTTAATTTCTTTTTTATATAAAAAAGGGGCGGGAGGGGTTTTATTACCTCTGGGGGACCATAAAGCAATACAGGTTTGACATTTTGGTGTATGCTTCTACTCTCTCACACCCTTATTTTACAAACCCAGGTCGGTTTCATTTGCCATTAAAAGAAAAGTGGAAATGGAACTTCAAAGTCTCCACGACCGAACAGCATCCGATTCCAAGAATGGAGGATATGATGTCAAGCCTGGCAGGGGGACAGAAGTTCACAAAACTCAATATGAGCCATGCATATCAGCAAATAGTCCTTGAAGAGGAATCAAGGAAGTTTGTGAGTGTCAGCACTCACAAAGGTCTTTTTACATATACACGTCTGCCTTTTGGAGTAAACTCCAGTCCTGCTATTTTCCAACGCACCATGGAGAATGTACTTCAAGGTATGGCAAATGTGGCAGTGTATTTAGAGGACATTATATTGAGAGGAAGAGATGACAGCATCTGCAAACACTCAACGAAGTGCTGCAGAGCTTGGTGGATAAAGGGCTGTGGTTGAAACGGAGCAAGCGTCAGTTCATGGAAAACAAAGTAACATTCTTGAGTAATCAAGTGGACAGGACAGGCCTGCATCCAATGTCAGCGAAGGTCAAAGCAGTCCAGGATGCTCTGGTACCATATCTGCCCCATTTTTCAATGTTCATCTTGTTCAATGCTCTCCACATAATGGACAGAATGTAACAGATGTTATTCTTGCATTTCACAAAACAGGTACTTGTTTTACTGTCAGATCTGGCATCTTTTCCGTTTCTTCACAATTGTATCCAATGCATCCATTGCAGATTGGTTGGGTGATGTGAGCTTGACCTTTTCAATGACGGCAGTTGCTGGGCATCGAGGTGGCCTGGCTCGACTCTGCAGCTTGGGAGTGACAAGTGCTTTGCTAAGTTCTTCCAGGAAAAGCCGACGTCGGTTCCGTTTGAGCAAATATTGAGCAATGCAGAGGTCTGCCCTGCACCTTCAGAATTTCCTTGGGAGGTTCTGGCTTATTTTTTCTGACTGTTCCCGCTGTTCAGCTTTCTATTCTGCAGTTCATCTCCAAGGCGATAGGATGTAAATGTAAATGTGACGTCACGTGATTTTATGACATTGCAGCCCTTTATTCATCTCCAGCACCACACGCATCCCCTGATTCTTCTCGGCTGCTCCTCCAGGTAGCTTTCCACTGTATACGTGCATATTCCCGGCATAGCTAGATTTTGCTTCACAGGCCACCCATATTTTGATGCCATACTTGGCGGGCTTGTTAGGCATGTACTGTAAACCTTCTGTAGCTCATTTTTGGTGTGTTTGTCAAAGAGACTACATGAGAACACTGACAAGAACAAGGGAGAGAAAGTTTCCCCTCTACACACAGCTGGGTCTGAATGGCTATTCAGACAATCAAATCAATCAAAATACACATAGCTGGGCAGTCTAAATAGGTATATCAGAGAGACATGTTTATTTTGGGTCTGAACAGCCACTTACCCACATTAAAGAATCCGGGTCAAAATGACCTGCAACATCATCTTTGTGTACCAACTCTGTACAGACACTTCACTTGACATCAAATTGTCCAGATTTTACACATCTGTTCATGACCCTTAATGAGGAAAAGTCACAAAATTTCATGAAGAAAAAGTCAGGATAACCACTACTTTTATGAACACAAAAACGGATATGGGTCAAATTGACCCTAAGCATAATACGAGGGTTAAAGCTTTTCTAGGTTTGCTAAACTTTTATAACAAATTCTTGCCGAACTTGTCTACTGTGCTGGCTCCATTACACAAGTTACTGAGGAAAGATGAGAAATGGAGGTGGGCGGTTGAGCAAGAAGAGGCTTTTAAGCAGGCAAAGAAGTTACTACAAAGCAGTCAAGTGTTGGTTCATTACGATGAACAAAAACAACTGGTACTGTCATGTGATACCTCACCTTATGGGGTGGGGGCAGTCTTGGCACACAGACTGGAAGGGGGAGCAGAAAACTCATGGGAGGCACAGCTTTTCCTTCATGAAACAGACTGAATAAGGGCTTATGGTCTGTGTACAAATCACAAATTTAAGTCCACACAAATATTTGTGAAAGTACTGCACCCCAAAAATAACTGCTAAGCCCTCTTTATCCAACTGCAAATAGTTTTTTTCTGCTGCTGTGAGTGTGTGTGACGCATGAATTCTCAGAGGATCATGAGATGGGCTATTCTGTTAAGAGCATATGAATATGCCATGGTGTACCGACGTGGACAGGACAATGCAAACGCAGATGCTCTCAGTAGACTTCCACTTCCAGAGAAACTTGGGCATCCAGACTCAGAAGACCAGGTATTATTGGTAGAGCAGGATCAGAGTTCAGTGGTCAACTCGGAAGAGCTTTGTAGGTGGACCAGTAAAGACCCCGTACTCGCCCGAGAGAATAAATACATACTCAGAGGGTGGCCCTGTAACCTGGATGTTGCTTTCAGTCCATACACTATGAAGCAACAGGAGCTGAGTGTACAAGATGGGTGTGTACTGTGGGTGTGCCGTGTGGTGATTCGGGAAAAAGGATGTGGTCTTACGTGGAAGCAGCATCAATTGCACCCTGAAATGAGTTAAATGAAGGGTTTGGCTCGTAGCTATATGTGGTGGCCTAATATAGACAGTGATATTGAAAGTTCGGTCAAATCGTGTTCCACTTGTCAGGAACACCAGAACGCTTCGGCCTGTGCACCGCTACACCCGTGGGAGTGACCTGACCAATGGTGACGACGACTTTATGTTGATTATGCTGGGCCGTTCATGGGAAAGATGTTCTTGGTGGTGATTGATGCACATTCAAAGTGGTTGGAGGTCTACCCTGTTTCGACAGTAGAGTTTTATTCAGTTATCGGATAACTTCATAGTCAACAACAGGACTGTCTCCTGCAGAAATGTTGATGGGGAGGAAGTTGAGGTGCATGTTGGATCTGCTACACCCAAATTTGAAGAAGAAAGTGGAACTGAAACAGTCAAACCAGAAAGTTCAGCATGATCAACATGCTCGGTTCAGAAGTTTTCAGAATAGGCGACCAGGCCCGGAAGAGCGCTCGAGGCCGAGGCGCTGGAAGGAGCGAATTCAATACGAATAATAATAAAAAAAAAGTCAGCCAACTACCCCGGGAGAAGCTGCTGCCGATGATCGTCCACGCACAGAGCGGCACAAGCGCTGAGTCTCCTGCTGTTAAATCCACTCCTGCGGTGATGCGACAAGTCTCTGCCGTCACTGCGATGAGACCTCAGTCCTGCCTGAAGTTTCCGTGGTCCAGATGAGCCGCTCCACACCCCTTCAAGTCTCAAGCTTCTTCTCTTGATGTGCCAGATGCGCCGGCTCCAGCTGTAATTTCACAATTACAGAGTCACTCATTCACGCCTCTGTAATTTCACAATCACATTTTGCGGAGTGCCCTGGCACTTCCAGTGAAGTAGAAAGGCTGGTGTAATATTCCTGGAATATGTTTGTGTCCAGCTGTCCGTGGAGCCTGCCTCCCTCGCAAACAGTCCTTTAGCACGGGGCAGAAATTTTGAGCGGACCTCCAATCCTGGGGCGTCCCCCCAAAGCATGGCTACTTCAAGGCTAGCAGGCAGTCCTCTGCCCCCCTAAGTGCAGTTCACTATTCGAAATGCTAAAGCACCCGCAACACTCAAAGCAAATAATGCCAAATGGGTGTGGACTGCCGTCTGTTGGGTAAACATCCACTGCTAGTCTCATTCAATCCAGACTATTTCCCGGCGCAGTTCTGACACTCTACTGGCACGAGGACCGCACGTGGTCAGGTACGGAGCTTAATAGGTGGAGGGTTTGGATTTGTGCGCAGCGTTCCCTCTCACTCAGCGGTCATGCGCGATGCCCTCGCACCTGGAGCTTGACCTCCCCCTTGAGGAGTGACCATCCCACCCGGCGCTGACGGAGCCGCCATCGCGCAGTAGAATCGTGTCTGCACTGTCGGCAACCGGCTCATAGCGCTTGAGAACATCATTGCGCTCTTTATGAGCTCCGTGGACTCCCACAGAGATTTTGGAGACACAATAATCCGTGGTGCTCTGCTCGCGGCGCCTCCTCCACACACAGCCGCCGCCTGGGGGGAACAGCCGTATAATAGCCGAGCTGATCATCGCCACTCCTCTTGGAGAGACCAGTCGTCTGCTCTCACCTCTGCTCCCTCCAAAAGCGTAGGAAGAACTTTGTATCTAAAAGTATGCATCTAAACCTAGTCTAACTTGGAAAAAAAATAAGATGCATTACTTTGGTATCGGGTCTGTTTCTTCTATGCCCAAAATTAGGGTTTATCATCCGCCAAGTTCTCTTCCGGTTCCAGTCAGTCCGAACTCCGGCTTCAAAATTTTTTTTTTGTTTGACATCGTCTCAGGAGACCGAGCAGTATAGTAACGGTCTCTGCCTCCTTATACCTGATGCCAGAACTGTCCCTGGGGAAGTTTATGGAGCCAAGACGTTATGTTTTTCCTCAGTTTCGCCACAATAAGAAGCATAGGCGTCAAATAACTCTTTGCCGTCTCTCAACAGATCCCGGTTCCAGCCAAAAGTCAGGGGAGTTTCAATTCTGCCATTAACTCTTCTGATTACTCAGACTCGCCAGTTTTTAGCAGGGGTCGCCACAGGACCGCGAAAGCCACCACTTCAGAGGATCACTCAGTAGGAACTGCGTGCCAGACCTGCTCTGTTCTCAGCTCCCTCGTGTGATGTCTGAAGCGATGTCTGTCTGTGATTCTGTTCAGAGGCAAGCAGGACATCGTCATCTACAGAGTCATCTCTTTCTGAGGCTGATTGGGCCGGTCCCTCGGGTCTCCATCTTAGGAGAATCTTGATCAGATCTTGATCTTTGTACACTGCAAGTTTGGGGAACCGAATTCCTCTGACGGCTCAGCTGACAAAAGCGAGTGTGTTTTTGAAGAACCAGCGGGACTTGAAGTTCCCAGAGGAGTGGGCACTGTGCACCGATGACCCTTTCGTCCTAGACCCGCCCCGGAGTCCGGGTCCGCTCCTGTGCTCAAGGCTCCTATCTTGAAAGAGTATCTTCCGAATTGAAAGAGCCTGTCTCCTCACCTGCCCATATGGATCGAGAAAATACACGGTCATTGAAACGGCCTTCAGTTACACAGTCAACCCCCAGGTTCTGCGTCACCACATGGACCTGAGTGAACTCAGAGAACCAGCGGTCATGTCTGATGGAGGAGGACAGCGCTCTCCTGACAAAGCAAATAATTGAGCTACTGCCAAAGCAATCCTCCTACACTGGATTTTACTCCAGATACTTTCTGGAACCCAAGAAGACAGGAGAGTGGAGACCTGTTCTGAATCTCAGTCTCCTCAACCAATTCATGACCAGACAGCGGTTCCGGACTACCAGCAGACTCCTGGAGTGTGAGAGTGGATGACCTCCATAGATCTTGCAGAGGCCTACTTCCACAACACGGTCTCTAGTGTCTAGTGCCTCGTTTTTTCACCAAGTGCGTGGAGGAGTGGCTCGAACCACTAAGAAGACAGGGTCTGCGGATTCTGACGTACTTGGACTACTGGTTGATTGAGTCCAAACAGGATTCATGAGCGCCCACCAGCTTAGCTTAAGGGGTGTTTCTCGTAGCTGCAGAACAAATTCAATGTCTCCGAAGGGGTTTCAGAGAGTTATCAACATTTTTATGTTTGTTGGTCTGAAAGGTACAGGTCCCGCGGACTGAAAACACGTTTTCTGCACTGTTTAATCTCTGCTCAGGGCTGTCTCAGAACATGAAAATTTCGCCTGGCACGATAGCTGAAGCGGTCATTCTAGTAGGTGCTGAACTAATTCAACATTTCTGAAGTGGTTGCAGAGTGATAACATTTTTATGTTTGTCAATTCTGAAAACCACCGTCACTCGGGTGAAAACCTGTTTTTCTGAACAGTTCACTCACTGCTCAGAATAGTGCCAGAACATGAAAATATCAGCTGCAACTGTTGGAAAAAGAGTCTTTCGAGTATATTCGGCACTAAATCCACTTTTTTGGACTATTTTCAGGGTGGAATCAACAATTTTTATTCTTCCTGGTCAGAAACCGAACCTCTCTCGGGCTGAAAACGCATTTTTGCACTGTTCACTCACTGCTCAGCGATGCCTCAGAACATGAAAATTTCACCTGACACTGTAGCAGAAGCTGTCTTTCTAGCAGCAGCAGAACTAATTCAACCTCTCTGTGTGGTTTCAGAGAGTTATCAGGATTTTAATGCTTGTTCGTCTGAAAACCACCTTTTCGTGGCCTGAATACGTGTTTTCTGCTCGGTTCACTTACTGCTTAGGCGGGACTCAGAACATGAAAATGTCACCTCAAACTATAGCAGAAGTGGTATTTCTAGTAGTTGCAGAATTTAATCACGATGTCTGAAGTGGTTTCAGAGGTAAGTACATTTTTATGTTTGTAAAAATGTAATTACCACAGTCACTTGCGCTGAAAATGCGTTTTCTGCACTGTTCACTCACTGCTAAGGACTGACTCAGAACATAAAAATTTCACCTGCTACTAAAGCAGACCGGGGTCTTATTAGTAGGTGCCGATCTAATTCAACATGTTAAAATGTTGACTCGTTCCTGCCTCCTGTGACTTTCACCACTGCACTTGGGTCCTGCTCCACGTCTTGACCCGTGACAGTCAGAAGTGGTTTCAAAGATGTAACAAAATCTTTATCTTTTTCGGTGTGAAGCGCAGCTTCTCTCGGGCAGAAAACGCATTTTTTGCGCTGTTCACTCACTGATCAGAAAAGCCTCGGAACTTGACAATATCACCTGCAACTATAGGCAAAACGTTTTTAGAGGGTTATCAACTATTGTATTTTTGACAGTCTGAAACCAAGCTTCTCTCAGGCTGAAAATGCATATTCTGCACTGTTCACTGACTGATCAGAATAATCTCAGAACATAAAAATATCACCTGCCTCTATTCCAGAAGGGGTCTTTCTCATAGCTGCAGAACGAATTCAACCTGTCAGAAGAGTTATCAACATTTTTATGTTTGTCGGACAAAAAAACACAATCCCTCGGGCTGAAAACGCGTTTTCTGCACTGTTCACTCACTGCTCAGCGATGCCTCAGAACATGAAAGTTTCGCCTGCAACTACAGAAAAAACACTCTTTCGACTATATTCAACACTAATCCCATACGAATAGGGCGCTGCGACTGGCCTACAAGCAGCCGTTCCACATTTCCTGCTTCCAAGCCATGGGATGAGTTTGACGAGAGCCAGGTGCTGCTATGAGGTGGATCTGGAGACTCTGTTCCCAGAGTTGGCTGAGTTCCGTGTGGTGGAGTCAAGTACGTTCCCGCTTGATCTTCTCCTGCGCCTCATGTCATCCGCCGCCGTCGTATCGAAGTTGAGCTCTCTCTCCGCCGCCAGCTCCACTTCACTAACGGCCTGCTGGCATTGGATGGAGAGACTACACCAAGGGCACGACCGCATGTTGTCTGACCACAACTGGAAGAAATCTGGACTATTCCCGGCGCGGTTCTTACACTCCACTGGCACTAGGACCGCACTTGGTCAGGTACGGAGCTTACTGCCTGGTGGAGGGTTTGGATTCCCACCGCGGCGTTCCCGCTCATTCAGCCGTCATGCACTATGCATGATGCGTTCGCCCCGGGAGGAGTGACCATCCCACCCATGTTTACACCGTCGGCAACCAGCTCATAGTGCTTGAGAACATCACGCGCTCTTTATGAGCTCCGTGGACAGGCTCATACATCGCAGATCCTCTCTCACTTTACCAGAGATTTTGGAGTTTCAACAGTCTGTCGGCGTGGTGCTACGCTCGTGGCGCCTCCTCCACACACAGCCACTGCCCGGGGGGGAACACCGTCACTGGTCGAAGGGGCGGGGTGACCTCAGCCGTCCAAATCATAGCTGTGCTGATCATCGCTTCTCATCTTGGAGAGACCAGTCCGCTGCTCTCACCTCTGCTCCCTCCAAAATCGTGAAGAAAACTTTGTATCTGAAACTATGCATCTGTAACAGGTCTGAATACTGTGACCTTGTCTTCAGTTCAAACGTGGCGTCTCAATGTGGTCAGTAGAACGCCGTCTGAAACAAAATGCGGACAGAGCCACACAAAGCTTTCACATTTGTCGATGGTGAGAAAAGTAATCCAAGGGATTCTGTTTTTTCTTTGTGGTAACCCACACCACAATTAGATGTCTTTCTGAAACATCACTCCCAAACATCTCACTTTGTCATACAACAACTGTCATACATCATGCACATGCATAATTTATTTTCATCTGAATGTATAACTCTGCCATTAAACCTTTTGGCTAGTGTTGGGAAATAATAAAACTTTACTTTTCACCGTTATTCACCACAAGGAAACCGAACTCCACACAACTCAATCACCCGTGCCATGTCAGCGTAGGTTGTCAGTATGAGCTTACAAGTGCCACATCCACACAGAGCGAACTCAAAGTACGAAGGAAAAACAGTATACTTAAAAACCATGTCACCATCCACACACTCAGACCCCCAATCAATCAATCCCAAGTGGAACAAGCATTATAAACAAATGGATTTGACTAACCTGAAACTAAATGAGGACAGAGTCACACTAGGCTTCCACATTTGTCGATGGTGAGAAAAGTAATAAAAAAAAGTGTCACTTCCTATTTACCCACACATCTTCAATGCCTAACCTCTGTCCTTTCCTGCCCTCTACTGACCTAATTATATACCTGCCGGTTAATCAACTCCATTAAATTATTTAATTAAAATAATTAAATGACATCTAACACATACTCTGTGACCACACATAAATGGCCGTCACACTAGAAAGGCAGTTTTTTGTCATCAAATTGTCATGTTCTGAGGCCTTCGCTGAGCAGTGACTGAACATTGCAGAAAACGCTTTTTCAGCCCTCTCTGAAACCACTTCAGACAAGTTGAATTAGTTTGGCACTTACTAAAAACACTCCTTCTGCTTATATTGGCACGTGAAATGTTTATGTTCTGAGGCATCCCTGTGCAGTGAGTGAACAGTGCATAAAACATGTTTTCAGGCTGAGAGAAGCTCGGTTTCTGACCAGGAAAAAAGAAGTTGATAACACACTGATAAACAGTTCAGAAAGGTACATTTAGTGCTGAATATACTAGAAAGAGAGTTTTTCCTATTGTTGCAGTTGAAGTTTTCATGTTCTGAGTCACGACTGAGCAGTGTTTGAACAGTGCAGTGAACGCCATTTTCAAAACATAAAATCGCTTTGAATGTGTGAGTGCTGAATATACTAGAAATAGTCTTTTTGCTATATTTACACTTGATATTTTCACTGCTCTCAGGCTATTCTGATTAGTCAGTGAAGAGTGCAGAAAATGCTTTTTCTCCCGAGGGACAGTGGTTTTCAGACCGACAATCATTAAAATGTTGATAACTCATTGAAACCACTTCAGAGAGGTTGTATTAGTTCTGCAGCTACTAGAAAGACTATAGCAGATTCTGCTATAGTATTAGTTGAAATTTTCATGTTCTGAGGCATCGCTGAGAAAACGTCTAAAAAAAGTTCTGAAATGTACGTTTAGTGTTGAATATACTAGAAAGAGTGCCTTTCCTATAGTGGCAAGTGAAATTTTCATGTTGTGAGGCATCCCTGAGCAGTGAGTAAACAGTGCATAAAACGTGTTTTCAGCCAAAGGAATAATAGTAATAGAGATAGAAGTAAAAATGTTGATAACTCTCTTAAATCACTTTAGACAGGTTGAGTTAGTTCTGCACCTTGTCGAAATACCTTTTCTGCTATAGTGGCAGGTGAAATTTTCATCTTCTGGGGAATCGCTGAGCAGTGAGTGAACAGTGCGTAAAATGCGTTTCCGGCCAAAGAGAATGTAGGTTTCGGAACGGCAAAAATAAAATTGTTGATAACCCTCTAAAAACAGTTCAAAAATGTAGGTTTAGTGTTGAATATATTAGAAAGACTGTTTTTGCAGGTAATATTTTCAGGTTCTTAAAATATTCTGATCAGTGAGTGAACAGTGCAAGAAAACACGTTTTCAGCTCGAGAGAAGCTCGGTTTCTAAAACAGGAAAAAAAATAGTTGATAACCCCCTGAAATACAGTTCAGAAATGTAGGTTCAGTGTTTATTTTACGAGAAAGAGTGTTTCTCCTATAGCTGCTCGAGAAATTTTCATGTTATCTGGCATCCCTGAGCAGTGAGTGAACAGTGCATAAAATGCGTTTTCACCCAAAGAAAACGTGGTTTACAGACCGACAAAAATAAAAATGTTAACACTCTTAAAACACTTCAGACAGGTTGAGTTAGTTCTGCACCTTGTAGTAATACCGTTTCTGCTATAGTGGCAGGTGAAAATTTCATTTTCTGGGGCATCGCTCTGCAGTGAGTGAACAGTGCGTAAAACGCGTTTTCGTCTGAAGAGAATGTGGGTTGGGGACCGGCAAAAATAAAATTGTTGATAACCCTCTAAAAACAGTTCAGACAGCATAGATTTCTGCTGCAACTACAAAAAAGACCCTTTCTGCTGTCGTGGGAGGTGAAAATTTAATCTTCTGAAGCTTCCCTCAGAAGTTGTGGCACAATGCAGAAAACGCGTTTTCAGTCTGAGATAAGGTGGGTTTCGGAACGCCAAACCTAAAATGTTGATAACTTTCGAAAAACACTTCAAACAGCTTAGATTTGATGTGCAACTACTAGACCCATTCTCCTATACTGGGAGGTCAAAATGTCATGTTCTGAAGATTCCCTGAGACGTTATGGCACAATGCAGAAAATGCTTTTTCAGTCTGAGATAAGGTTGGTTTCGGAACGCCAAGCACCTTTATCTGCCCTTTATCTTCTCTTTATCTGCTTTCAATCATTCCTTATTTCCATCTCTCTTTGACTGTAGTCCGAGTGTAGGAGAAATGGAAGGAATATTGAGATCAGGAGGCAAAGCCCTTGCTTCGCCTGCTGGTCTCTCCCTCTGGCCAAGAACTTGACCGTGCAGAAGAGGAGACCACATGGCGATGGATGCACCCCCACCAGGAACCTTGTGTGACCCAGCTGGATTGCTCCGTCGCTTCTCCCATCCATCAATGACTGAAGTCCGGGTGTAGCAGAGATGGGAGAACCTTTGGCTAATGTGGAGATGCGCTAGCCGGGGCTCCGCCCGTAACTCCAGGTTCGCCAGGCAGGTCAACTTGACTAGGTGGAGAGAGAATCCTCACCACATAGACTGTCCTGAGATAAACAATGCGGAGTGCAAACAGGAAAGAACTACAACGTCCAGACGCCTTAATGATTGGAGCTGGACCTTGTGTGGGGAGCAACACTGCGGATAAGTGCGCAGGAGAAGCGTCACCAAATTAGGTGAAGATTCACCGGTGGCCTGTCTCTAATCACAGAGGGGTGGCGTGCCAAGAGACCTGCTGCTATCTCCAAACGCCAGGTCTCACGCCAGTCCGGCCTACTCGATGTCTTACGGCAATGACCTCACCCCCAAGGTTGCGCAAAATGTTGTTAGTCCGAATGTAGTGAAGTTTCACGAGTAACCCTCCATACAGCGGGTATGGGTGTCCCCCTGGGGCCCTCTTGTTGCCAAACCAGGTACTTCCCTGCTCCGGCGACTACACAGGGGAACCTGACGCCATCCCATGGCCACAGCACTAGTTTGAGCCCAACGTGGAAGAACTAGGCACTAATAACCGTCCATATTTGGAGGGAGAACTCGCCAGTGGAGACACGTTTGGCCCATGACAAAGCGCTGCCAAAGAGAGCGATTCTCTCATCTATTGTCCAGAGCTGCTGGAAGCACCTGTAAACAGGACAACGTGAGGCAAAGAAGAAGGTGCTCCGTCAGACAAATAGAAATCTGCAAAAGATGAGGCAGAAGCCGAGGAGGCTGCTTGGCAGGTTTCTGCCAAGGAAACTCCTCTGATGGCAGCTATGGATGTTGTCCCTTTTTACCACCTGCCAGAGCCACCCACAGCTTATCTGTTTTCCTGAAGGCTCTCACTGCAAGCGCCAGTGATTCTCATCCGGGTGGCGGGTAAGACAGAAAGGCTTCACTGAAAAATTGCTGACCTTGGCACAAAGAAATTTGTGAAAAAAGACTAATCGAGAAGGCACATAGTTCTCCAAACCCTCCTGATGGAGGCCAGGCCCAGGAGGAGAGCTGCTCCAAAGGAGCCTGATCAAGGGGCTTGAAGGGAGCTTCAGAGAGAGTATTATATACCAATTGAAGATCCCAATAGGGGCAGATGCGTCTGGAGATAGGTCTGAGTCTTCGAGATCCCTGCATGAACTGGACTAGCAACGGACAACAGTCCACACCCATTTAGCATTACATGCTTTGAGTGTTGAGGGTGATTTAGCATTTAGGACCACCTGCTAGCCTTGAAGTAGCCCCCTGCTGCAGGACTGTTTGCAGGACATGAACTGGTTGCAGCACACCCTTGTGTGAGTGTGTGTGTGAGCACAGGTGGCAGAGTTACGCAGTCCAGAACACCTCCCGGGACTCTGGAACACCTATGAGGTCATCTTGACCACAAAGCTTAAACCCCAGCCTTGCAATGTGGCCTGACCTGAGAACCATGAGCAATTACCATGGCCATCCATACCGGACGTCTGACTGGCACCGCTGGCTCCTTTGCAGACAGCCTTCAAGGAGATGCACGTTTTACTGCACTGAACCGCCTGTAATGTCACCGGCGATGTTGCTTTGGTATGACGGAAGGTGGTGTGCCCATGGTCCTGTCAATATCTCCGATGGCCAGGGCCTCACACGGGACCGGCCTATGAGACTTCTTATGCAACCGCCACGCCCAGGGTCTATCCAGCGTGAATGAATTAATGAATGGGTTGTGAAGATGTAGCATTAACAACCCCTCATACATAGAGTGTAATTTTACACTCTGGGTGGCAGGAGCTGCCGCCTCATCTTTGTCACCTTAAGCTGATATAGAAGGTGGCGTTTACAACCCCTCATATATGGTGTGTACCCTACACTGTGGATCAGCAGGAACTGCGTTGCCCTCGTTTAGCCACTCTGCGGCTGAAATAGAAAGTGGCATTAACAGTCCTCCAAACCTATAGGGAAAACATTTACTGAGCAGCTACAGTCAGGGTTCTAGTCTGAGCTGAGCAAGAAAGAGGGAGTTTATTCACAAATGAATAAACAGTCATGCAGGAATCCGGTGGATCTCGGGACGCTGCACTCTGCACAGCACTGTAATGAAGCAGATACTGGTGTCCCAGAGCCAGTGCTGTGAATGAGGGCCGAAGGTTTGCAGGGTTCGGCTGCTCCTGAAGACAGAATGACATGAGACATGAGATACTCCCTTGAAAGCAGCCACAGATGTTGCCAGGCATCTCGTCAAGTGTGCTCTCAGGGATTCCGGTGCCCGTTATTTCGCAATCTCATAGGCTTTCATGATGGCAATTCTAAGCCAATGTGAAAACCTGTGAGTGGACAGCGCCTGCCCCTTCTTACCACCAGGGAGAGCCACCCACAGACTGTCCGTCTTTCCGAAGGTTTGGACTCGATCCAGTTAAGCTTTTAGCGCTGCTCGTATGAATGGGGAGGAGGGCAGAAAGTCTTTACTGATAAGGTGCTGACCTGTGAAGAAGAAGAGAGACATTTAGGTGCGATGGCAGGGTTGGGTCTAAGTGATACCGCCGAGTCATCGACACCAAAAGAGATGCAATCAGGGTTGATCGAAAAAGAGCTACTAGCTCCTTGGAGGCCTGATCAAGTGGCTCAAAAGGGGCTTCGGAGAGTGAATTGAGTACCAGCTGCAGGTCCCAGTAATGACATAAAGGTCTTGAGGTTGGTCTAAGCCTTTTCACTCATCTCATGAAACGGCTCACTTGACGATGCTTGCCGAAGGGGTGGCCGTCCAGACCATTGTGTAGCATGGAAAGGGCTGCTACATAAACCCGTAATGTAGGGCTGCTCCGACCTTGGTTAACCAGATGCTGCAGAAACAAGAGGATGAGAGAAATAGTTGCCGATAATGGGCAGGCTGACTGGGTTCCACACCACCGGGGAAACATGTCCAATTAGCATTGTATACTCTGAGGGTTGGCAGAGCTTAAACGTTCTGAAAAGTCAATTGGACATCAGGGGGCAAGTGACTGATTGTTAACCCTGGAGAAGCCAAACCTTGCGGGGTGGTTCTAGACCTCAGGGTTCCTGATGTTTGCAGAAGCGCTGACCTCGATGGAGGGAACTCCCAGTGGCCTTTGATCCGCATATGACACATCTCCGGATACCAGCTGGAGCTGGGGCTGTTTGGATTAAGGGAAGGAGGGGGAAAGGCATACAGGAGGCCTTTTGGCCACCTTGGATGAGCCAGGGCGTCCACATCCAGTGGAAGGTCATCAGATCTACGGGGAGAGAACCAGAGAGGACATTTGAAGCTCTATCTGCTGGCAAAGACATCAGCCACTGGGTGGCCGAAAAACTCGCTGATCATGTTTGCCATCTCCTGAGATAAACTCCATTAATCTGGCAGAGCCCTCAATGAGGCTAAATGTACATCAGCCCAGAGAAAAAATCTTTGTGGCGAGGTTGTGTGACACAGACGACCTCACGCCACCCTGACGGTTGATGTAGGCCACTGTGGTGGCGCTGTCTGATCTCACCATAACGTCGTTCCCAATTAGATGGAGAGAAAGGGCCACCAACACTCTAAAACCGCCAACAGTTCCATCGGGTTCATGTGACGACCTTCGGAACTGCTCCAGATCCCGCTGACGCAGATCTGATCCAGGTGGCCTCCCCCGCCGGACAGAGATGCATCTGTAAATACTTGTAGGAATTGTTGGATCCTGAAAAGCGCGCTGAGTCCCAGTCAGAGCACGACTTTCCTGGGGGTCATGCTGGACTCAGTCTCCGGTCAGGCCCGACACTCGAGATTTGTCTTCTGGTCTTTGGTCTGGAGTCGGGTGAGGGTGCAGACCGCGAAACCACTTCTGAAGACCTCGCATGTTGAGCAGACCAAGGCGTGGGCCCCTGCCTCAATCGCGCGATGTGGTCCAACACCAATCTGGTGTGTGCTCATGACTCCTGTTTGGACCTGGCTAGAATCAACCAGTAGTCCAAGTACGTCAGAATCCGCACACCCTGTCTCCTTAGTGGTTCGAGCCCCGCCTTCATGCACTTGGCGAAGGTGCGAGGCACAAGACACTAGAAACTGTGTTGTGGAAGTAGGCGTGTGCAAGATCTATGGAGGTCATCCACTCTCACACTCTGACGCACTCCAGGAGTCTCCTGCTGGTCCGGAACCGCTATCTGGTCATGAATTGGTTGAGGAGACTGAGGTGCAGAACATGTCTCCACTGTGTCTTTTTGGGTCCTAGAAAGTACCTGGAGTAAAACCTAGCGTATCTGGATCGCTTTGCCACTCGTACAATTACTTCCTTTGACAGGAGAGCGCGGTCCTCCTCCATCAGACACGACAGCTGGTTCTCTGAGTTCACCCTGGTCCACGTGGTGTCGCAGAACCTCGGGGTTGACTGTGAATCTGAAAGACGTGTCAATGACCGAATATCTTCTCGATCCATATGGGCAGGTGAGGAGACAGGCGCTTTCAATTCAGAAGATACTCTTTCAAGACTGGCGACCTGACCACAGGAGAGGACTCCGGGTAGGGTCCAGGATGACAGGGTCGTCGGTGCACAGCGCCCACTCCTCTGGGCACTTCAAGTCCCGCTGGTTGTTCAAAAACAGACTTGCTTTTTTCAGCTGAGCCATCAGAGGAAGTAGGGCCACCAAACTTGTATTGTACCTTGATCTGACACAGCAATTCTTCTGAGATGGACACCTGAGGGACCGGCCCAATCTCAGAAAGAGATGACTAGGCAGGACAATGTCCTGCTTGCCTCTGAGAGGTTTGGAGGGCTGCAGAGAACAGAATCACAGACAGACATCGCATCAGACATCGCGTGAGGGAGCTGAGAACAGAGCAGGTCTGGCACGCAGCGCCTACTGTGAGAGCCTCTCAAGTGGTGGCTTTCACAGTCCTGTGGCGACCCCTGCTAAAAACTGGCGAGTCTGAGGAATAAGAAGAGTTAATGGCAGAATTGAAACTCCCCTGACTTTTGGCTAGAACGAAACGTGAGAGAGTGGAAAGAGTTATCTGACACCTCTGCTTCTAATTGTGGAGAAGCTAAGGAAAAACATAACTTCTTGGCTCCTGAAACCTCCCCGTCTCCTGAGACAACGTCAAACAAAAACACATTTTTGAAGCCGGAGTTCGCACTGACTGGAACCGGAGGTGAACTTGGCGGTGATAAGCCCTAATTTTGGGCAGACAGGAAACAGACCCGATACCAATGTAATGCAGCTTATTTTTTATTTTACATACAATGATTTATTTGTAGGCTTTTGGAGGGAGCGGAGGTGAGAGCAGCCGACTGGTCTCTCCAAGAGGAGCTGCGAGGATCAGTGCAGCTACGATCCAGATGGCTGGGCTCACCCTGCCCCTTCGACCAGCGACAGTGTTCCACCTGGGCGGCGGCTGTGTGTGGAGGAGGCGCCGCGAGCAGAGCACCACGCCAACGGGCTGTTGGATCTCCAAAATCTCTGGTGGAGTGAGAGAGGTTCTGCGATGGATGAGTCTGTCCATGGAGCTCATAAAGAGCGCGATGATCTTCTCAAGCGCTATGTGCTGGTTGCCGACTGCGTTGACACCATTCCACTGCGCGATGCTAGGATGGTCACTCCTCACGGGAGAAGTCAAGCTCAAGGGGCGGGGGTATCGCGCATCGCAAATCGCGCACGACTTCTGAGTGAGAGGGAACACAGCGCCACAATTCCAAACCCTCCACCTAAGCAGTAAACTCCTTACCTGACCACGTGTAGTGTGAGTGCCACCGGAGTGTCAGAACTGCGCCGGGAATAGTCCGGATATCTTCCAGAATCAGAATCAGAATCAGAATCAGAATGAGATTTATTGCCATGGTCAGTGGGGAGCCCACTGACTAGGAAAGTGCCTTGGAATAAAGTGCAACAAAAAACAAATAAAATAAAATAAAATAAAATAAATAGAATAACATAACAACAAGGCTGTTCACAAATTTAACAGTCTGATGGCCGAGGGGAAGAAGCTGTTCCTGTGACGGGAGTTTCTGGTCGGGATGGACCGTAGCCTCCTGCCAGAGGGAAGAGGAACAAACAGTCCATGTCCAGGGTGAGAAGGGTCGGCTCTGATCCGACCTGCACGTCTCTGGGTCCTAGAGGCATACAGGTCCTGAAGAGGTGGCAGGCTGCAACCGATCACCTTCTCAGCAGAACGTACGATGCGCTGCAGTCGGCTCTTGTCCCTGGAGGTGGTGCTGTTGTACCAGACGGTGATAGAGGAGGTGAGGATGGACTGGATGATGGCCGTATAGAACTCCACCAGCAACTTCGTCGGCAGTCGTAGTTTCCGTACCTGCCTCAGAAAGAACATTCTCTGCTGGGCCTTCCTGATGAGGGACCTGATGGTTGGCTCCCATTTGAGGTCCTCATTGATGGTGGTTCCCAGGAAGTAGAAGGAGTCCACAATAGGAATAGGTAAACCAGCCAACATGAGAGGGGACCGAGAAACTGTGACTCTCCTGAAGTCTATGACCATCTCCACTGTCTTCTGGGCATTGAGCTCCAGGTTGTTGTGGCTGCACCAGGGCACTAGCCGCTCCACCTCCCTCCTGTAAGCCGACTCATCTCCATCTTAGATGAGCCCAATGATGGTGGTGTCATCCGCAAACTTGATCAGCTTCACGGACTCGTGGCTGGAGGTGCAGCAGTTAGTGTACAGAGAGAAGAGCCATGGTGAGAGAACACAGCCCTGAGGAGACCCGATGTTGAGGGTCCGAGTGTCGGAGACAGTCGTCCCCAGCCTCACACGCTGACTTCGGCTGGTCAGGAAGTCTGTAATCCATCTGCAGAGGGAGTCAGGCACGTCCAGCTGGCCAAGCTTGTCTTCAAGCAGAGCTGGAAGAATTGTGTTAAAGGCAGAGCTGAAGTCCACAAACAGGATCCTGGCATAGGTTCCTGGGCAGTCCAGATGCTCCAGAACGAAATGAAGGGCCTGGTTCACTGCATCGTCCGCAGATCTGTTGGCTCTGTAGCCAAACTGCAATGAGTGCAGGTGAGAAGCAGTGATAGATTTCAGGTGGGACAGAACCAGGCGCTCAAAGGACTTCATGACCACAGACGTCAGTGCCACCGGTCTGTAGTCATTCAGTCCTGTGATCCTGGCCTTCTTGGGAACAGGGATGATAGTGGTGGACTTAAAGCAGGCAGGTACATGACAGGACACCAAGGAAGCATTGAAGATGTCCATGAACACTGGAGCCAGCTCAGCAGCACAATGCCTCAGGATGGCAGGGGAAACTCTGTCCGGACCCGCCGCCTTCTGAAGGTTCAGCCTCCTGAACTGAGTGCGCACGTCCTGCTCCATGATGTCAAGAGAAAGAGGAAGAGGGGGGAGGTGAGGGGGTGGCTCATCAAAAGAGACTGTGATCGACTTTGCTGTCTCAGTGACATCGTTCATCTTAGTTGTGTCACTAAGAGACAGCATAGTCCTTTGTTGTAAAGTGGAACATGGGGCTGGAGAGACCGCAGAGGTGTTGGTGCAAAAGGGCTGCTCAAAGCGACAATAGAAGTTGTTCAAGTCCTGTGCAAGAGCGAGGTTGTTCAGAGTGTGGGGGGCACGTGGCTTGTAGTTAGTGGGCACCTTGAGCCCTCTCCACACCACAGCCGAGTCATTGGCTGAGAACTGCTGCGTTAGTTTGTCAGAGTATGCGGCCTTAGCTTTCTTCAGCTCCCTCTGAAACCGATACTTCATCTCTTTGTAGCAGTTCCTGCCCCCACTCTTGCGAGCTGCCACCTTCTCCTGTCTGATCTGGTTGAGTTTAGTTGTGAACCAAGGTTTGTCATTTGCATAACTCACCTTGGTGCGGGTTGGAACTATGCACTCTTCACAGTAGCTGATCCATGAAGTCACAGTGTCTGTATACTCATCCAGATTGTTGGTGGCAGCCCTGAACACTTCCCAGTCTGTGGTCTCCATGCAAGACTGCAGCTCCTCTTTAGCTTCACTTGTCCAGATCTTCATGCTCCTCACAACAGGCTTTGCCAGCTTCAGCTTCTGCTTGTATGTAGGAACAAGATGAACCATCAAGTGTTCAGAGAGACCCAGTGCAGCTCGAGGGAGGGCGGTATAAGAGTTGCGGAGCGATGAGTAACAGTGATCCAGCACGCTCTGCTCTCTGGTGGAACATTTTACAACCTGCCTGTACCTGGGAAGCTCCTCACTCAGAGTCGCCTTGTTGAAGTCACCAAGCACAATCACAGGAGAGTCCGGGAAAGTTCGCTCCACATGCAGAACCTGATCCGCGAGCGCACTCTGAGCCTCACGTACATTCGCGCTGGGCGGGATATATATGGGAGCCAGAATGAATGAAGCGAACTCACGTGGGGAGTAAAACGGCTTACAGTTCACGATCAGACATTCCAGAGAGGGAGAGCAGTGCTGAAAGATCACCGTCACGTCCGTACACCAGCTCCTGAACCCGGTCCACGCGGTGAAGCTGGAAACCCTCCAGATGAAGCGCAGTGTCCGGGATGAGATCGCTCAACCACGTCTCCGTGAAACACAAAACACAAGAGGAGGAGAAGTCTCTGTTCCGTCTCAACATCAGCGCCAGTTCATCCATCTTATTGCTGAGCGACCGGACCTTGGAGAGGATTATCCCGGGAAGCGGAGTGCGCGATCCTCTTCGACGAAGGCGAACGAGTGCACCGGCACGTTTCCCTCTCCTCCTCAGTTTCTTCCGCCCAGCCAAAAGATGAACTAACTCCGTAACTGACACCACAAATACTGGTAGTAAGTCAGACGGAGTCAGAGCCCTGATGTTCATCAACTGATCTCGTGTGTAAAAACACGCAGATGCTCCATCAAAACACAAAAATAAACAAAATAACATGCACGATAATTCCAGGTCAGCCTTCGTCGGCGCCATCTTGTCAGCATTACCTCTTACCTGCAGTTATGGGCAGACAACACGCGGTCGTGCCCTGTGTGTAGTCTCGCCATTCAACGCCAGCGGGCCGTTAGTGAAGTGGGATGATTCTTGAGATGGCGGTGGAGAGAGAGCTCAACTTCGATACGACGGGCAGCGGATGTGCTTGACTCCACCACACGGAACTCAGCTAACTCTGGGAACAGAGTCTCCAGATCAACCTCATAGCAGCGGCTGGCTCTCGTCAAACTCATCCCATGGCTTGGAAGCAGGAAATGTGGAACGGTTCAGCTGCTTGTAGGCCAGTCGCAGCGCCCTATTCGTCGAGGTTTAGTGTTGAATATACTAGAAAGAGTGTTTCTCCTATAGCTGTAGGTGAAATTCTCATATTCTAAGTCACCCCTCTAAGCAGTGAGTGAACAGCGCAGAAAACATGTTTCATGTTTCATGTTTTCAGCCGGAGGGACTGTGGTTTTCAGACCAACAAAAATAGAAATCTTGATAACTCTCTGAAACCACTTGAATTAGTTCTGAGGTTGAATTAGTCCTGCAGCTACTAGAATGAAGGCTTCTGCTGTGAAGTCAGGATAAATTTTCATGTTCTCAGGCTTCCCTGAGCAGTGACTGAACAGTACAGAATATAATATATATAATATAATAATATAGAGTTTTCAGCAAGAAAGAAAGTGGGTTTCGGACTGGCAAAAATAAAATTGTTGATTACCCTCAAAAAACACACGTTTAGTGTTGTATATACTAGAAAGAATTTTTTTCCTATAGTTGCTGGTGATATTTTCATGTTCTGAGGCACTTTTGATCAGTGAGTGAACAGTGCAGAAAAAGTTTTCAGCCTGAGTGAAGCTGGTTTTCAGACCGACTTAAATAATAAAACAATTAATATAAATAATCTTGATAACTCTCTTAAATCACTTTAGACAGGTTGAATTAGTTCTGCAACCAGTAGAAATACCTTTTCTGCTGTAGTGGCAGGTGAAATTTTAATCTTCTGAGAAATCGCTGGGCAGTGAGTGTCATCGGGTTTAGGTTTTCAAGGTCTTGTGTACAAGGCGATTAGCTATAACATAAGCCGTCCCTAGTTCCAAGCACACTACCTCCCTTTGCCTCTCTGGTAAAGGGCCCCTCGGTTGGTCAACTCAGTCAGCCTCTTGTTGCGGACACGGTTCTAAAACTATAATAAGCATATCAACTATACCTTATTATATTAGTGAGTAGTGTCGGCGCTTCACTGAGCGGGTTATTTAATTAGCCCGACCTGTTAAGAAACAGGTTCTTGACCTTACAATGCTACACCTTATCGTAGTCTCTTTACTTAACTTCGTTTAGGGACTCATGATCGGATCCTAAATCCATTCCTTTCAAATAACATTTTCCCCATAAGTGCCTAAAACTACCACCTAATCATTGACACAATAATTCAGGATGGAATAATGCTGCCATGTGAGACACTCATTAAATGTGCAACAGGAGGAAATCAAACAATAACTCACCTATAACCCAATTGATGGTAGTAGGTAGGAGCCAGTTGATTCTTTAGTAGTCAGGGATCCACGCCGTTGTGCCTTTTCAGTACTTGATTCGTACTCAATTTTATTTTGTTTTTTGTCACAAAAAATGTTTCTTCAAAAAATTAATAAAAGAATAGTAAAAACAGCAAAGTCAACCAAAAACAATAAAATCCATAAACTCAAGGGTATTGCCAGACGCTGATACCCAACAATATCAAAAGTACCGCCAGACGCTGGTACTAGTACATATACTTCAAAAACCATATAATCAAAAATACTTCAAAAACCGTATAATTAAAAATACTTCAAAACCATATAATCAAAATTACTTCAATAACCATATAATCAAAAACACTTCAAAAACCGTATAATTAAGAATACTTCAAAACCATATAATCAAAATTACTTCAATAACCATATAATCAAAAACACTTCAAAAACCGTATAATTAAGAATACTTCAAAACCATATAATCAAAATTACTTCAATAACCGTATAATTAAAAATACTTCAAAACCATATAATCAAAATTACTTCAATAAAAAGGATTAATTCAAAAATAGTAAAAGAGAAATAAAAGATGAGTTGAAATCAAATGGTCCGAGAGCAAACAGCAAGAGCACCGTCCCAAGATAAGATAAAAACTTACGGCGGACAAACGCGGGCGAAGATCCAAAAAGAGCAAGAGCTCAGGGTCACATCTCCGAGCGCTTATATAGCGACACACGGCTTTGAAGACATACCGACATCCGTTTTCTCACGCCAAGCCAATTAGTCATATCTATAACTTATCTTGTTTTTTCTCCAGGTGGCCTTTTGAAGTTCCTCCCTCAAAAGGATACATGTTCGGTGATAGATCATATTAGTGTCAATTGCGTCAGCACTTACATCATTTTTTACGTCACTGATGCCCGGTTCACCATATTAGGTCAGTACATCCACTCCATTTTGTCAGCACGTGCGCACAGGTTCAAACTAAGTTCAAGATGGCCGCTTCAAATGAGCGCGCCTTCAAGGTCATTCTCAGATCCAAGCACACAGCTGTTCGTGAGTTCAAACGCGCATGATCAAACGCATACAGGTTCACTAAAGTTTAAAACATTAAACAATTAATGATAAAAAATCAGAAACAATATCAAATATTATTTAGCAGGTCCATTAATGATAAAAAACAGAAACAATATCAAATATTATTTAGCAGGTTTTGATTATAATATTTTCGAACTTCCAGTGTATACAACATCCCCCTCCGAAAATATCGTCCTTCACCATTTGTCCAGTTCGTCAAAGTCCAGTGGTCCGATTCCTTCGTCGTCATCATTTTGTTGTCTCATCAGGGACTCGAGATCATCCAATTCTCTCAGCATGTTCACGTAGTAGCAGATCCACATCAGCGCAGATGCCGATCTTGGCACACCAGGCGACGCAGGGCTGGACGTCAAAGGGGCAGTGTAGTCATTAGGTTCTCCATCACCATCCACAGACGCTGGGGGAGCTGGAACCTCATATTGGGGAGTGGTGGGTGAATATTCATTTCGTGGGGCTGGAGTCGAGTGGCTTGCAGATTGAGAAGATGTGGGGCTCAGATCACTGGAGTCTTCAGTTTGAGGAGAAGGTGTCTGGCGTCTTGGTGATGCCGGGGGTACAGGGTTTAGCATGCTTCCGGGGTTCATCTCCACAGGGCCATCTGTCCCCGTGTGAGAGTCATTAACGGGGCCTGCTACGAACTGTCCTACATCAGGGAAGACAAAGCTGATGTCCCTCATGTTTAACCCACACAGGTGGCAACTTCCCAGGATATGGCCATCGTGCTTACAAAGGAGTGGATCTTTAAGGGCTACTAATTCTCCCTTACAATAAGCACAATTTGCTGCGCTGGCATCTCCCTGTTGATTTGGCTGTTCTTCCTGGCTGTCCTCAACTGCACCACTTTCTGAAGGTGGTGGGGCATTTGGCAGTGGTTCGGGAGAGGACCGCGCTGGCTCAGGGTACATCGGTACAGACACGGAGGCCCTCCGACACTTGGGTGCCCTTGGGGCTGGAGTAGCTACCGACTCCGAGCTAGCAGGTGCCTCGTCATTGGACGGGAGATTGCTTCTCCCTCCAGAGGCCACCTCTGTGCTACTGGATGTCGCGGCTCTCCTTGCCCAACGTCTCGCCGGGTTCGGTCTCCGGGGGGCGGGCCTCCCGCGTTGCCGTTTGTACTGTTGGAGCATGGCAGGGCGCTTCCAGTCGCGATTCCCCTCCAACACCGCCATTGCTTCCTCCTTAGCTCCACTCATCACCAGTCGGGCGAATTTTTCCCAAGTGACTGGTCTTCGCATATGCCATCCATGTGCCGTGGGCACCACTGATCTGCCTTTCAACAACCTTTCGATCCACTCATAGTAACCACTAGGACAATATCCTCCTTGGTAATATTGTGTACCAAACCCCCCATGCCACAATTCATCATGCTCCCTGTCAACGCACTCCTCCCAGTCCTCATACACACTCACAACATCTTTCTGCCATTGAGTCACCATCAGTAAGTTTGTGTCGCAGAGGTAAATCTGCTTTCCGGGAGGTTGGTAGCCTGGCTGAATGTTTCCTGGCCCCCAAGGTCTGGCTGGGCTAACATTTCCCAAGTCTTCGTTGTATATTTCTCCCACCTGTTCGGTTTTCAGCACCATTCCCTCCATCATATACGGGGGATGGAATGCTCCGCGTTCAATCCAGGATGTCTGCCCAGGTCCTATTTTACAATGGTACGCCCTAATGGCGTACGTGGTCAACGGGGGCAGCTTATCATCCCCGGGGAACGTAAACTCCCAGAGTTCAGCACAAACAACTGGGAGCCAATGGTTCAATGGCTCGTTCTCCCGGCACATTACCACAAAACGTGGCCATGCCTGAAGAATGAACGGGGTCTCCTTTTCGAATGACCACACAACCCGATCCTTTGCTTTGATTTCATGCGGTATCCACAATTTTTGGACCTGCTTTTTATGATCTTGGGTAAGTACACCGCGTGACACCTTTGCTGTAAATTTCATGCGGGGCTCACCCCTCCAATATTCAACCATTTTGGTGGAGGGTCCCCAACTAAAAATCCTATGTCTTCCTCTGTCTACAGGGCGGACTTTGGTTCCGGGATCAAGGGGCTCCATGATCACATCTAGGGCATACAGGACTCTCGTTTTTTGCGTGTGCCATGGATCCCATTGATCTGCTTTGTTGTTCCCGTCCGTAATCACAATTGAGCCCTGTAGAAACATTACAAAATGTCAATTCTGAGAAGGTCTACGAAGAGTAGACGCCATCCCAAACAGCCTTATGCTGTTCGAAGTTTTCCATATCTTTATGGGGTAACAAGTCCCCATCAGGTAACCTATATAAAACACAGAGACATACAAAGAAGTTCCTCCAGCTAACTTTTTGAACAGAATCCATATCATCAGAATTATCCATTGCGCAGTAAGATTAAGTGCTGCCCTTTTATACCTCCCCAGGGTTGACCAAATTAATGTCAGTAATAAACCTATGAGTATGAAATATATCGCCGTTCCTGCTATAATGCAATAGGTACACTGAGAACCTATGCAAAACAAAAGGGCCAATTCGGTGTACAGACTGTCCAGTACGTATACTATGGTGACCGCGGTCGGCCAAAGCCATGGTCTCTGAGGGCTTAAATTTAAACCCGCGCATCCAATGAGGCTGAACGAGGCATGTAAAGGGGATGCTTTTCTAACGAAAAAGCGAATGCACCCTACTATTAATCCGAGGATGCATCCCAGACAAGTTTTTTGCTTATGTAATGGAGGAACAAATATTACTTGTAAAATGGACAGTATTGCAAGATCAATAAAATCTGCCCCTACCTGGGGAGGACTCTCGGGGTGATACCCGGTGGTGTTCGTCTGGTTGCTTGCCATGTTCGGCGCGACTAAACGTGAGATATTTGCTGCGCTGCTCTTTGCAGGTGCTTGCGGGTGGAGGCGTTACCTTGAGTCCCCTGTTGATGTAGGCGGAGCGTCAGTGCATCTGCTCCAATACTCGCCCATGCCATCCAGAAGAGAGTCCAAACTATTGTCTGGTTCCGTGCTGTGTTTAAACACTTTATGGGCATTTTAATATAATTGTGGGTAAAAGCCATGAAGCGTAGTACATTGCTCTGTGAATTTGTGTCATTTAGTTCTTATTTTAATCAATCCTGAATTGATATCGTAAACTAGTACTTTGGTACTGATTAAGATGTATTAGTAACGTTATACACGGTGTATTGTCCATCCTTCAACACCAGTCCTCTCTTTAGGAGAACTGGGTAACTTTGAAGTTAAGTAATATTAATATTATTAAAATGATGCCCAACACTCAGGTTAAAATTTTGATTTTCATCCTAAGATTTTCCTTATTCACTTCCCCCTCAGGCACTTTCGTGTCCGGTACCTTAATACATAAGTGGGATGCCTAACCTAAACTTAGCTAGACCCTTTGTCCATTGACTTTTTTCCACTTTTCTTGCTTCTTTTTCTTTATTTCTTCTTTGACATCTCGAAGAGCCTTTCTCAAGAACTCTTTCTCTTGTCTTCCTTTTCGTCTTTGGACTGCACGGCACGGATAGCAGCATATACTATTAAGGCACCGACATAAAGTGACTACTTTAGAGATTACGGCGAGAGCTACGAGGATCGCTAATACAAGCAGTATCCATTTTAGGTACCACTATATAAATTCGATAATTTCCCACACAGCTGCCGCTGTATCTACAACTCCCTGTCCTATTCCATACATCATAGCTTCCGACATCATTCCAAAAAATCCTAGCCATCCTGCCGTCGGTACTTTCTTCCGAAAGTCACGTACAACATGCCAATAATCGTTTAATTTCTCACAGGCATATGGGTCCTTGGTTATATTGATCTCAGGGGCACTATATTCCTCATATACGCAGCTTCTCTCTCCTTTTGGAATGTACCAGGGAGATGAATTACTGTATGTCATCTTTGATAGGATAATATCATCCAATTCAAAAACATGTGTCTGTGATTTTGCATACACTCTGTCTTTGTTACATAGTTGATCTCGATAAGTTTCATATCGATTATACATGAGGAACCCTGGATTTATACTTTCTAAAAGCCCAATCGGAGCAGCCACTTTCGGCCAGTGTGGTATGGCTACATGTATTCCAAGCCGTCCACACATTTTTTCTCTATTATTCAACAATATACCATGTGTTCCCCACCTAGTAGTAAAATAGGATTCATGCTCTCTTTTCAGTTGCTTGGCTACTTGGGACCCATTAAAACATCCAGAACTATTACACGGGATATAACCCCACTGATGTGGGTCACATGGATTAGAGTCGTGACTATAAACTGCCTTAGGCTTCAGGTTAGGTGCTCGGAAACACCCTTGGTATCCTGTAACGTTTAAACTAAAATACTCGGGGTCTTGGGGTTGCCATCTAAGTTGTGGATATTGAACACTACTTATAATGGGGAACCAAGTCTTCTTAAATTCAGTTTTATCAAACACCTGACTCTGTGTTTGTCTTGTATTATTGACCTGAAAGAGGTCTAGCCCTGCTATCAGAAATCTTTCCGTAGTCATTAGAGTAGTATGGACAAACGGGAATGATGACTGAATTGTTCTTACGTGGCGCCATTCCGGGTGTTGTTTAAAATATTGTTTGACTGTCTTCAGATGATCGGGCAACAGAAACGTAGCTGTATACCTTGTAGATATATCTTCAACTTTTCCCTTTTTCTGTCCACTATCTTTTGGCGAGGCCTCTACGAGAAGTGGTTCCATTGCGAGATGAGGCCAGGCTCGTATAGATACTTCCCCATTGGAGTCATTCCAGGAGACTTCTTTCCTTTTTAAGAAATTTTGATAATTAGCTAATTGATCCTGAAGGGCCATTCCCGGGGTTCTTTTACCTCCTTTTATTTGAGTAATGTCGCCCCATAATTGGCTTGGGTTAAACAATAACGTTGCTTCTTTAAGGGCGGCGTACCACGTTCTTTGGTCATCATTTTGGAGTCCCTCCGTAGATGGTTTATTCCATTCAGTAATATTCTCCTGGTATACTGAATCATATCCCCATTCTCCTTGCTCAGTCTGTACTTTTACTTCATAGTTTCTAACCTTTCCTCTTAATGTGTTGAGTGGATTCACGGAATCTGGCAATCCTGGGTTTACAAGGAACCTATGTATCACAGTGGTATTTTTTCCTCCATTGCTAGGAGTTTGTAATTCATCGTACGATACTAGGTGTGGCCATATCAGCATTTCTAAACTTTCTGTGTCAAACGAATTCCACCCTAATCCTTGTCCCAAAATGAGACCAGCCAACTGTGACCATTCCCATGCCTTAAAGAAAACCGTCGGATCATTTTTAGCTTTATCGTTCAGACATGTGGGAAGAATAATGTGTTTATGACTATTCAGTTGTTGACCTGTTGGTTGGCCGCTTGGGCAGGATAAATTAACTGGTAGGTCCGATGTACAATACTCCATCGCCTCTGCCCAGTCTTTTCCTCTCATAGGATAAAATATCCTATTCTCTGTATTGTTAGGCTTCTCATTAATGAGCTGATATGCGTATTTGACATGAGTTATGTTTATACCAAGCTTTTGAGATAAACATCTCTTAGCTTCAGTCCACCAAACTGACTGATTATTTCTGACCCAGTTTTTCCAAGGTTGCTGCGTCATCATAGGGATCGCGAGGCCTATTTGGTCCCTTCGGCACTCACATGGTTCTTTGTGACAGTCATTTCCTTCTTCCATTCCTTTACCATTAAACTGTTTATTATGGCATAATATACCATCTTCTTGCAATGCCCTTAATTTGTACCACATGACTCTTCTCTGTACCACAGGATATTTCAGCCAAATTTTCCAGAATTTACTATCTGGATGCTGATCTGCAATGTACTCTTTTCCCGATCCATTAATCTTGTCCCTATGTTGTTCACTCATGGTGGTCAACAGATGCCACCTCCAATAAACATTACGTAAGCCAGTGTCTCGTGGGCTAGTGTCATACTCATCACTCTTGGGCCCTTTGTTTCTGCAATTTTTCCCTGGTTGACACCTAGGATAAACCTCCTCTTCCCCGAAATGGGTGTCCGGGGGAGACTTGCCGTCCGACCATGGTTTAGAACCATTTGTCATCAAATAAAGACAATTGTCGAATTGTGTCTCTTCTGGTATGGAGAGAAAAAACGTAACTTGTTGTTCCTTCTTTCCTTCACTTTTAGCTGAGTTCGCTGCGGTTACAGTGTTAAGAATGGATTCAAGTAACACCAGCATGGTTTTTGTCTCTACCTTTTGGAACATTTCTTTAGAACATGTGTACTCCAGCTCTCTTCTAACTCTTCTAGAAACAGGGTCAGCCGAATCAGTGTTTAACACATCGGGATCAGAGTTAGCTGAAAAAGGTAGGGGGGCTATATCTAACAGGAGTTGTCCTATTTGATTACTTTTATCCCATTCTTCATTTCCATATGCTTCTGTGGTTGTCCACAGCTCTTCTTCCCATGTTCTATTATTATAGATAGATTGTTCAATCCTTCTAATAAGCGGGGCATTCCACACATGGGTGGTATTGATTTTCTGGCATGTTTTCATCATATAATATCTATCTTCTCCCGTCGACCAGCCCCGTCTTGTTTGTTGGGCAAAAACTTTATAATAACAGGTTTTATCAGAGTTAATATTGAAGGACCATCCAGAAAGTCTCATCTCTTCATGATTGATTAACTTTACTTTTACTGTTACAAATTCCTTGGAGGTAGGTCCATAATGAGTTACTATATCTTTCCAGGTGTCGTATTCACATAGGGTTTGATTCTTCCGTTTACACTGGGCCTTATATTCACACAGCCTCTCATACGCTGCCTGAGATGCCTGGAGAAGCCAATCCATGAGTCCTTCATCACAATTTAACACGTTAACACTTTTAAATGGGATATCACATTCTCCCATGCCTTCCTTGTGAGGATCTGCGGCCTCTGATGTGAACATTGGGGCCATCGTATTTACGTCAACTGTTTTGCCATCAGATGTTGAGATTATGTTAGTCTCCATTTGATCAGGGGCCATTGTTGGGGTATACATGATTATGGAATCTATAGGAGATGTGGCCATGACTGTCTTCTTTTCAGTCATTGCTGCACCGAGATTCCCTTCATTGTCTTTGGCAGATAAAGTAGTCTGAGTATCTATTCCTGTCGTGCCATTATTCCTGGTATCTTTTCCAGGTTCAGGTGTAGTCATGCTACTGGCCATATGGTTTTCGATCACATTAATATTTCCCGTTTGATTGATCAGACTGGGGGTAATTGACATAGCAGCAGCTGTCCAAGTGGGACGTGCGGCAGTTTTGTCCACAGGGCTTTCCGCGCTCCGGCGACGTCTCCGTTTAAGTGTCTTGGCGGTCACCTGACTCTTCACTTCCTGACTATCAAGTTTTGGTTTCTCATACTCACAAGTGCCACTTATAGCTCCATGGATATTTAGGTAGACAATTGCTTGTTTTATCCACAGAGCTTGATCAAATTGAGTGCCATTTTTATCTGTTGCAATTGGCAAAGATATTTCTTTCGTATCCGGGGTCAAGACGGTGCAGTTTCTACAACGTACTGTTTTCGATTTCCAACGTCGGGTGACACTGCTGGTATAGGTCATATGTTCATAGACTATATTTGACCATGAGGCTATTACTAATATTAATATAAATAGTACCATTCCAATTATAAAAAGACTCAAGGGAGACATCCTAGTGGTTTTCTCCCATTCCTTGATCATTTTGTCGCGTTTCATTTGTTTCCTGGAAATTGTAGCTGGTGTCTGGTGCTGTATATCCTTGGCCTGATCTTTATATGCCAATTGTTGTCTCGCCTTAAACTGCCACCAGCGCCTAGCTCTCCAATACCAGAATTTATCCCATAAATTCATTATTCTTCTTTCCCTTTCTTCTTTTGAGAAGGAGGGCTAATCGCGATTGCTTACCACTAGCTGGTCGCTTGCCTTTATCGCGTACTTTAGGCACCTCCTCGTCTTCTGACCCAGGACTATCAAGATCCTGTGGGTGAGAAGAGGGTGGTGGCATTAGTTCTTGCGACGCCGTCTTTTTGATCTCTCCTGATTGGTTCATAATAGCCGAACTGTTCTTGGGATTATTCCTCTCCCCCTCTGGACCAATCGCACCACCCTGGCATGGCCCTAGGTGCTGCTGGAAAAACGTGCTGCCTGGCATCTCATGATCCAAGACAGCTTCAGTAAATCCAGTACGGCTGAGCTTAGCTCTCCTCCTCAGCCAGGCTGACCACCATCCAGTCACCTTTGTCCTTGCTACAGGTCTGACCGGGATCGAGACATTAGTCAGAATCATCAAGTCCTTTGTGTCAACTTCTATGAAGACCCCCAACGGGCACCATATGAAGCCAGTGAACAAGATAAGGACATGGGCGGTCCCAGACACTACACGTGGGCCGCATTCAGTAACAAGAATAAGGTTACGTTCAATAGTGGAGACCCTGGCTTCCTGTACCTCCTTAGCATGCCTGGGCAAGGTTCCAGAAGTTGTAAAAATCCTCTTATTGTTGGTTAAATGCGGGTAGTTGTACACGTCTGGGCAGAATATTTTCCCCTTAGCCACTCTATCTTGGGGCCATATTTGCTCGGTCCACCACCTCCCCATGGAGGTGGATTCCCAATCTCTCTGGCTATAGCCTGGCAAGGATAGGCTTGCATCTCCAGGCAAACGCAAGCCATCCTCCCACTTCCAAGGGAGAAAGTCTTCCCACTTCATGGTGGTATCCCTGGGGATGACTGAGAGTTTCTTTTCCTGTTTAGATGACAATTTGTCATAGCCAATAGTCATCACAGTCTGGTATATCAGAATGGGACAGTTCCAAGAATCTATGACACTGGCCCGTAAAGCAAACGGCGGCTGAGGAAGGTGATCGTTTGAGTGGAAACGATACCGCAGCGCCAAGAACTGTGCTGGGTTTATCTGCCAGGGGGTGCCAGTATCGCACACATTCCAAACCCCGTTACGTCGGCCACAGGTGCATGGCCCACAATGGGTGTCTTTGCGTAGTATTTGATATCGACATCCCCACGAGTCCCAGCAGCATTTGCAAAACGTGAAGGGGGCAGACCCCATTAATTCAATCCCGCACATCAAGTGCTCAGCGCCCACTTCCGCTCGCTTAGGACGGTGCTCATGCTTGTACTTTGCATCTCCAGACCAAATTAGGGCAAAAACGGGCGCAGCACAAAGGACACAGTCACCAGGCTCATAGTTAGACCATCTAGCACTGGTGGTGGGGTGAGTATAGGGCATAACAATCCCTTTTTTCCAGGAATGATTAACACCATCCCAGGCCATGACCAAAAGGCCATTGTTTGGGAAGACTCGGTCGGGGAGCATCTTCACATAGTCCTCCCCAACCCCCTGAACCCAACCTGGCACATGGTCTCGGTCAGCTTCCATCCTGATTTTTATACTTAAGTCGTAGTTGCTTGGGGTGGTACCTGTGGCCATCTTTACCCGTAAGTACGTTCCCTTCGACTTTTACTATTGTGGTAGATTTTCCGGTGGCGAGTATCCACACCTCACTTCCCACCTGTAACGATACAGAGGGCTCGTGAGAGTGGGCAGGGGTAGAGCCCCGTAACTTGGGGAGACTGAGTTGTTGGTTAATGGCAAAGAGGTTTTCAGGTAAGTGCCATCTGTGCTTATACAGTAGTATTTGTGATTTTGCCGCGCGCACTGCACGTTCCGCGACTCCGTTAGTGTTGGATTGATGCGGGATGGATAAGACATGTCGTATCCCTTCCTGCTCCAACCATGAACGAAAGTGCTTGGAAGTAAACATGGCGGCATTATCCGATCTGAGGGTTTTGACTGGATTCCCCTGAATAAATGACATTACACACTCTTTAGCTGTCTTTGTGGTTTCTTTCTTAATGGGGTAGACTCGTGTGTGTCCTCCCCCATTGTCAGCTATCACCAGGAATTTTTTATATATGCCATAGTGACTCCCCAGGACCCCTACATCCATAGACGCGGAAATGCCCGGGAACTCTTCAGCAATTTTTCCTTCCTGATAAGCAATAGGAGGTAACAATCCCTTCTCCATGCATATCTCGCAGTCATGTCTAACTAGTGATATGGTGTCTTTGAGAGGACCGGCCTCAATCCCGTTATCAACCATCCATCTTCGCGTTCTCTCATTTCCGACATGTAACAAAGCACGATGAATATGCCGGACATAATCCAGCCTTTCTTCCTGAGGAATGACAAGCTTCCCTTGGTCATTCTTCCATTTATCAGGAAAAATCAAAGTGCCTACCACAACCGCCCTAGTCTGCACTAGTTTGTCAACCACGTCATTTCCCATGTGATCAAAATCCTGGATTCCTGTGTGACTATTGACATGGGTCACCCAAAGTTTTATGTGTTGTAGCAATTGGTTCACCACTATCCATAGGTCACGATGTTCCAACTCTTTTCCTTTGTAATTCTGGAAGTCTCGCTGCTGCCAGTATTTAAGGTTATCTTTCAGTCCTTCCGACACATACCAACTGTCAGTCACAATTCGTAAGGATTTTATTCCCTTCTTCTTTACATATTGCAGTCCGCTGACAACTGCCTGTAACTCGGCCTCCTGTGCTGTCTTGCCCATTCTTCCTTTTTCTTTATACAGAGGTTTATCTCGTTTGTAAAGCACAAAACCCCAATATCCCTCGGGGTCTTGTGCAGTTTTACTTCCATCAGTAAAGAGGGTGTATATTCATGTATAATCCGGTTGGGATATTGCAGGATTTTTTGGCTGCTGCTTAGACTTGGCCATTATAAATGACCAATTCGGATCCAAGAGCATCTGCTTCCACTTTCCCCATCTAGAGGCATAAGCTTTAGCGAATTCCACCGTATCTTTGACCATTTCTTTAGTGAGGTCATTCTGTACTGTACATTTTACATAGACCTGGCCTAAGTTGGAAGCCAGTTCCGTGTAAACTTTCCATAACAACCTGAGTTCTCTTTCTGCTGGGGCAAATCGACTCTCAGTGGGTGAATACCTGACAGATACGTAACAAATTGGTGTGTCACTGCTTTCCTCGTAGACTGCCGCGCATCCACCATTTTCCTTTTCCTCTAACACTTTTACAGAGATATTTTGTCCATCTCGGTACGGAGCAAGTTTCACCCCATCCATGAGAATTTGTTGTATAAGGCAGTTCCAGGTTTCAATTTCTTCTGGCGTTAGCATTCTATCATGTTCTATTAACTTTAGGGATCGTTTGTCGAATGTCCTGACCTTATTTTTGATCATCTCGACAGGTCTCGCTAAGGTGGAATAATAAGGGATCATACTTCGTAGCCACCCCAATTTTCCTAAACATTTCTCTAGCTCTTTAAGCGTAGTAGGGTGCAGATTTTGGAGATAGTCGTCAGTGGAAGTTATCGCATGCTTAGTGACTAGGACACCCAGATATTTGACTTGAGGTACTCCTATCTCACATTTGGCGATTCCAATTTTCATTCCATGGTCTTTCAGTCTCCGGATTACTTCTTCCAAAAGTTCGAGATGTTCTTCTTCTGTCTCCGTGGAGATGAATATGTCGTCTATATAACACGTGACTGGCAAGTCTTGCAACAGTTTCTCCATACGTTCCTGAAATGCGTTAGGGGAATTCACAAATCCTTGGGGAAGCCTAGTCCACATGTAGCCTTGTCCTTTAATCATAAAACAGGTTTTCGGCCTGCTTTCCTCAGCCAGTGGTACGGACCAGAATCCATTTGCAAGGTCAATACTGGAGTTATATTCTCCCGGGCGTATTTTTAACATGGTCTGTCGGGGATTGATGATTTGTCTAGTGTCTTTCACTGTCACGTCATTTAACATTTTTAGGTTATGGACAGGTCTGACAGTACCATCCTTTTTTGGTACTGCTTGTACTGGCATTAAGCAGGGTGGTTCTTTAATTTTCTCGATGACCCCTAGTTGTTCCAATTCTTTAAACACTGCTAGCAATTGATCTTCATATTTACCTAATGGGTACTGCTTCTGTTTACCTGGGAGGCCACCCCTGATGACATATGGTTCAGTTTTCATTAATCCTACATCATTTTTAAATCGGGCCACTTCGGCAGAATAAAGGATCTTCTCTAGGCGTGCCTTGTCCTTTATGTGTGAAGTACACACTAATTTTTCTATGGCCGTGATCCTGTTAACCTCTCTCATCCAATTTGAGGAAGGGGCGTCTATAATCCATTCTGAGTCATTTGGAGACAATAAAGGGTTCGGCCCTATTGCCACCATTTTACCATTAAATCTTCCTAGAGCCAACATAGTAACATCTCCATTAGCCAATTTTACTAGCACCTTCTGATCGAGTTCTTCATCTAACCACTCCTTTGGTAATATGGATATGTCTGTTCCAGTGTCATAGTAACAATCTCTTTTTTGATTTTTAACCCAAATCTGCACTTTATAGGGCCTCATTGTTGGGTTTTGGGCTCGTGCTTTTCTAGCACTCTCCTCTGGGCTGCGGTCAGATCTCTTCCCATATCCTGGTTTCGTCGGGCCACTGCAAGTATTACTGCTTCCCTCTGCTCTTGGGTCATCGCCTTCCATTCTTCCTCGGACACGGGTTTTGGACGGGGACGCTCCTGGCCTTTTGCTTGGGATCGATTGTCGGCACGATCCTGCCTCCAATGAGGCTGTCTGGGGGCATTCGAGGCTGAGCCATTCACGTTCTTGTTGAATGGAGGGCGCTTGGCCCCACCCTGTCCATTGGGCCTGATATCTTGCTGATTTCGATCCTTTCTCGGTGGAAAGGTAGATTGAGTGCGAGCCGGGCCGTATTGGGGTTTTGCCGTTACTTTTCCGAAAGGGGGAAGAGACTTCCCCCTCTGCTCGTTTTTTGACGGTCGAGCCTCGGGAACATCAGGTCTCTCTTTTTCTTTTCTGAGGGCTCTTCTAACAGCCATCACAGAGCTGTGGCGGGAGATAACCTCAGTCTTTGCATCCAGTCCCTTCGCTTGGAGGAACTCCAGAACCAATTTGGCCTGATCAGGGCAGTTAATCTGTACCAGGAAATGTTTGACCTGCGACTCATCAGCCCCTTCATCTGCCAGTATGGAATAAGCTTGCAGAAGGGACATCTCTCCTTTATTCACTTTATCAACCAGATCTCGAATGGTTGCCTCCACTTGGCTTGTGAGCAGAGTAGCCATATCAGAGGTCAGCAAATCCATTAATGTCTGACCTTGAACCAAGTCTAGCCCGTTCCCTTTGGAGACGTATTTACTAATAACCGGGTCAGCCATTTGAGATGGAGACAATTCCTTATTCAACCTTCTAACGTATTCGCAGTTGGACTCCTTATCTTTCCTTTTCGGGAGTGCCTTACACAGGTCTGCTACAGTAATTTTATTTGACACCCTAACGTCAGTGTTTTGTCTGGGCTCTGATGGGGGGCCCCCTGCAAGGATTGAGACCGCCAGCTGAGTACGCTGTCGTCCTATCCTTCCTGTGGAGGCCATCCTGCTACCCTGTCTTGAAGGAGTTGGGGGGTCTGGCTGCGGACCCAGAGTCGGGTCACTATCACTGCCGGAGTCATCGTCACTCTGGTCGTCGGAGTCTGAGGGGCATGGAGACCGTCTCTCCCATGAGTCTGTCGGCAAGCGGGTGGCCCTGGGCATGTGGGAGTAGATATCTGTTAAGGAATTGCGATGAGCATCATATCCACGTGCAAGATATGCTTGTTTAAAGGACCTAGACACTCCCTGCCATCCACCTATTTCCTCAGAGGAGGGAGATCGCATTCTCCGGGCCCTTTCCTTCCTATCATGAGGAAACCATTGAGGTGTGATTATTTCTTTGTTCCAATCTGGCTCCGGAGGTTGCTGGTGTACAACTGGATCATAAGCATGAGCTGGAGGGCGTTCTCTTAATCCTTCCTCATCGGGGTCGCACGGCCATTTGGTGGCATCATAATCTCCCCACGTTATCTTTCGCCCTCTAGAATTTCTTGCTTGTACCATTCGGGTGGGTTGACGGTCAGTGGGGGGTGAAGGTGATTGTTCAACCCGCGGAGATCTAGGTAGGGGGGTTGGGGGACGTGGTGTAGACGCAGAGGAGGGTCGAAAGGGGACCCGAGGTTCCTCTGGCTCTCTGTGCTCCTCATCCTCCAGGCCACGTTGTAGCTGAGGGGAATTTTCCAAATACTTTGCAAATTTATCCTGCTTCAAAAGTAACACTGTGTCGTATAGTGTCTTTGCTAGTTGTCGGTCCCCTATCAGACACGTAACTGTCTCAAAGTAACCTAATGAGGTCAGCGTCGCATAGGTGGCGGTCACCCACCGTGCTAGCTGTGCATTTGTGAGGACTCCCAATGATTCGGGGGGATTAAGGTCAAGGGTCACCTTAGACAACTCAAGCCGAGCAATTTTACTGGCTCCAGCGTGTATCTGCCCTTCTACAGAACGCGAATGCACCAGTGGCGTCACATAAACGGCGGCTACAGGGGAGTCCTCGCACTCAGTAAAATCTAACTGATGGACCTGTTCCAGAGCTCGGTAATTTCGATCACGAACCTCTTCTCCCAAAAGTGAGAGACGGTGATTGAAGTCCCTTTTACCAATTTTCTTTCTCCACGGAGTGAATGCCTTCACTTCCTCCAGTCCATTCCACTTCCTTGTGGGGATTACTGCATTATCCCCATTTGGCTTATATTTGGCCGTTGAAGTGTGTAAAATGACAAACATGGATCCATTATCCATTCTAATGACTGGGATTTCACCCAAGGCCGGCTCACTCGATCCTGGGTCTCTGACATCAGGGTCTTCCGAGGCGTTGAGATCCAAGGCCCCTATGGAGCCATTAGAGGGATTGAGTGGTTGTATAGCATGCGGGCGATTTCCCTGGGAACCTAGAGTGCATCCTAATCCTCCCTGACTCAAACTCCTGTCGAGCTGATCTTGTTGGCTTCCTATTTGCCGTGTTATTGCACTAAGTTGCTCTGACATCCTCTCTAAACTTCTTGCAATGACTCCTCTGTCAGTTTCACTCAGGCTCAGGGATTCTCCATCATCGGGGTCATTTTCTGACGAATCAAAAAAGCGGACCCTCGCTGGCGTGGCATAGCCATGGTCCCTAAGAGCTGGGTCAGCTTCATAGGCGGGTGGCGCAGTCGGAAGTTTGACTATTTCTTGTAACGCAGTGTCCAGTGGTCCCTTACTTGTCAGGGGCAGTGTACCAGTTGCTTGGTACATCGATTGAACATTTTGGAGTTCACCTCGGGGATAAATCCCCGGCCTAGCAGGGCTTGGGTAGTGCTGGTATTGACTTGCAAAACTTTCAGTAATACTCCCTGCGTCATGGTCATGGGTAGACTCCTTATACAACTTGCTCACTTTGGGCTTCTTCATTAAACCATCAACCAAGGTTGCGTCAAGCGGACAACCGTGAGTCGCTGCATAATCCTGAACTTTCACCGGATACACCTTATTCCTCTCTACCAGTTGTTTGATGATTTCCTGCCGTAGCCCAGCCTCGGAGGCCAAGAGGACCACCATTCGGGCGGATTCAAAGTTATAGTTCACCCAATGTTGAGCATGTTCAAGACAAGTTTGCACTGCCTTCTCGAGGGGGTAATTAAACACCCCGGTTCCGAAGACAGGAATTATGACAGCTTCCGTTTTAGCATGGCTCAAGGAGTTGTAATAAGTTTCTGAAAGCATCCGAAAGGAGCCCTCGTGGTTCTTGTCGTTGTATGGCGAGTAATGAGCCATTGATATCGTTTGTAACTTCGACTCCCCTGTGTCCAAAGGACGTGCCTCGCCTGGGTCCCAGTTCTCAGAGTATTCTTGATCAAACTTCTCGACTTGTTCACCAAATTTTTCTTTCACCCAACGAGCCACCCCCGCACCATCGGTTGGTCTCGGACATCTTCGTGGGTTCAGAAGCGTATACGAGCCGGGTGGCAAAATGTCCCAAAATTCCTGGTTTTCTAATCGTGTATCGATTATCAGGAAAGACCTCAGCACCCACATATCAGGGGGAGCAGTCACAACCTCAGACTCAGCTATGGAAGCTCTTCTCTTAAGAGCTCCACCACTTTTTGGCACAACCTCTTTGCTCATTTCCATTTTTCAATCTCAGTCAAATTATTTTTAAGGAATTCACTTTACCGGCTATGAACAGTTTCCCGAACTATGCCGCTGCTTCCTGCTGCAGTTCCCCGGTTGTCCTTAGCGGACTCTTTACCATGGGGTGCCCGTTATAAGGCCTCACGGGACTTTTTGCTGTACTTCTGTATTCCAGCTATATTATATAGTTGTACTACAATTACCTTAATACTTTAACTATCCTGCTTGGGGTGATCAGTCCCAAGGGACAGTCTTTCGGTAAATTGTAGAGTCAACACGATCGTACGTTGTCGAGTGATAGAGCCTGAATCTTTCTCTTTGATTCAAAACTCAGAGATTGTAGGATCCATCTATTCACTACCGAACTTTTCCCGCCAGAATTTTAATCTGTGGTCCAGTTACTCACAAATAGATTGTACGTTTTTCAATCATGTCCCTGTTCGGGCGCCATGACGTCGGGTTTAGGTTTTCAAGGTCTTGTGTACAAGGCGATTAGCTATAACATAAGCCGTCCCTAGTTCCAAGCACACTACCTCCCTTTGCCTCTCTGGTAAAGGGCCCCTCGGTTGGTCAACTCAGTCAGCCTCTTGTTGCGGACACGGTTCTAAAACTATAATAAGCATATCAACTATACCTTATTATATTAGTGAGTAGTGTCGGCGCTTCACTGAGCGGGTTATTTAATTAGCCCGACCTGTTAAGAAACAGGTTCTTGACCTTACAATGCTACACCTTATCGTAGTCTCTTTACTTAACTTCGTTTAGGGACTCATGATCGGATCCTAAATCCATTCCTTTCAAATAACATTTTCCCCATAAGTGCCTAAAACTACCACCTAATCATTGACACAATAATTCAGGATGGAATAATGCTGCCATGTGAGACACTCATTAAATGTGCAACAGGAGGAAATCAAACAATAACTCACCTATAACCCAATTGATGGTAGTAGGTAGGAGCCAGTTGATTCTTTAGTAGTCAGGGATCCACGCCGTTGTGCCTTTTCAGTACTTGATTCGTACTCAATTTTATTTTGTTTTTTGTCACAAAAAATGTTTCTTCAAAAAATTAATAAAAGAATAGTAAAAACAGCAAAGTCAACCAAAAACAATAAAATCCATAAACTCAAGGGTATTGCCAGACGCTGATACCCAACAATATCAAAAGTACCGCCAGACGCTGGTACTAGTACATATACTTCAAAAACCATATAATCAAAAATACTTCAAAAACCGTATAATTAAAAATACTTCAAAACCATATAATCAAAATTACTTCAATAACCATATAATCAAAAACACTTCAAAAACCGTATAATTAAGAATACTTCAAAACCATATAATCAAAATTACTTCAATAACCATATAATCAAAAACACTTCAAAAACCGTATAATTAAGAATACTTCAAAACCATATAATCAAAATTACTTCAATAACCGTATAATTAAAAATACTTCAAAACCATATAATCAAAATTACTTCAATAAAAAGGATTAATTCAAAAATAGTAAAAGAGAAATAAAAGATGAGTTGAAATCAAATGGTCCGAGAGCAAACAGCAAGAGCACCGTCCCAAGATAAGATAAAAACTTACGGCGGACAAACGCGGGCGAAGATCCAAAAAGAGCAAGAGCTCAGGGTCACATCTCCGAGCGCTTATATAGCGACACACGGCTTTGAAGACATACCGACATCCGTTTTCTCACGCCAAGCCAATTAGTCATATCTATAACTTATCTTGTTTTTTCTCCAGGTGGCCTTTTGAAGTTCCTCCCTCAAAAGGATACATGTTCGGTGATAGATCATATTAGTGTCAATTGCGTCAGCACTTACATCATTTTTTACGTCACTGATGCCCGGTTCACCATATTAGGTCAGTACATCCACTCCATTTTGTCAGCACGTGCGCACAGGTTCAAACTAAGTTCAAGATGGCCGCTTCAAATGAGCGCGCCTTCAAGGTCATTCTCAGATCCAAGCACACAGCTGTTCGTGAGTTCAAACGCGCATGATCAAACGCATACAGGTTCACTAAAGTTTAAAACATTAAACAATTAATGATAAAAAATCAGAAACAATATCAAATATTATTTAGCAGGTCCATTAATGATAAAAAACAGAAACAATATCAAATATTATTTAGCAGGTTTTGATTATAATATTTTCGAACTTCCAGTGTATACAACAGTGAGTGAACAGTGTGTTCACTCACTGTCACAAATGCGTTGTCGGCCAAAGAAAAAGTGGGTTTCGGACAGTCAAAGATAAAATTGTTAATGACCCTCTAAAAACAGTTCAAAATGTAGGTTTAGTGTTGAATATACTCGAAAGAGTGAAATCAGTAACAGTTGCAGGAGACATTTTTATGTTCGGAGTCTATTCTGATAAGTGAGTGCACGGTGCAGAAAACGCGTTCTCAGCCCGAGTGATTGTGGTTTTCAGACCAACAACGATAAAAATGTTGATAACTCTCTGAAACCACTCTGAGTGGTTGAATTAGTTCTGCAGCTCCAAGAAAGACGCCTTCTGCTATAGAGTCAGGTGAAATTTTCATGTTCTTTGGCATCGATGAGAGTGAACAGAGCAGAAAAAGCCTTTTCAGGCCGAGAGAAGCTCGGTTTCTGACCAGGAAAAAAAAAAAAAAAAGTTGATAACCCCCTGAAATTTTGTTCAGAAATGTAGGATTCGTGTTAATTATACTAGCTAGAGAGTTTTTCCTATAGTTGCAGGAGAAATTTTCATGATCTCAGGCATCCGTGAGCAGTGAGTGAACGGTGCGTAAAACGCGTTTTCGGCCTAAAAAAGGTGGTTTAAAGACCGACACAAATAAAAATGTTGATTGCTCTCTTCAATCACTTCAGACAGGTTGAATTAGTTCTGCACCCAGGAGAAATACCTTTTCTGCTAAAGTGGCAGGTCAAATTTTCATCTTCTGAGGAATCGCTCAGCAGTGAGTGAACAGTGCGTAAAATGCGTTTTCGGACCGGCAAAAATTTAATTTTTGATAACCCTCTAAAAACATGTCAGAAATGTAGGTTTACTGTTGAATATACCAGGAAGAATGTTTTTCCTATAGTTGCAGGTGATATTTTCATGTTCTGAGACTATTCTGAGCAGTGGGTGAACAGGGCAGAAAACGCGTTTTCAGCCCGAGAGAGGCTGAGCAGGAAAAAAAAAAACTTTATAACCCCCTGAAATACAGTTCAGAAATCTTGGTGTTGGTGGTGGTGTTAATTATACTAGAAAGAGTGTTTTTCCTTTAGTTGCAGGAAAAAAATTTCATTATCTCAAGCATACATGAGCAGTGAGTGAACAGTGCATAAAACGCATTGTCAGCCAAAGAAAAGGTGGTTTACAGATCGTCGAAAATAAGTGTTCATAACTCTGTTAAATCACTTTAGACAGGTTGAATTAGTTCTGCACCCAGTACAAAGACCCTTTCTGCTATAGTGGCAGGTGAAATTTGCATCTTCTGAGGAACACTCTATGTATGAGGGGCTGTTAATGCTACATCTTCACAACCCATTCATTCATTCAGGCTGAATAGACCACGGGCGAGGTGTTCCGGACTGCGCGAATCTGCCACCTGTGCACACACTCACACGAGGGTGTGCTGCAACCTGTTCATGCGAGGGGTTTGTTGGTCGCAGTGTTATCCAGTTTCATATACTGCTGGTGCCTTCGCATATAATTGGAAGCGGATTAGGTGCAATAAAATGCGCATTACCATGACGGCCATCCGGCAAAGAAGACAGCGCTGCCAGTCAGGACGCCGGTTAAGGATGGCCATGGTTTTGTCCCATGGATTCCTGGTCAGTCCGCAAAGCCATGTGCTCAAGATGACTTCATGGGTGATTCAGAATTCCAGATGGGTTCTTGACATACGGCGACCCTGCAGTTTACCAGATCATGACTACATGCTTTGGTGGTCGGCAGAAGCTAAACGGCGTTGCTCCCGTAACTAGAAGGATGATGGCATCACTAGCTATGAATGACTGGCGCGTCAGGGCCCACGGCAATCCTTCTCCCCTGAGTGTGATGACACCTCAGTCCTGCCTGACGTTTCCGTGGTCCAGAGGAGGCGCTCCGCTCGTCTTCAGATCTCAAGATTCTTCGCTTCATGTGCCAGATGTGCCGGCTCCAGCTGTAATTTCACAATTGTAATTTCACAATTACAGAGTCACTGACTCACTCCTCTCTAATTTCACAATCATATTTTGCAGAGTGCCCTGGCACTTCCAGTGAAGTAGAAAGGCTGGTGTAATATTCCTTGTGACGAGTGGGGTTTGTCATAGGACATGGTGGACATGATTTGGGCCAAGTTTGGGCTCCCACTGGCGGACCTCTTTGCCAACAGTGTTTGTTGCCGGAGGGCCTCCTTCACACCTTCCCTCCACCTCGCCTCCTCCTTCAGTTGATGAGGAGGATTCAGAAGGTGAGAGTGATTCTATTGGCGGCAGATAACCCCAGCTCGATCTGGTACCCAGAGATGTCGCAGATGTGAGCCTGCAGCAGGTAGTAGAAATTATGAGGGGTCCACACCCGTTTAATGCTGAACGGGTGTGGACTGCTGTCTGTTGGGTAAACATCCACTGCTAGTCCAGTTAAAGCAGGGAGACAAGACAAAGACCCACCTCGCATCTGCCCCTATTGGGATCTTCAATTGGTATTAAGTCTGACTCTGAAGCTCTCTTGGAGCCACTTGATCAGACTCCTTTGGAGCTTGTGGCTTACAAAACAGCTCTTCTCCTGGCTCTGGCCTCCATCAGGAGGGTTTGGAGAACTATGTGCCTTCTCGATTAGTCCTGACTGTATTTCATGTATTCCTGTGAGGGCACTGAGAGCTTATCTAAATGCAGTCAAGGCCTTCAGGAAAACAGAGAAGCTGTGGGTGGCACTGGCAGGTGGTAAAATGGGGCAACATCCATAGCAGCCTTCAGAGGAGTTTCTTTGGCAGAAATCTGCCACGCTGCCTCCTGGGCTTCTGTCTCAACTTTTGCAGAATTCTATTTATCTGAAGTAGCTGCTTCTTCTTTGCCTCACTTTGTCCTGTCTTCAGGTGCTTCCAGCAGCTCTGGCCAATAAATGAGAGAATTGTTAGTGTAGTCCGGCCAGCGGGGTACACTTCTCAGGGCGTCGAGTCGGGAGCAGAAGAAACCACAGAAGTAGTGGGATACAAGCTTTGTTTTATTCCAAATCAGCGTAACATAATTTCATCGCTTGACATCGCTCAGTATCAAATTGTTCAAAGTACAAACACATTAGGTAGGGGCTGGATCAAGGGCGTTCCTTGTACCAGATACACATTGTCACAAACATGCATGTCCACCTTTGGCCTCCTGGCTGAATCACAAAAACAAGAGCTTCTGGCAGCTCCAGAGAAAACATACATTCCTGTTTTCACTTCAAGGGTACCATCTCTGGCGTATTTGGAATACAGAGTGGGTGGATATCTGTTCAACATTCCATTGGTACTGAAAAACAAGTTATCATTGTAACCCTAATGACACAGGTCAAATTATTCCACAACATATCTCCCCTTTGTGGGTCTCAGACCCACACACCGAATTTAGCAAACTATCCCATTTTATTTTATTGAAGATTATTTCGTACTGTAACAGAGCAGTGACAATATACTGGATATAAGTATGTAGAAAATGTTAACTAAATGATTCATATAGCTGTAGTTAGTTCAATATGTTTACTGCTGTCTGGTTAAATAAAAATCTCAACCGCGTCGCAGGAAAATGTTAGTCAGTTCGTTTCCGGAAGCATCAAAAGTTTTCCCCAATTGTTTTTTGTTGTCACTTTTCGTCATAGGTGAAATTTTCTTTTTTTTTTTTTTTTTTTTTAGTGAAACAATAATCAAGTAATTATACTGGCAAAGAAACATAGGATCATGATTTAAACACATTTGTCATGTAATCATAACAACACCTCATTCTTCAGTCACCTCTGGAGTATGATCAGAGTCCTCCAATTAATCAGGTGATGGCTACAGATGTGGTCTCTCAGTCACCACGAGAGCCAGTTGTTCAGCAGGCATCATGTTCAGCATCTGTGCGTTCCAAAGTCCCGTCGTGACCGCTAACTGCTTCTCAGTCATTCGCAGACACAGTTTCCTCATCATGGGTACGATGCAACATGCCAGAAGAAAAATGACGATGAGTATGATTGCAGTAGTCATCCTCACTTCTGCAAAAAATGCTCCACATTTTCTTCGGTGTCCATCTAACCAATCCCAGGCCCAACTTATAGCTCCTGCATGCTCTTTTATCTCATTTTTTGAATCTCTAAGTTTATCCATTGCAATGGCAAATGTTCCATCAGGCGCGGTGTTGTTGGAATGTAAGTGCAACACTGATCTGCAAACATGTGACACACACCAACCAATCTAACACCTGACGATTTCGTAACACCATTTTACCAGTTTCATGCAGTTGTTCTCCCAGTAGTTTAAATATTTCATAGGTATGGTTTGTGTAAATAGTAAATATAATTAATCGAATAATGTGGTTTTATTACAGAGAGGACTAGTGGTGGTCAAAACTGGACGGTCATCTTCGTTTCCTTTTTTTTGACTGTGGTGTGGTTCCAAGTTTGGCAGACAGTGTTTTACCTAGAGCTCCCTGACCTCTGACATGGATCCCACTTTTACTCCGCCTGTCCTGCACCAATACGCTTAACGTTTTGTGTTTCTGGGCATTTTTCACACAACGGGTGATCGCACTTAATCGTACTTAACTGAGTCCCTGTTATGCTCAAGTTTTTTAGCTGGAACTTAGGGTGTCACGGTCTGGACTTTGGTCGGCTGCTGCGGTCTCGCAAGCTGCGCGAGCTCGTCTCCTGGTGACAACCAAACCAGACAACTTATTATCACAGCAAGCCTTGTCATCAACATTTTGACTATCTAAATCATTGACTTCACTGCCTGTTTTATTACCTCTTTGGTTGTGATGGCCTTGGGCCTTTGTGCAATGGCTCAGATGGTACCAAGTGGCGCTGCCTTCGACTTGGACAGCTGTTGGTGTTGCTCGGACCACGGTGTATGGACCTTCACATCTCGGCTGGTGCCACTTCCTTCGGAAGACCTTGATATACTCCTGGTCGCCGGGAACCACCAAATGCCCGGCCTCACGATCGGCCTCAAGCTCCCGTTTTCTCTCCTGCAGATAGATAGTCTTATGGATAGAAGTTAGTTGCTTCGTATAACTTCTAAGTTCAGATTGTAGTTGCTCAAGTGGAGGCCCCTTGTAGGGTCCCCTCAAGTGTGGTGCCGGCATCGGCCATCCCGTCAACATCTTGTGTGGTGTCAAATGCGTGCTTTGATGAGTTTGCATGCGATAACTCATCAGTGCTAATGGTAACGCATCAACCCAGTTTAGCTTCGTGCTAGCACAGATCTTATTCAGTTTCGCTTTCAGGGTTCCATTTATCCCCTCAACCATTCCCTGACTCTGGGGGTGATAAACGGCACCCAATCGTTGTTTGATTCGAAGTTGCTGCAAGATGCCCTTCACAACCTTTTGTACAAATGCAGCACCGTTGTCTGAGCTTATTTCTGACGGAATGCCAACTCGAGGAATGATTTATCTGGTCAGGAATTTGATTACTGTTTCAGCACTCAAGTCTTTAGATGGTGCTGCTTCAACCCAGCAGCTTAACCGATCAATTACCACCAACATGTTGCGTCTCCCTTGAACCGTTTTTATCATGTCAACGTAATCGATCACAAGATGTTTAAATGGACCTTCTGGGACTGGAATATGACCTATTGGTATCTTGATGTTTTTTCGTTGTTTTCTTCACAAATCTCACATTGATTCAGCACTTCATCTGTTGTTGTCTGCAAAAATGGGGACCAATATCCCTGCTGTCTGATTTTCTTCACCACTTCCCCCCTTGCGTGCAGTGCAGATCACTGTGCACCTCCGAAATCAAGATGGTCAAAAGTGCAGTTGGAGCTACGAGCTTGCCTTCATGTGATCGCCAGAGACCCTGATTGTCCACAGTAGCTCCTTTTTGTTTCCACAAAACCTTTTCATTTTCATCTGCATTTTCTTGGATCAAGATTATGTCTTCAGGTGTGACTGAGGGTTCTAATGTCACCATAGGTGACAAAATGGCTATTTTGCATCTTGACACTTCTTTTGCTGCCTCGTCAGAGAGAAGAAGAATACACCAAAATGTCAAACCTGAAAACTGAATTGTACATTTATCAGCTGGATGATGACAAAACCTACGGAGATGGCTGTGTTATCAGTCTAACGACTGTGGTGTGCTAATAGAGGTGAAGCCAGAAAATTTTCCAAGGGCTGAAGAAGAAGAAGAAGAACAACAACAACAACGTCAGAAGGCTGGAGCCGTGTCTAACAAACCTGATCGAATGGAGAGGAAGCCGTCCTTCGTGGCTATATGGCTGGCTAAAATCTCAGGATCAGGACGATGGTCCTTCATGGCCATCCATAAAGTATCGACAGGAGTCACGGGTGAACAAGAACAAGATTTCGTACTGGAGTATTTTAATTCTGATTGCGGTGTATTTCGTACTCTGTTAACCATACCAATGGATGCTTGGAGTAAGAAAATTCAGGAGTTTCTCCGAAAATCGACGGCCTCTTCTAGCATAGCCGCTGATGGAATGATGCCCTTGTGCCGAAAGAGGCACTGACCTTTTAGTCCTGCCCCCTTTGGACCGCCTACTCACTGATGGCTGCTATAAAGAGGATTTTTTCCAGAGCGACACCCTGCAGACGTACCTGTCGAAACAAGAGCAACTAAGACAACGATGAGGACCGAAGGGAAGAGAGGTATTGGCACTATCTTCCTCGGAGCTGCTACAGGCGGCACTGGGTACGGAATGAACAACTCCTCGACGAGCCCTCTATTTCCTGTGGTAGAACACGTAACTGGTGATGGTCATGAGTACGATGGTTCTAACAACAACACGACAGATGGAGCCTGTCCTTCAGCGACCATCAAAGACGACACAGACGACTTTGATGCAACTGAAATGGAAGATGTGGATGATGAGGAGGAACCTGTAGGGAGAGCACCAACCTCCTACCCCAAGAACGAAACTGTCGGCGTGCATCCGCCTGCTTCATCTTCAGCTTCTCAAGACCAAGAACCAGCAGCTAATGATGACACGGATGGATGGATAAGCGGTTTCTTCTTGAAAGCTTTAAAGACAGTTGTATTTCATCTACCAGGTAAAACCATGCGCAGGTATTGGAGGGAGATCTGCTACGGTTGCCAAGTAGACCATCCCAGCCAACTACAACACAGCTGCCTTGAAGAGATGGAGGATGATTTATACAGTCTTAACTTCCACCCGTTGATGAAGAGACTCTGTAACAAGAACTTTCTGTCTGCTATACAACACTACTTGACCCTGAATGACGTACAACCGGAGAAAATGAGAACCAAGGCTACGGCTGAGACAGTCTTGCTCGAAATGAGGTCTCCAAAATCAAGTGTCTGGAATGAATACATCAAACATGAGCATGAGGATCACACGAACACGAGATTCCCTCGTATGTGATACTTTTTTTTATTTTTTTTTACTCTTTTACTCTCTTTGTATAACATTACGTTTGAATCCTTACATAACCTGTGGAATAAAAAACATTAAGAAGTATATTTGGATCTCATCTCATCATTTCTCGTTTAACATGACGGTGAAACACATCATTAAAAGAGTTTATTACAATCCTCTTCACCCCGGGACCTCTGGAGGTGTGAGTCGCCTTCGTCCAGGGGTGCAGGATGAGACTGGAAAACCAGTCAGTTCTAAATCTATTGAAGATTTTTCATCAAAACAGGATGCTTACACCGTGCGTAAACCAGCCGAGAAGCAGAGTATTTGTTCACAGGCCTCTTCAACAATTCCAGGCCGACTGATGGGACATGCAGGCATTGGCTAGATATAACGACGATCAAAATTACTTATTGACCGTTATAGATGTATTTTCAAAGAAGGCCTATTTACGCATTTTAAAAAGAAAAACTGCGATTGAGACAATGAAGGCGTTTGAATCAGTGCTGGATGAGAGCGGGACGCCTGCAAAGCTACAGACGGATGATGGGAAAGCATTTTTTAGCAAGAGTTTCCGGGCTTTGATGGAAAGGAAGAGAATTATTCATTTTTCAACAGCGAGTGACTTTAAGGCCTCTGTGGTTGAGAGATTTAACTGCACTCTTAAAAATCGGATGTGGAGATATTTTACAGCTAAAAAGATTACATTACATCGAGGTTTTACAGGATCTAGTAAAGAGTTATAATCACAGCTATCACAGTAGTATAAAAATGACACCGATGGAAGTAACTAAAGAAAATAGTCTGCAAGTGTTTGACAATCTTTACATTAGACCGTCGAAAGGTCGGCAGAAGCCAAAATTTAAGGAGGGCGATCATGTTAGGATATCAAAACTATGAGGTGTGTTTCACAAAAAGTATGAGCAGAGTTTTACAGAAGAGATATTCACGATAACTGAATGTATCCACCGCAACCCGCCTGTACATAAATTGAAAGATTTCGACGGTGAACCCATCCAGCGGTCATTTTATGATCAAGAATTACAAAGAGTGCAACTGGTTAAGGAAGTATTTCACGCTGAAAAGATTCTCAAGGAACGCGTCGTTAAAGGAGAAAGACAGGTCTTTGTCCAGTGGAAGAACTGGCCTGAAAAATTCAAAAGGTGGGTAAAAGCTTCAGGTATAAAAAATATATAAGACGATCCTCCTTTACAACAGGCATCATATCATCATGTACGGCTCAAAGAACGCACGCTTCTATGTGACTTTACCATCAAAGGCCAGTGCAAAAGTTTTTAAAGACAACTCGAACATATCGATTTAAACGGAAAATGGGAGGTTGCTTTGACGGAGATTACATACCCTCACACATGGAATAATATTCCGGAGGATGCGGCATCATTTTACTGGAAACCGAACCCTAGAGGACCTGATTCCAACACAAACACGACTCCCCCGAGGGGATCAGAATCAGATGCTAACAGGTTGCGGCGCTATAAAGATGAATTTCACAGAGCCATGAGACGCCAGCGCCTCAGCTCAGAGGACAAAAGACGAATCGCGAGTGGTTGATTGACATTTCAAAATGGCGGGAAGAGATATTTCCAAACTGAAGTTCAAGGGTGGATATTAAAACTCTATTAATCAGATTTCAACCGAGTTGGAGCAAACCTTTAAAAAAACCAATGACGATATACGCTTCCTGTTTGACGGTGCACGGCAAAAAATTGATCTTCAAGGAGACGGTCAGAACCTAATGCTTTTTAAGTGAGTTCAGAGCGCCCCATCCTGATTTAAAAGCGGGGTTTTACCATCGCTACTGTTACAGCGACGCTGTAAGACCGCAGCTTGTAGGGGATGCGTATGCACCGCTCTTAAGAATGGTGGAAATCAAGGGTAGTTACTCAGATATAATCACACAGCATTTTAACCCTGCTTACTATTTACCGGTTGCCAAGAGCCATATTGAAAATATTCAGTTACAAATTAAATCAGATCTTAACAAACCAGTCAATTTTACCTTTGGAAAGGTGGTGGTGACTCTACACTTTAGACCTGTTACTTGAGAGGATATTATATAACCCTTTAATCGTCGTCTGGAAATCCATTCATCATCACAACACCAGAGAGATAACCAGCCTTTGCAGACCAAGTCATAAACAAACACAATGGTCCACACAGGCTTAAGAGACGACCCGCACAGATTTGTACAATATTATGAAAAACAGGTGGGCGGAGATCTACCCGGTTTCTACGGTGACCCGGTTATGTACGGACGAGGCATCCGTTCCCTCTTCTCAAAAATGTTTTGGTTTGTATCATGGATCATCAGGAATTGTCAAAGCGAAACCCCATATCAAATAAGACGTGGGTAACATAGCCTTGGATATGTTCACCCATACCGTGAGAGGAATGAGCGATCAACAGAGACAGGAAGGGTCAGGCGGTATAGCCGTCTTATCACGAAGGACAAAGAGACGCCCTCCAGGACGACGTGTAAGACAGAGCTCAAATAAACGTCCAAACAAAAAAAGAAAGAAGTCAGTTGACAGAAGCAAACGGGCCAAGAGGAAGTCCAGAGGGAGCTCTGATATATTTTAAAAAACCTTATATACAGTAACATGGCACTCCTACACCAGAAATCTGCTGAATGCACATTGGCAGAACTGGATTTATTCACGCCGCCAATTACGCAGCTTTCCAATTTACACTGAAATTGCTCCAGTAGCCGCTATCAGCGAAGGAGGACCGATTGAGTTTTTTTATAGCAGGAGACGGTGAAAAGTATCTAGACCTAAACGACACCCTTCTACACGTGCGTGCAAGAATTACTAACACTGATAGCACACCGCTGGCTAACGACGCAACAGTCGGTCTCATGAATTATCCTCTAAACACCATCTTTGACCAGTGTGATGTGGTCCTGGGGGATCGGAGGATTTCGCAGTCCAGTTCCACTCACCCGTACAGAGCTATGATCAAAACACTTCTCAACTTTTCAGGCGACACTCTTAAAACACAGTTTAGCGCCGGTCTTTTTTACTAAGACACACCTGTGTTGGTTGACTGTAAACGGTCCCAACGCAGGCCTGAATAAACGGGCAGAGTTCACGAGCAGATCCAGAGAAGAACATCTTCTCGGTCCTCTCCACGGCGACATATTTTTCTGTGAGACACTGTTATTAAACTCACTAGGGCGAATGATGCCTTCTGCCTGACCGGACCCCGCGACTCCACCTTTCGTCTGAAAATCCTTGGCGCCTCTCTGTTTGTGAAGAAAGTCTGTCACAACCTCTTCCGCTGACGTCACCGCCCAACCCACCTAGTCACATCCATACCTGCCTCCAATCTCCTGAAGGTATAAAGACCCGACCAACCTGCCAGTCCTCGCCTGTTCGTCAACCCTTCATGGTTTGTCTTCAAGCGAGATATTCCGCTATTTGCCACTGCCTGGATATTGCATTATCTGAGTTATTTCAGTCGGTCTTTTCTGCCTTAGAACTTCAGCCTGCCTGCACCTCTACTCCACAACCTTCACCTCCTTCATTGCCATAGCGCAGCCAGCTGGACTCCTGGACCCTCACCAGCCACTTGTCTGGGATCTCCACCACGGCATCAGAAGACTCTTCCTGTTCTGCACAATTAAATACCCATCTTCTGATTCCAATCTGCGTTTGAGTCACCTGCTTAAATCAACGTTACAAAGTCACTGTTTCGCCAGCTGTGAGAATAGGTCATGCAGAGCGTTTCTTTAAAGGAAATGCTCTCTGCCCACTCTCACGAGTCAATGTAAAAACATACTCCATTCCAGAAAACTCATTAATATGTACCCAGGATAATTTATTTCTGGGTTCAATACCTAAATACGTGGTTTTAGGGATGGTGCATCATGAGGCATTTACCGGTATGAGAGATCTCTCCCCGTTCAATTTTCATCATTACAACACTGAATATCTCGCCCTCTGTCAGGACGGCCAACAGATCCCCGCTAAAGCTTTTCAACCTCAGTTTAATCACGGTATTTCAGTCAGTGAGTTTTATACCATGATTTTAGCTACAGGAAGACATTTGAAGGATCTACCTCTAAGCATTGATTGCGAAGGTTTTAACAGCGGTTATTCACTGTTTGCATTTAATCTCAATCCAGCCGACGACAACGACGCTCTCTCCCCTGTCTCAAATGGGAATTTAAGACTGGAGATGAGATTCATAGTACCCTTACCAAACACCGTAATACTGATTGTGTACGCTTGTTATGATTCCATTCTGGAGATTGATGCGAAAAGACAAGTGCTGGTGGACTATTATTAAAAAGTTATGGACAGTCTCCAGTTACAGAGGCTGCTGAGAGGTCTCTTGAGCGACACATTTTACGGTGTATGGCCGTCGGATAAGTTGCCTCAATTTACACAACCCCCTCAGACCGCCTGAATATTTAATCGTCAACACACATCCGGCACATAAACCAGGAGAGCACTGGCAGAGTTTAACTCTCGAAGAAGACGGTAGAACAACTTTCTTTGACTCATTTGGAATGGGGCCCTACTTTGCACATTACCCTGAAAGTATTTTAAAGTTTCTCAAGAAACATTCAGGCAACATCAAGTACAACAATGGTCTACTACAGAACCCTCTATCGTTTGTATGTGGTCATTGTAAGTGCCAAAGTAAGTTTCACTTGATATTGTTTACACTGTTAGGTAGTCGTTTTGTGGTTTAGTGCTTTACATAAATATATGTGGGTTTTAATTTGAAGGCCACTTTTGTCTTTTGAAAAAAACGGCGGATGCGCAAGGTAAGCTCGTGGTTGATTTGTGTTGGGTTGTTAAGAACAACATGGACATATAGGTTTTGACCGTTAAGTTTGGATTTTTGGATGTTCCTGAGACCATTACTTTCAATAAAGGAGGATCAAGTTCCACGGCACAAGCTTCAGTTAGTTTTTTATGTTTTTTTGATTCCCGTCCAGGAGAAGCTCGGGGAAAATATATTCGTACGGATGTACTGGTGAGAACGATGAAAATGGAAACATTCGGGGCAAAGGAGGAACAAGTCAGAAACTAACGTCGTTCACAACAATAGAGGTAGCAAACTATTGGAGTTTGCAATCACAGTCATCATTGCATCTTCTACCTCCATCATCGTGCTAGAGGGCTGTGTATCCAAGAAGTATTAAGTCTATACAGTGACGATACCTTAAAATATGACCTCATGGTATACAACTTTGTGAAAGGACATCAACAATGTCTAAAAAGATGTGCACACTGTCCGTGGAAACAACATACTCTGTTCTCTTCAGTATTTTAAAGACTATTGTGACTAATCCTATTTTGTTTGTTCGTGTGTTAAAAAAATCTGTAATCAGGAGACCAGCTTTCAGCTATACTTTTCTTTCGCAAGATAGAATTCGATTTAAGTCTCTGATATTGAGCCCTCGCTTCAGGATTGGACAGCAGTGTGAGAGGGATGTTTAGCTTTAATAATGTGACGAGAAACTAGGACCATCCCGCAGGTAATGGAGAACTTCTTTTATTATGCGGTAGGGAAAGGTACTTGAATATATCAATCACATGAGAGCCTTTTACAGCATTTCCTTCATACATAAATTTGCCATTCATATTCCAACCATCACCATTTTTGGATATCCTCTGGATAATGTATTCAGCATTTCTTCGAGCTTTTGACGGAAGGATATTTAGAATATCCTGACCCAAGTCATCTGTTACAAAGGGTGTTTTTAGAACACTTTCGACACGACTGTCAGAGTCGTGGGGGTGATCGCTGACTCTGTCTCGTTGTAAAGTCAGAGTTACTCTCCTTTGGTCTCTCTGATCCTGTTTTGTAAAGGTTAAATATCTCTGCAATAGAGCATCATACTTTTTAATCTTCTCATACGAGTTTAACTGAGAATCATTCAGAATGGTCCTCATCTTCTCATTCAATTCATCTTTGGCAGTTTCACAGATGTCGGAGGTTGGACTTGATAACTGGTTAATTTGCTGAGGAGAGACCAGATACATTTTCTGGACAGTCTTCATCGTGTTTTACTTCTTTACAAGTCCTCCTATTAGATTTCCAATGATTGGAACGGCAGCCGCTAGCAACGGCAACAGGAATCCTCCCGATTGCTTTATAAGAATCCTTCATCTACGCTTCACGCACGCCTTTTTATTAGCCAAGAGTCTGATGTTCTCATGATTCCGCTTTTATTTTGTCATGCGAGTCTTGTTTTGTTTTCTTCCTCCGTTCTTCCTGTTTGTGTGGCACATGGCTGGAGCCAATCAACCCCAGATCACCTATTTATTATTTGCCACTGCCTGGATATTGCATTATTATTATATTATTATTAGAGCACCTGGACTCCAGCACCGTGTGCCAGATCGTCCCCTATTATTCCCTGTGATCGACTCCTCTAGTTCCTGCAGATGGAGTCCTTTGTTCCCTGTGATTTCTTCTCTAGTTTCTGTGACGCTCTCCTTTGTTCCCTGTGGTAACTCCTCGTTCTCTTGGCTCTCCTTGTTCGTTCTCTTGTTCTGTGCGCTAGTTAGCTTATTTTGGATTTCTTTGTCTTAAACCCTGGTGCCTGAGTTAGTGTTCGGTTTCTTCCTGTTTCCGCCTTTCCTGGTTTCTTTTGTCTCTATCTCTGTTCATTGTACTTTCGTCTCTCCGTTCCCAAATTTAAGTTGGTTTGATTCTCCCAGTTTGGTGACGCTTTCTGTTTGGTCTCTTATTCTTGTATATGGACTTCGGCTCGTTTGGTTACTCTGTTTTGGATATTTAGACTTTATCTTGTGTCTCCCGGTTCGGTGACGCTTTCTGTCGTGATTTTGTTGTTTAATTATTAAAATATTGTTTTTGACTCGGTCCTGCCTTTTGTGACTTTCACTACTGCGCTTGGGTCCCGCTCCACGTCCTTGACCCGTGACAGATGTTTTTCTTCTGTTTTTTCAGTTTTTTTTAACTGAGCCTGCGACAACAGTACATTCCCCTGAAACGTTCAGGGCGATCTCATCGAGAGCTTGAATAAAGTCCCGAGAACTATGCATCAAAATGTCTTTACGTTTCATTTAAGGAGCATGGTATAGTTCCTTAAGTAAACCTGCGTTTCTTTTTATATGTGCTGACATGACTTAAGCAGACGTTTTTGGTATGGACACAGTGTGACGTTGATGAGGAAGTATCCCAGTCCTTAGTCTGTAGCGTTCTGGACATGAGGGTGTTAGATCAACAATTAAGTACCCGTGAGCGCCAGCTGTAGCATCTTCAAAGCTTTCTTGAAAGAAAACTCTTTGAGACGGGTAAACTTGTTGAGCAAGAACTTTTATCTGCGTTTTATTGCGAGGATACAACTATATTTACTACGATGAAATAAGTTTTGCGTCACCATTATAACACTCATATTTTTATGATGTCTGTCAAATGTTTTCTATCAGAAGGAAATACATCTTCATTTTCAAAAGATTTAGGTAAACCTTCAATGAATTTGATATTTTTATTCATCTTTTGCAATTCACTGTACATAGGTTCAAAAGACGTATACATACATACAATCTTTATTTACAATTGACATCATCCATCACAAGTATACATGGGTCTTTCCTAACCCTGATGGTCCCACCACTAGACATGAAAATGATGTTTTCAAGCGCGGATCAAAATGAATTTCTTCCATAATGACCCAGTCATCCACTCAAAACTCAGAACCCAAAAGGTTTGGTTGTGCCGTACAAAAAAAATCGTCTCTTATCGCACATGTCTCTTATCGAGTTTTGTAGGAACTGATCTGTTTTTTAAAGTGATGTTCTTTTTATCCCTCACAATATTGTGTTGATGGGTCTCAAGCACCCCATCAGGTGAATTCTGTAAATAGCCCTCTACACGATCTCTGACGGAGTCAAAGTTTATCTGCTGAAAAGACTCTTTTGTTTGCATGATACCTTTAACTTTCATCACAACCTTCTTCTGTCCTTTGGTCCTATAACCATATGTCTTAGGACCCGCCGAAGCGAAGTCCTCGATGCTATCCCCGTCGAGTTCATCAGTCAGATCACTGAGATAGTTACCTAATTTTAAAGGCGTCTTGCTGTCTTTCACCACATATATCAAGCTGTCTGTGTCAACATAGAGAACATCCTTCTGCAAGTAAAAGCTCCCATAAAAACATTGGTGCTTTTACCAGGAGGGTAGAGACCCTTGTAACGCCACTGGATCACAACTTTTTTCTCATCCAGCATGTTAAAGTAGCTGACCTCGTATTTCCCTGAAAGCAAGAAACTGAAAAACTCGTTGGGGTCTGACACTACAGAAACCTGAGACATGTTCTCTTTCTGACAGAACTTGCCTCAAAGGCTATTAACCAAAGCCTTAGCCACCTGTCTCTTTGCAGGGTTGTGACAAATCTTATCAGCACAAAGCAAAATCCCCCGATGTGCTTGATAATCCTAAATGTATTTGTCGTGGCTTTCCTGATCAACGGCCTCAGCAGGGTAACCAGAAGCCTCCTGCTTGCCCTTCAGGAATGTACGGATGTAACCTGTGAAAATACAATCGCTAGATCTATCAAAATGCCATACTTCGATAATCTTGGCCACCTTGTATCCCTCGTCCAGAGCCTTGTTGAACTCAACCGTGACCCAGACCCCTGTCGAAGCACGCTCATCATCATTATGCGTACAGCCACTGTCTTGGACAATACGACTTGAACAGATACTGCATAACGTGAAGTGTAATTTACCCCTGGTCCTCTGTAGGGTAAAACGGGTAATATAAAACCCGAGGAGGATAGACAACCGCCTTGATAAGACCAAAGTACTGTCTGGGATCCCCAAAGTCCTTGTGAATTTTTCGGGGGTGACCTAGGAACACGTGCTGTTGACGTAAGGATACAGAGGTGACATCAGCGTAATCAACTTTTTCACCAGGTTGGCCGTGTAACGCAGCTTTAAAGCGCTGGTTCTACCGCCGTAGAGGGCATTACGAGGGTTGAGAGGCTCAGGGGTGTCAAAATCTAAGAGAAAATCTCTGAGATTATCACACGATTGTCGAAGTGAACGCCATTCGTGTTCCCAGATGGTAATAAGATGCACCTCATGATCAGACTTTAACGCCTGCTCTCTCTCCATCGTAGCAGAGTAGAATTCACCATATGGTCTACCTCTTAACAGACAGACTGCATGTGGGTCGACACATGAAGGACAACCGTGGGAGAAACATCCATAAAACTCCCAGACCTGCTTAACACCGTCAACTTTAGCATAACCGTCAACAAAATACTGGCCAAACACCATCTCCCCACGGTTCAAGGCATGTTGTATCAAAATGCCCTGTCTGTGTGATTCCCATAGCTACCAATGGATGGAAGCATGTGAGAACCTCTTGTTACCTTTTATTACATAATTGTTGGGACATGGTATTGCTAATGTGTCTGGTTTTAAAAAGTTGGTCCTGAAAACAGCCATACACACAGAGGTGATTGTTATGGACGAGAGTGCAACACCTGTTTCTTTAAAAAACTCCTCTCTAAATATCATGCATCCTCTGGCCAGAATGTCAACATCATTTTTACAATAGTGAATAGCTTCACTCCTGAAATTGAAAGAATCATCACGCACAGTATCATACCAGCTTTAAAAATCTTTCTGTTCAGGGTCTGACATGCCCTCGAAGCCGTAGTCTGATGGAGTAGGATACACCCCTATGTAATGCAGACGATCTTTCAAGCTCAACTTGTGTGGAAAAAAAACCCTTGCACTGCTCGGTGAAACCTAGAGCTTTATGCATGAAGCTGAGTCGCATGGCTAGGAATGAGAGAGAGTCGATAAATTTTAGCTTGTAGTGAGGATCCTCAAGACAAATATCTTACTACCGGTCATGATTATCCTCTTACATATTAACCCTTCGTCAAGCATACCTCTCAAGACAATGACGCTGTCAAAGCCCCTGGCATTATGTGCAACAAAAACACAACTCTAAACCAATTCTTTCTGAAATATAAAAGAAACGCTCGAACACATTCGAGACCATTAAACATCTATTCTTCACCTCTCTGCGTCTTTACACACACTAAAGAAGGGACATGTCTACCTTGGTCGTCTGTAAACGTTTCAAAATCACAACAAAACAGATCAGGATGCTCAGTCTTCCTGGCAATGGGCTGAATGTAGCACTGGTGGACCTCGTTTGTCGATGATAATTCTACATTGCAGATTTTACATTTAAGCACACCGCAACAACTGTTAGGTTTACCCTGTTTTAATGGGATATACCGGCACCTTCCGCATTTTTCACATTTTTTGTATATCTGGCAGAGACTGCTCCCATTAGCGCCAATCTCTTTGTGTCTCACAATGCAGGAAGGTGTTCTACAAACCCGGCAACCATCGCCACAAGTTACAGGCTTTAGGACCTCTGTAGGGCAAACAGGATTGTGACAAACGCTACGGTGACCTTTGCAGATGTGTTGTGATTTATCTTCATACCCCTTATGACAGCTGACGCAAAAGTGACGTCTTCCTAAAAAACCCTTTGGGTTTTTTACCCCGCAATAGTGTCCCTGAAGTAGAAACAAGTATGAAGGATCCGAACCATCAGCAAAACCTGTGGCATAATGCGCTAATGGTTGGTTTGCTGTTGTTTTATGAAACACAACAATTTTACGCCTCACTATCCATTCAAACAGGGGTATATCTGTGAATGTGATAGGTGTTTGAGAATCTAAACCAGCTTTGTTTTGTAATTCCCTCCCCAACTCAACACAATCTTGATACGTACGGTTAGGATTAAGGAGACAAGAAAGGCTGATTGCAAAGCAAAGCTGACCAGTTCCATCACTACCAACTAGAGACTGTAGAGATGTCATCATTTTTTACCAATAATTTTGGCATGCAGTGTCTTCTTGAGTTTGCGTTTAGCGCCACCTCGAGGGTTATGCACAATTTGGACCGTTAATTCAATTATCTTACCCATAACTATGACTCTGTCAGATTGCATGGTGTTGCTCAGGAGGGCCTCAAAAGCAGGGTAGATATTTTCCCCGTCACCTTCAACCACAACATTAACATGTTCTTGAACATCTTCACCAACCACTTCAAGCTGAACCACATCCTCTCGATGTGCTAGTCTCTGCGTTTCATCTGCCAACTCTCTGACCTGTTGCATCAAACCTCTGTAGAAAGTTGCTAAATCAGGAGTGTCGGGTACAGCAGGACGTGTTAGCACCCTTCTCATCCTATCGTTGTTAAAAGGCTCTATGACTTCTGATTCAATACCGGTACCTCTTACACAGCATCCTTCCTGAACCGAATCACCGTCATCATCAACATTGTCATCGCTACAGCTGGAGCCAGACACATCTATCAGAGGGTCAAGAGCTGGTGTCCCTGAATCAGCCGTCTGTTGATTATCAACAAACCTTTCTTACCAATCGCCATTGTCTAAAGAGGTATCAGCCCTACCTTCCCGAGATGATGCAGGAACAATATTTAAAATACGATTATCCTCTCTCTCAGCGAAAAAAAAAATGGACTCCATGTTTTCATTTATACTCGGATCATAGACCAGCTCTACATCCTCCTCAGACATGCCGTCAAACAAGCCAGACAGAAACATGCGTGTCGGTGAAGCACTCTGGTCAATGAGGTGTGGTGTAGTGTCCTGGTTGTGGGTGGATTCAGGGTCAGAACCAGAAGGAAAACCATCATGGTTGGCCACAATTTAATAATAATAACAATAAAATAATAATTTAAAATAATTAATAAACAAAACAGCAACCTCAAAACACAATCACCCACGGTGCTTTTAAAAATTCAGCCTCCAAATGGACCTTACTGTGGTTGAACTTCAGTCAGGTCAGTCCACGACGTCTGTTACCACCAGGTCCTTGTAGTTTTAGGAGCCTCACGACTTCAGACACAAGCAATTTATTCGTTATGTCCTTCCTGACGATTTCTGTAACGTCACCTTACCTTCACCTTCACCTTCTTCTACCGCTTATCCGGGGTCGGGTCGCGGAGGCACTATTCGGAGCACGGAAGCCCAAACTTCCCGGTCCGCACAAACCTCCTCCAGCTCATCCCTGGGGATCCCGAGGCGTTCCCAGGCCAGACCGGAGACATAGTCTCTCCAGCGAGTCCTGGGTCTTCCCCGGGGTCTCCTCCCGGTAGGACATGCACGGAACACCTCCCCAGGGAGGCGTCCAGGGGGCATCCGGATCAGATGCCCGAGCCACCTCAACTGGTTCCTCTCGATGTGGAGGAGCAGCGGCTCCACCCCGAGCTCCTCCCGGATGACCGAACTCCTCACCTCGAAGGGTGCGCCCAGCCACCCTGCGGAGGAAACTCATCTCAGCCGCTTGTATCCGCGATCTCATCCATTCGGTCATTACCCAAAGCTCGTGACCATAGGTGAGGGTGGGAACGTAGATGGGTAAATCGAGAGCTTCGTCTTGTGACTGAGCTCCCTCTTCACCACGACGGTCCGATACAGCGACCGCATCACTGCTGCAGCTGCACCAACCCGTCTATCAATCTCACGCTCCCCTTTTCCCTCACTCGAGAACAAGACCCTGAGATACTTAAACTCCGCCACTTGGGGCAAGAACTCTCCACCGACCTGGAGAGAGCAAACCACCTTATTCCGGTGAAGAACCATGGCCTCAGACTTGTAGGTGCTGATCAATAGATAAAAGGCCTTTAGGCCAAGTTGGTTGCTATTTTCTTATTCTTTAGCATAAATAGGCATGTTTTTGTTTTGTTTTGTTTTGGTTTCGTCGTTTAAGTTCCACACTATTTTATGACTATTTTATTATTTTATTTTAGACTTAAGTTTTAGACTTATTTGGGGACAAGAGTTTTGGGAGTGAAGTTGGAAGACGTGAACATTTTGAGGGAGACGAGATGTTATGACGTGTCATGGGATTATTTGGGGTCACAACTTGGGGGCGCTCTTGTTATGTTGCCGTGTCACCATCCGGTTTGTTGGAAGTTGGAACCGTGCATAAAACCTGCTGTGTTGATACATCCTGTGTGTATTCCTTTCAGCTTTGGCTACCACAGGGCGTGTCTCTTCAACCCACTTGGGAGAACGAATCAAATGTCCGGACCATCATTGTGCAGTGTCGCCAGGTTCACGGACAGGGCCCCAGGCTACCAGGCCCAGTGGAGCGCTCGAGGCCGAGGCACTGGAAGGAGCGAATTCAATATGAATAATAATAATAAAAAAAAAAAAAAAAAAAAAAAAAAAAAAAAACGCAAATACTATGCTCCAAGCAATGCTTTTATTTAAAACAAATTTCCGCACAAACAGAAATTTCATCCGGTCAGCTGACTGCCCCGGGGGAAGCTGCCGAAGTCCCGATGTCCACGTACGGAGCTCCACAAGCGCCGAGTCTCCTGCGGTTAAATCCACTGCTGTGGTGATGAGACAAGTCTCTCCCGTGACTGCGACGAGACCTCAGTCCTGCCTGAAGTTTCCGTGGTCCAGATGAGCCGCTCCGCACCTCTTCAAGTCTCAAGCTTCTTCTCTTGTTGTGGCAGATGCGCCGGCTCCGGCTGTAATTTCACAATGACAGAGTCAGTCACTCACGCCTCTGTAATTTCACAATCACATTTTGCGGAGTGCCCTGGCACTTCCAGTGAAGTAGAAAGGCTGGTGTAATATCCCTGGAATATGTTTGTGTCCAGCTGTCCCTGGAGCCTGCCTGCCTCCCAAACAGTCCTGTAACACGGGGCAGAAATTACTCTATTAAGAACTCTGATCCTGGGGCATGACTACTTCAAGGCTAGCAGGCAGTCCTCTGCCCCCTAAGTGCAGTTCACTATTCGAAATGCTAAAGCACCCGCAACACTCAAAGCATATAATGCCAAATGGATGTGAACTGCCGTCTGTTAGGTAAACATCCGCTTCTAGTCCAATTCAATCCGGACTATTCCCGGCGCAGTTCTGACACTCCACAGAAGGACCGCACGTGTTCAGGTACGGAGCTTAATAGGTGGAGGGCTTGGATTTGCAGCGCAGCGTTCCCTCTCAATCAGCCGTAATGCGCGATGCCCTCGCCCCTGGAACTTGACCTCCCCCATGAGGAGTGACCATCCCACCCGGCGCTGACAGAGCCACCATCGCTCAGTAGAATTGTGTCGATGCTGTCGTCAAACGGCTCATAGCGCTTGAGAACATCATCGCGCTCTTTAAGAGCTCCATGGAGTCCACCAGAGATTTTGGAGACATAACAGTCCGCCGCCGTGGTGCTCTGCTCGCGGGGCCTCTTCCACACACAGCCGCCGGCTTTGGGGAACAGCCGTATAATAGCCGCGCTGATCATCGCCGCTCCTCTTGGAGAGACCAGTCGGCTGCTCTCACCTCTGCTCCCTCCAAAAGCATAGGAAGAACTTTGTATCTAAAAGTATGCATCTAAACCAAAGTCGAACTTGGAAAAAAAGATGCATTACTTTGGTATCGGGTCTGTTTCTTCTCTGCCCAAAATAAAGGTTTCTCACTCGCCAAATTCTCTTCCGGCTCCAGTCAGTCCGAACTCCGGCTTCAAAAATTAGTTTTTGTTTGACATCGTCTCAGGAGACCGAGCAGTATAGTAACAGGCTCTCTGCCTCCTTATACCTGACGCCAGAACTGTCCCTGGGGAAGTTTCTGGAGCCAAGACGTTATGTTTTTCCTCAGATTCGCCACAATATGAAGCACAGACATCAAATAACTCTTTCCCGTCTCTCAAAAGATCCTGGTACCAGCCAAAAGTCAGGGGAGTTTCAATTCTGCCATTAACTCTTCTTATTCCTCAGACTCGCCAGTTTTTAGCAGGGGTCGCCACAGGGCCGCGAAAGTCACCACTTCAGAGGAACACTGAGTAGGCGCAGCGTGCCAGACATGCTCGGTTCTCAGCTCCCTCGTGCAACGTCTGATAGGATGTGTGTCTGTGATTCTGTTCTCTGCAGCCCTGCAAACCTCTCAGAGGCAGGTAGGACATCGTCATCTACAGAGTCATCTCTTTCTGAGGATGATTGGGCCAGTCCCTCGGGTGTACATCTTAGGAGAATTGCAGTGTCAGATCAAGGTACACTGCAAGTTTGGGGAACCGAATTCCTCTGACGGCTCAGCTGACAAAAGCGAGTCTGTTTTTGAAGAACCAGCGGGACTTGAAGTCCCCAGAGGAGAGGGCGCTGTGTCACAGTCAACCCCCAGGTTCTGCGTCACCACATGGACCTGAATGAACTCAGAGAACCAGCTGTCATGTCTGATGGAGGAGGACCGCGCTCTCCTGACAATGGGAATAATCGAGTTAGTTCCTAAGCGATCCTCCTACACTGGGTTTTACTCCGGGTACTTTCTGGAACCCAAGAAGACAGGAGAGTGGACACCTGTTCTGGATCTCAGTCTCCTCAACCAATTCATGACCAGACAGCGGTTCCGGACTACCAGGAGACTCCTGGAGTGTGTCAGAGTGTGAGAGTGGATGACCTCCATAGATCTTGCAGAGGCCTACTTCCACAACACGGTCTCTAGTGTCGAGTGCCTCGTTTTTTTGCCAAGTGCGTGGAGGAGTGGCTCATACCACTAAGGAGACAGGGTCTGCGGATTCTGACGTACTTGGACTGCTTTTTGATTCTAGCCAGAGTCCAAACAGGAGTCATGAGCGCACACCAGCTTAGCAGAAGGGGTCTGTCTCGTAGCTGCAGAACAAATTCAATGTCTCCGAAGTGGTTTCAGAGAGTTATCAACATTTTTATGTTTGTTGGTCTGAAAGGTACAGGTCCCACGGGCTGAAAACGCGTTTTATGCACTGTTTACTCTCTGCTCAGGGCTGTCTCAGAACATGAAAATTTCACCTGGCACTATAGCTAGAGTGGTCATACTAGCAGGTGCTGAACTAATTCAACATTTCTGAAGTGGTTGCAGAGTGATGACATTTTTATGTTTGTCGATTCTGAAAACCATCCTCACTCAGGTGAAAACCCGTTTTCTGCACTGTTCATTCACTGCTCAGAATAGTGCCAGAACATGAAAATATCAGCTGCGACTGTTGGAAAAAGGCTCTTTCGAGTATATTCGGCACTAAATCCACGTTTCTGGACTATTTTCATGGTGTAATCAACAATATTTTTTTTTCCTCGTCAGAAACCAAGCCTCTCTCGGGCTGAAAACGCGTTTTCTGCACAGTTCAGTCACTGCTCAGCGATGCCTCAGAACATGAAAATTTCACCTGACTGTATAGCAGAAGCGTTATTTCTTGTAGCAGCAGAACTAATTAAACCTCTCTGTGTGGTTTCAGAAAGTAATCAACATTTTAATCCTTGTTGGTCTGAAAACCACCTTTTCGTGGGCTGAATACGTGTTTTCTGCTCTGCTTAGGCGGGACTCAGATGATGAAAATATCACCTGCAACTACAGGCAAAACGTTTTTTCTCCTGCAACTATAGGGAAAACACTCTCTCTAGCATATTCAACACTAAACCTACATTTCTGAACTGTTTTTAGAGGGTTATCAACTATTGTATTTTTGACAGTCCGAAACCCAGCTTCTCTCAGGCTAAAAATGCATATTCTGTACTGGTCACTCACTGATCAGAAAAGCCTCAGAACATGAAAACATCACCTGCAACTATAGCAGAAGGCGTCTTTGTCGTAGCTGAGGACGAATTCAACCTGTCTGAAGTAGTTTCACAGAGTTATCAACATTTTTATGTTTGTCGGACAAAAAAACACAATCCCTCGGGCTGAAAACGCGTTTTCTGCACTGTTCACTCACTGCTCAGCGATGCCTCAGAACATGAAAGTTTCACCTGCAACTATAGGAAAAAAAAACTTTCTCGTATATTCAACACTAAACCTCTACGAATAGGGCGCTGCGACTGGGCTACAAGCAGCCAAACCGTTTTCATTCCATCCACATTTCCTGCTTCCAAGCCATGGGATGAGTTTGACGAGAGCCAGGCGCTTCTATGAGGTGCGTCTGGAGACTTCCCAGAGTTGGATGAGTTCCGTGTGGTGGAATCAAGCACGTTCCCGCTTGATCTTCTCCTGCGCCTCATGTCATCCGCCTCCGTCGTATCAAAGTTGAGCTCTCTCTCCACCGGCAGCTCAAGAATCATACCACTTCACTAACGGCCAGCTGGCGTTGGATGGCGAGACTACACCAAGGGCAGGACCGCATGTTGTCTGCCCACACCTGGAAGAAATCCGGACTATTCCCGGCACGGTCCTTACACTCCACTCCCACTAGGACCGCACTTGGTCAGGTACGGAGCTTACTGCCTGGTGGAGGGTTTGGATTGGCGGCTCACCGTTCCCGCTCACTCAGCCGTCATGCGCCATGCCTGATGCGTTCGCCCCGGGAGCTCGACCTCCCCCCTGAGGGGTGACCATCCCACCCACCGCTGACAGAGTCTCCATTGCGCAGTGGAATGGTGTTTACGCCGTCGGCAACCAGCTCACAGCGCTTGAGAACATCATTGCGCTCTTTTTGTGCTCCGTGGACCGGCTCATCCATCACAGATCCTTTCTCACTCTACAGAGATTTTGAGTTTCAACAGTCCGTCGGCGTGGTTCTCCGCTCGTGGCGCCTCCTCCTCACACAGCCGCTGCCCCGGGGGGGGGGAACACCGTCGCTTGTCGAAGGGGCGGGGTTATCCCAGCTGTCCAAATCATAGCCGTGCTGATCATTGCTGCTCATCTTGGAGAGACCAGTCGACTGCTCTCACCTCTGCTCCATCTAAAAGCGTAGGAAGAAAACTTCTATCTAAAACTTTGTATCTGTAACAGGTCTGAATACTGTGACCTTGTCCACAGTTAAAAAGTGGTGTCTTAATGTGGTCAGTAGAATGCCGTCTGAAACAAAATGCGGACAGTCACACACGGCTTCCACATTTGTCGATGGTGAGAAAAGTAATCCAAGGGATTATGTTTTTTTATTGTGGTAACCCACACCACAATTAAATGTCTTTCTGAAACATCACTCACAAACATCTCACTTTGTCATACAACAACTGTCAGACATCATGAACCACATGCATAATTGCTTTTCATCTGAATGTATAATTCTGCCATTAAACCTTTTGGCTAGTGTTGAGAAATAATAAAACCTTACTTTTTACCAAACACCGTTATTCACCACAAGCAAACTGAACTCCACACAACTCAATCACCCGTGCCATGTCAACGTCGGTTGTCAGTATTAGCTTACAAGCGCCACATCTACACAGAGCGAACTCAACGTACGAAGGAAAAACAGTATACTTAAAAACTGAATCACCATCCTCACACTCAGACTCAGAATCAGTCAATCCCAAGTGGAACAAACATTATAAAAAAATGGATTTGACTAACCTGAAACAGAATGTGGACAGAGTCATACGAGGCTTTTGTCGATGGTGAGAAAAGCAATGAAAAAAAGTGTCACCTCCTATTTACCCACACATCTTCAATGCCCAACCTGTCCTACCCTTCCCTCTACTGACCGAATTATATACCTGCCGGTTAATCAACTCTTCAAAAATCACCCATGAAACACATCATTTACCGGCTGCTACATATTGGCCCTTTTAAGCGTCTCTAGTCTGATGACTTGGGAGGCAGCATGGAGATAAACTGCGTTTTTGGGCCCCCGGTGATGAGGCCCCTGACGCAGCCGACCAAGCTTGCATCACAGTGACGTTTGCATATTGGCAATGGAAAACATGAAGCAGTAGTTTGTGGGAGCAGTTTTCATCTGCACTTTTTTCCCTCCGGCGTTTCTACATGTTGATGGATGGAGCTTCATTTGTGTTGGGCGTGGGGTCTGCTGACAGGAAATCCACAGTCCTATAGGCAGGAAATGCTGCTGTAGACCGAGTGAGAAGTAAACAAGACGTGCTAATGACCCTGCTGCTGCAGATCACATCTGCTTAACAAGCTGTCGTTCTGAATCATGTCAATGACGTTTGCACTTCACATTTCCATCTGTTTTTATCAAACAATTCAAATAAAAGTAGAACATGACATGTATTTCGCTCTGATTTTACATTTAAATGATAAAGTTTTTGTACAATGTAAACACTTGATTCTTATGATTGTAAATTACTCTTTTAAACATTTTGCAAAATAATCATTTTACTGCCTTACATCCAGTAAAATCATATTTATCTTGTTTGAAACTCAGTGTCACAGATGTGATGAGTATTTATATAGATGATACATTCGATTTTCTCGTTTGAACGGTTGAACCAGGACCTCAGTGCAATGTAATTATTCTCTTTCATGGAACAAAACACGGTCCTTGCACTCTCCTGAAGCCACTTTGGTCGACAAAACTACTGTACAATGCAATCACAAAAAACTATATTCTGATATGACAACCATATAATCAACTAACCTGAAACAAAATGTGGACAGATTCACGTGAGGCTTCCACATTTTTCGATGGTGAGAAAAGTAATGAAAAAATGTCACTTCCTATTTACCCACGCATCTTCAATGCCCAACCTCTGTCCTATCCTCCCCTCTACTGACCTAATCATATACCTGCCGGTTAATCAACTCCATGCTGAACAATTAAATGACATCTAACACACACTCTGTGACCACACATAAGTGGGCGTCACACTGGAAAGGCTGTTTTTCCTATAGTTGTATGTGATATTTTCATGTTCAGAAGCTTTTCCATTCAGTCAGTGAACAGTGCAGAAAACGCCTTTTCAGCCCATCAAAAGCTGGTATTCAGACCAGAAAAAAAAAGTTAACCACCTGAAATACCGTTCAGAAATGTAGGTTTAATGTTGAATATATGAGAAAGAGTGTTTATCCTATCGTTGCAGGTGAAATTTTCATGTTGTGAGTAATGCCTGAGCAGTGAGTGAAGAGAGCAGAAAACGCGTATTCAGCTCAAGAAAAGGTGGTTTTCAGACCGACAAAAAAAAAATAAAAATCTTGATAACTCTCTGAAACCACCTTAGACAGGTTGAATTAGTTCTGCACCCTCTAAAAACACCTTTTCTGCTGATATTGGCAGGTAAAATTGTCATGTTCTGTGGCCTTCGCTGAGCAGTGAGTGAACACTGCAGAAAACGCGTTTTCAGCCCGAGGGACTGTGGTTTTGAGACAGATAGACATGAAAATGTTGTTACCTCTCTGAAACCACTTCAAACAAGTTGAATTAGTTCGGCACTTACTAAAAACACTCCTGCTACTATATTGGCAGGTGAAATGTTCATGTTCTGAGGCATCCCTGAGCAGTGAGTGAACAGTGCATAAAACACGTTTTCAGGCTGAGAGACGCTCGGTTTTTGACCAGGAAAAAAGAAGTTGATAACCCCCTGATAAACAGTTCAGAAAGGTACATTAAGTGCTGAATATACGAGAAAGAGTGTTTTTCCTATTGTTGCAGTTGAAATTTTCATGTTCTCAGTCACGCCTAAGCACTGTGTGACCAGCAGTGAACGCATAAAATAAAATATAAAATTGTCGCTTTGAAAACAGTTCAGAAAGTTTTATTTAGTGCTGAATATACTAGAAATAGTCTTTTTGCTATATTTACACTTGATATTTTCATTGTTCTGAGGCTGTTCTGATCAGTCAGTGAACAGTGCAGAAAACGCGTTTTCTACCGAAGGACTGTGGTTTTCAGACCAACAAACATTAAAATGTTGATGACACATTGAAACCACTTCAGAGAGGTTGAATTAGTTCTGCAGCTACTAGAAAGACTTCAGCAGATTCTGCTATAGTATAGGTGAAATTTTCATGTTCTGAGGCATCGCTGAGAAAAAGTCAAAAAAAAAAAAAATCTGAAATGTATGTTTAGTGTTGAATATACTCGAAAGAGTGCTTTTCCTATAGTTGCTGGTGAAATTTTCATGTTGTGAGGCATCACTGAGCAGTGAGTGAACAGTGCAGAAAACGCGTTTTCAGCCTGAGTGATTGTGGTTTTCATACCAGAAAAAAAAAAAAAATAATAATAATTAATCAAATCGTCGCTAACGCGCTGGAATACAGTTCAGAATGGTAGATTGAGTGCTGTATATACTAGAGAGTGTTTTCCTATAATTGTAGATGATAATTTAATGTTCAGAGGGTATTCTGTCCATAATAAAACGCGTATTCAGCCCGAGGCACTGTGGTTTTCAGACCAACATAAAAATGTTAACTCTCTGAAGCCACTTCAGAGACGTTGAATTATTTCTGCACCTACGAGAAAGACCTTTTCTGCTATTGTGGCAGGTGAAATTTTCATCTTCTGTGGAATCTCTGAGCAGTGAGTGAGCAGTGTATAAAAAGTGTGTTTGGCCTAAGACAAAGTGGGTTTTGGACAGACGAAAAAAAAATTGTTGATAACCCTGCAAAAACAGTTCAGAAATGTAGGTTTGGTCTTGAATATATTAGAAAGACTATTTTTCCTATAGTTGCAGGTAATATTTTCAGGATCCGAAACTATTCTGATCAGTGAGTGAACAGTGCAGAAAACTAGTTTTCAGCCGAAGAGAAACTCGGTTTCTAAACAGGAAAAAAAGAAGCAGCTGATAACCTCCTGAAATACATTTCCTAAAGGTAGGCCTAATGTTTATTATACTACAAAGAGTGTTCTTCCTTTACTTGCAGGAGAAATTTTCATGTTCTAAGGCATCGATGAGCAGTGAGTGAACAGTGCAGAAATCGCGTTTTCAGCCCGAGTGACAGTGGTTTTCAGAATCGACAAACATAAAAATGTTGTTATCACTCTGAAATCACGTCAGACATGTTGAATTAGTTCTGCAGCTGCTAGAAAGACCGCTTCTGCTGTAAATTCAGGAGAAACTTTTATGTTCTGAGGCATCACTAAGCAGTGAGTGAACAGTGCAGAAAACACGTTTTCAGCCCGAGATAAGCTGAGTTTCTGTCCAGGAAAAAAAAAAAAAAAGTTGATAACCCCCTGAAATACAGTTCACGAATGTAGGTTTAGTGTTTATTATCCTAGAAAGAGTGTTTCTCCTATAGTTGCACGAGAAATTTTCTTGTTCTCAGGAATCGCTGAGCAGTGAGGAAACTGCATAAAACGCGTTTTCAGCCAAAGCAAAGATAGTTTACAGACCGACACAAATAAAAATGTTGATAACTCTCTTAAATCACTTTAGACAAGTTGAGTTAGTTCTGCACCTTGTAGAAATACCTTTTCTGCTATAGTGGCAGGTGAAAACTTCATCTTCTGGGGCATCGCTGAGCAGTGAGTGATCTGTCCGTAAAACTTGTTTTCGTCCAAAGAGAAAGTGGGTTTTGGACTGACAAAAATAAAATTGTTGATAACCCTCTAAAAACGGTTCAGACAGCTTAGATTTGTTCTGCAACTACTAGAAAGACCCTTTCAGCTTAAGTGGGAGGTGAAAATTTCATGTTCTGAAGCTTCCCTGAGAAGTTATGGCACAATGCAGAAAACACTTTTTCAGCCTGAGATAAGGTGGGTTTTGGAACGGCAAACATTAAAATGTTGATAACCTTTGAAAAACAAGTCAGACAGCTTAGATTTGTGCTTTGACTACTAGAAAGATCCTTTATGCTATAGTGAGAGGTAAAAATTTCATGTTCTGAAGCTTCGCGGAGAAGTTGTGGCCGAATGCAGAAAACGCGTTTTCAGCCTGAGATAAGGTGGGTTTCGAAACGCCAAACATAAAAATGTTGTTAACTTTAAAACACTTCAGACAGCTTAGATTTGATGTGCAACTATTAGTAAGACCCTTTCTGCTATAGTGGGAGAAGAAAATTTCATTTTTTTTGAAGTTTCCCTGAGAAGTTGTGGCAGCGTGCAGAAAACGCATTTTTATGGGTTTCGGAACCAAACCATGAAAATGTTAACAACTCTGAAAAAAGTTCAGAAATATAGATTTAGTCCTGAATTCATTAGAATGAGTCTTTCTGCTATGGTTTGACATTTTCAAGTTCTGAGACTTTTCTGGTCACTGAGTGAACAGTGTAGAAAACGTTTGATAAGAGTGAGAGAAATTGGATTTCCGACAGAAAACATTATGTTGACGGATGATATGATGGTGATGGATATACCGCCACCGGTCCCCTACCTATGACCTATCGTGAGAGATTTCAATCGTTCCTTATTTCCATCAATCTTTGACCATAATCCGACTGTAGCAGAAATGGGAGGAAAGTTGAGATCAGGAGTCAAAGCCATCGCTTCGCCTGCTGGTCTCTCCCACGGACAAAGAACTTGACCGTGTAGAAGAGGAGACCACATGGCGAAGGATGCACCACCTCCAGGAACCTCGCGGGACCCAGCTGGCACATAGTTCTCCAAACTCTCCTGATGGAGGCCAGGACCAGGAGGACAGCTGCTCTCTAAGCCACCAGCTCCAAAGGAGCCTGACCAAGTGGCTCGAAGGGAGCTTCACAGAGAGACTTTAATACCAATTGTAGATCCCCATAGGGGCAGATGCGTCTGGAGGTCTGAGTCTTCGAAATCCCTGCATGAACTGGACTAGCTGTGGATGTTTACCCAACGGACAGCAGTCCACACCCATTTAGCATTATATGCTTTGAGTGTTACCGGTGATTTTGCATTTCGAATAGTTAACTCTACCTCGGTGGGCAGAGGACCACCTGCTAGCCTTGAAGTAGCCATGCATTGAGGGGATGCCCCAGGATAGGCGGTCCCCTCATAATTTCTGCCCCCTGCTGCAGGACTTTTTGCAGGACTTGAACAGGTTGCAGCACACCCTTGTGTGAGTGTATGTGTGAGCACAGGTGGCAGAGTTGCTCAGTCCAGAACACCTCCCGGGACTCTGGAACACCTATGAGGTCATCTTGATCACAAAGCTTAACCCCCAGCCTTGCAATGTGGCCTGACCTGAGAACCACGGGCAATTACCATGGCCGCCCATACCGGACGTCTGACTTGCACCGCTGCCTCCTTTGCAAGACGGTCGTCAAGGAGATGCACGTTTTACAGCACTAAAACACCTGCAATGTCACCGGCGATGTTGCTTTGGTATGACGGAAGGTGGTATGCCCAGTGTCCTGTCGCTATCTCGGATGGCCAGGGCCTCATACGGGACCGGCCGATGAGACTTCCTATGCCACCGCCACGCCCGGGGTCTATCCAGCCTGAATGAATTAATGAATGGGTTGCGAAGATGTAGCATTAACAACCCCTCATACGTAGAGTGTAATTTTACACTCTGGGTGGCAGGCCTCGCCTTTGCCACCGTAAGCTGATATAGAAGGTGGCGTTAACAACCCCTCATATATGGTGTGTACCCTACACTGTGGATCAGCAGGAACTGCGTTGTCCACTTTTAACCACTATATGACTGAAATAGAAAGTGGCATTAACAATCCTCCACACCTATAGAGAAAACATTTACTGAGCAGCTACAGCCAGGGTTCTAGTCTGAGCTGAGCAAGCAAGAGGGAGTTTATTCGCAAATGAATAGACAGTTATGTAGGAATACGGTGGATCTTGGGACGCTGCACACTCCACTGCACTGAAATGAAGCTGATACCAGTGTCCCAAAGCTAGTGCTGTGAATGAGGGCCTACTGGTCGCAGGGTTCGGCTGCTCCTGAAGACAGATTGACATGAGGGAAGGAGGATGCAGACACATTAGACACATAGTGGTCAGCAAAAGTAGACATTGATGATCAAGAAGCTGCCTGGCAGTTTTCTTTAAGAGATACTCTCTTGAAAGCAGCAACAGCTGTTTCCAGGGATTCCTGTTTTCTCATAGGCTTTCATGATGGAAATTCTAAGCCAATTTTACAACCTGTGAGGGGACAGTGCCTGCCGCTTCTTTCCACCAGGGAGAGCCATCCACAGAGTGTCCGACTTTCTGAAGGGTGGGACTCGATCCAATTAAGCTTTTAGCTTTCTAACCGGACACATTTTGTGTAAACTGTCATGCTCCTCGTCTGAATGTGGAGGAGGTCAGAAAGCCTTTACTGATAAGGTGCTGACCTGTGTAGAAGAAGAGAGACATTTAGGTGCGAAGTCAGTCATAGAACCAGCGTTCTATGAGTTCACCCAGGTCCACGTGGTGTCGCAGAATCTCGGGGTTGACTGTGAAACTGAAGGACGTGTCAATGACGGAGTATCTTCTTGATCTATATGGGCAGGTGAGGAGACAGGCACTTTCAATTCGGAAGATACTCTGTCAAGACAGGCGACCTGAGCACAGGAGAGCACCAGGCCTCCGGAGCGGATCTAGGATAGAAGGGTCATCGTTCTCAGCGCCCACTCCTCAGGGCACTTCAACTCCGGTGGTTCTTCAAAAACAGACTTGCTTTTGTCAGTTGAGCTGTGAGTGGAAGCAGGGCCCCCAAACTTGCAGTGTACTTTGATCTGACAAAAACAAATTTTTGAAGCCAGAGTTCGCACTGACTGGAACCGGAAGAGAACTTGTCCAGTGAGAAACTGTAATTTTGGGCAGAGAGGAAACAGACCCGATACCAAAGTAATCCATCTTATATTTTATTCAACTTAGACTTTGGTTTAGATGCATACTTTTAGATACAAAGTTTTCTTCGTACACTTTTGGAGGGAGCAGAGGTGAGAGCAGCCGACTGGTCTCTCCAAGAGGAGCAGCGATGATCTGTGCGGCTATGATCCAGACAGCTGGGCTCTCCACGCCCCTTCAACCAGCGATGGTGTTCGACCCGGGCGGCGGCTGTCTGTGGAGGAGGCGCCGCGAGCAGAGCACCACACCGACGGACTGTTGAATCTCCAAAATCTCTGGTGGAGTGACAGAGGTTCTGGAATGGATGAGCCTGTCCACGGAGCTCATAAAGACCACAATGATGTCTGCAAGCGCTATGAGCTGGTTGCCGATAGTGTAGACACCATTCCACTGCGTGATGGTGGGATGGTCACTCCTCAGGGGAGAAGTCGAGCTCCAGGGGCGAGGGCATCGCGCATCGCAAATCGGGCATGACTTCTGAGTGAGAGGGAACACAGCGCTGCAAATCCAAACCCTCCACCTGGCAGTAAGCTCTGTACCTGATCACGTGCGGTGCGAGTGCCAGTGGAGTGTCAGAACTGCGACGGGAATAGTCCAGATTTCTTCCAGATGTGGGCAGACAACATGCGGTAGCGCCACGTGTGTAGTCTCGCCAACCACCGCCAGTGGGCCGTCAGTGAAGTGGGATGATTCTTGAGCAGGAGGTGGAGAGAGAGCTCAACTTCGATACGACGGCCGGCGGATGCCATGAGGCACAGGTGAAGATCAAGCGGGAACTTGCCTGACTCCACCACACGGAACTCAGCCAAGTCTGGGAACACAGTCTACAGATCCACCTCATAGCAGTGCCTGGCTCTCGTCAAACTCATCCCATGGCTTGGAAGCAAGCGCCCTATTCGTAGAGGTTTAGTGTTGATCACACTAGAAAGAGTGTTATTCCTATTGCTGTAAGTGAAAATTTCATGTTCTCAGTCACCCCTCTAACTGCGGTCCTCCTCCATCAGACATGACCGCTGGAACTCTGAGTTCACTCAGGTCCACATGGTGTCGCAGAACCTGGGGGTTGACTGTGAAACTGAAGGGCGTGTCAAAGACCGTGTATTTTTTCGATCCATATGGGCTGGTGAGGAGACAGGCGCTTTCAATTCGGAAGATACTCTGTCAAGACAGGCGCCCTGAGCACAGGAGCGGACCCGGCCTCCCGGGAGGGCCTAGAATGAAAGACTCATCGGTGCTCAGCGCCCACTCCTCTGGGCACTTCAAGTCCCGCTGGTTCTTCAAAAACAGACTCGCTTTTGTCAGTTGAGCCGTCAGAGGAATTCGGTTCCCCAATCTTGCAGTGTACCTTGATCTGACGCTGCAATTCTCCTAAGATGAAGACCCGAGGGACCGGCCCAATCATCCTCAGAAAGAGATGACTCTGTAGATGACGATGTCGTGCTTGCCTCTGAGAGGTTTGGAGGGCTGCAAAGAACAGAATTGCAGACAGACATCGCAGACAGACATCGCAGACAGACATCGCATCAGACATCGCGTGAAGGAGCTGAGAACAGAGCAGGTCTGGCACGCAGCGCCTACTGTGAGATCCTCTGAAGAGGTGGCTTTCGTGGTCCTGTGGCGACCCCTGCTGGAAACTGGCGAGTCTGAGGAATAAGAAAAGTTAATGGCAGAATTGAAACTCTCCTGACTTTTGGCTGCAACCGGGATCTGTAGAGAGACGGGAAAGTGATATTTGATGCCTATGCTTCCTATTGTGGCTAATCTGAGGAAAACCACCAAGCTCCAGAAACTTCCCCAGGTACAGTTCTGACGTCAGGGATAACGTGGCAGATAGACCATTACTTTACTGCTCTGTCTCATGAGACGATGTCAAACAAAAACACATTTTTTAAGCCGGAGTTCGGACTGACTGGAACCGGAAGAGATCTTGGCGGGTGATGATCCTTAATTTTAGGCAGAGAAGAAGCGGACCCGATACCAAAGTAATGAATCTTATTTTTTTACAAGTTAGACTTTGGTTTAGATGTATGCTTTTAGATACAAAGCATACAGCAGAGGTGAGAGCAGCCGACTGGTCTCTCCAAGAGAAGCAGCGATGATCAGCGCGGCTATTATACGGTGTTCCCCCCGGGCGGCTGTGTGTGGAGGAGGCGCCGCGAGCAGAGCACCATGCTGACGGACTGTTGAATCTCTGGTGGACTGAGAGAGGTTCTGCGATGGATGAGCCTGTCCACGGAGCTCGTAAGGAGTGCGATGATGTTCTCAAGCGCTATGAGCCGGTTGCCGACGGCTGAGACACCATTCTACTGCGCGATGGTGGCTCTGTCACGCTGGGTGTGATGGTCACTCCTCATGTGGGATGTCAAGCTCCAGGGGCGAGGGAATCGCACATTACGGCTGAGTGAGAGCGAGCGTCGTGCAGCAAAATCCAAACCCTCCACCTGGCAGAAAGCTCCGTACCTGACCACGTGCGTTCCGAGTGCCAGTGGAGTGTCAGAACTGCGCCGGGAATAGTCTGGAATGAATTGGACGAGCAGTTGATGTTTACCCAACAGACGGCAGTCCACACTCATTTGGGATTATATACTTTGAGTGTTGCGGGTACTTTAGCATTTCGAATAGTGAACTGCACTTCGGGGGGCAAAAGACTGCCTGCCAGCCTTGAAGTAGCCATGCTTTGAGGGGACGCCTCAGGATCAGAGGTCCGCTCATAATTTCTGCCCCGTGTTAAAGGACTGTTTGGGAGGGAGGCAGGCTCCAGGGACAGCTGGACACAAACATATTCCAGGAATATTACACCAGCCTTTCTACTTCACTGGAAGTGCCAGGGCACTCCACAAAATCTGATTGTGAAATTAAAGAGGCGTGAGTGAGTGACTCTGTAATTGTGAAATTACAGCCGGCGCATCTGGCACATCAAGAGAAGAAGAGGTGCGGAGCGGCTCATCTGAACCACGGTAACTTCATGCAGGACTGAAGTCTCATCGCAGTCAGGGGAGAACGATTGCCGCGCTTCCTGGCAAACCGATCCACTCAAATATTTGTGAAAGTGCTGCACCCCAAAAATGACTGCTAAGCCCTCTTTATCCAACTGTGAATAGTTTTTTTCTGCTGCTGTGGGTGTGGGCGAGGCATAACCCACAGGCTTTTCTGCTCCCCCTTCCAGCCTGTGTGCCAAGACTGCCCCCACCCCATAAGGTGAGGTATCATATGACAGCAGTAAGTTTTTGTTCATCATAATGAACCAACACTTGACTGCTTTGTAGTAACTTCTTTGCCTGCTTAAAAGCCTCTTCTTGCTCAACCTCCCACCTCCGTTTGTCATCTTTCCTCAGTAACTTGTGTAATGGAGCCGGCACAGTAGACAAGTTCGGCAAGTTATAAAAGTTTAGCAGACCTAGAAAAGCTTTAACCCTCGTATTATGCTTAGGGTCAATTTGACCGATATCCGTTTTTATGTTCATAAAAGTAGTGGTTATCCTGACTTTTTCTTCATAAAATTTTGTGACTTTTCCTCATCAAGGGTAATGAACAGGTGTGTAAAATCTGGACACTTTGATGTCAAGTGGCATGTCTTTACAGAGCTTGTATACAAAGATGATGTTGCGGGTCATTTTGACCCGGATTCTTTAATGTGGGTAAGTGGCTGTTCAGATCCAAAATAAACATGTCTCTTTGATATACCTATTTAGACTGCCCAGCTATGTGTATTTTGATTGATTTGATTGTCTGAATAGCCATTCAGACCCAGCTGTGTGTAGAGGGATAACTTTCTCTCCCTTGTTCTTGTCAGTGTTCTCATGTAGTCTCTTTGACAAACCAAAAATGAGCTACAGAAGGTTTACAGTACATGCCCAACAAGCCCGCCAAGTATGGCATCAAAATATGGGTGGCCTGTGATGCAAAATCTAGCTATGCCTGTAATATGAAAGTATACGCTGGAAAGCTACCTGGAAGAGCACCCGAGAACAATCAGGGGATGCGTGTAGTGATGGACATGAGTGAAGGGCTTACATTCTATCTCCTTGGAGATGAACTTCAGAAGAGAAAGCTGGACAGCGGGAACAGTCAGAAGAAAGAAGCCAGACCTTCCCAAGGAAATTCTGAAGGTGCAGGGCAGACCTCTGCATTGCTCAATATTTGCTTTCAGTGACAAGGCAACAGTTGTTTCATACTGCCCAAAGAGAAACAAGAATGTTCTTGTAATGAGCACAATGCACAGAGATGCATCTCTAAGCACAAGAGAAGACATGCAGCCACACATGATCCTGGACTGAAACTGCACCAAAAAAGGAGTTGACAAAGTCACAGCAACATACAGCTGCCAGCGCAAGACTGCCCATTGGCCCTTGGTGATTTTCTGCAACATCGTTGTTGTGTCTGCTTACAATGCCTATGTCCCGTCACTCCCAAGCTGCAGAGTCAAGCCAGGCCACCTCGATGCCCAGCAACTGCTGCTGTCATTGACAAAGGTCAAGCTCACATCACCCTACCAATCTGCCAAGGATGCATTGGATACAGGTGTGAAGAAACGGAAAAGATGCGAGATCTGACAGTAAAACAAGTACCTGTTTTGTGAAATGCAAGAATTGCATCTACAAAACACACAGTTACAGTCTGTCCATCATGTGGAGAGCATTGAACATATTGAACATTGAAAAATGGGTCAAGTTAAATGAAAATAAAAGTGTTTGTGAGGAGGGAAAAACTGAAATTGCTCTTAAATATAGGGTTGAAATTGAAAATGTGTTCTATGTCTGTTTTACAAATTTTTATATAATCTAAAATGAAGATGTTTTGAAGATTGAAGATTGGTTCAATCTGTTTTTTGACTGTTTTGAGTGGATTTACACAGTGTGTGTGTCAAAATGACCCCCAACATAATCAATGTAATTTTTTTTCATCATAATACGAGGGTTAAGTTCACTTACAGACCGTGGCACCAGAGCCTCCTGGACTGCTTTGACCTTCGCTGGCATTGGATGCAGGCCTGTCCTGTCCACCTGATGACCCAAGAATGTTACTTTGTTTTCCATGGACTGACGCTTTCTCCGTTACAACTTCAGGCCTTTATCCTCCAACCTCTGCAGCACTTCGTTGAGTGTTTGCAGATGAGAGCTGTCATCTCTTCCTCTCAATAAAATTTCATGTAAATACACTGCCACATTTAACATACCTTGAAGTACATTCTCCATGGTGCGTTGGAAAATAGCAGGACTGGAGTTTACTCCAAAAGGCAGACGTGTATATGTTAAAAGACCTTTGTGAGTGTTGACACTCACAAAATTCCTTGATTCCTTTTCAAGGACTATTTGCTGATATGCTTGGCTCATATCGAGTTTTGTGAACTTCTGTCCCCCTGCAGGCTTGCCATCATATCCTCCATTCTTGGAATCGGATACTGTTTGGTCGTGGAGACTTTGTTCACTGTTAATTTATAATCTCCACAAATCCTCACACTACCATCAGGTTTGAACACAGGCACAATAGGTGCTGCCCATTCAGAGAACATCACAGGTTCCAATATTCTTTCCTCTGCTAGTCTCTGAAGTTCGATTTCCACTTTTCTTTTAATGGCAAATGGAACCGACCTGGGTTTGTAAAATAAGGGCGTGGCATCCTGAGCCACATGAATCTTGGCTGTGGCCCTTAATGACCCTAACTCTTCTTTGAATACCTTCTCATGTCGGGATTGAACCTCTTGCAGGGAACTGTCCACCTCATCTGTTTTGTGGACAAACTGCCCCTCTATCTGGAATGCTTTCATCCTGCCTCTGCCCAGAAGACTTGCTCCTGAACCTTTCACCAACCTTTCAACAATGACAGGCAGCCATTTGATCTGATCATTGTGTTCAACCTTGACCTTAATTGCCCCCACCACTGGAACCTGATGACCTCCATATGTTTTTAACTTTATCTTGCAGTCCACAAGTTTAGTGTTAGTTCTGTTTTGTCAACCATCTGTTGAGCCATAATAGTGTAACTGCAGCCGTAGTCTACCTCAAAAACCACCTTCTTTCCATTTACCCTCAACGGCTCTACTCTAGGAATGTCCAGTTCCTCACTGCTGCATCTTCTTTTATCTGTCACTGTAAACATCTCTTCATTTTCACTGTCATCCTTCTCCTGCATGAAATTTGTTCGACGGCGTTGTACCTTTCCCCCTTTTTCTTGTTTGTTTTGTCTCCCTCACCTCTGTCATACTTTTACGTACTGTCTTTAAGTGATCCACTTTTCCACAGTTATGACATTTGACCTCAGCAAACCGGCAATCACTGGCCAAGTGAGTCTCTCCACCACATCTATAGCACCTTCTCGACTCCATGGACACTACTGCCCTCGTCTCTTCCACTTTGTTGACCGGTGATGATCCACTTCCTTGGAGTGAGTCCTTCACACCTCGTGGGTTCATCAAGTCTCTATCTGCAGCTTCCATCGCTAAGGCCACTTTGAACGCTCTGTCAAATGTCAGTCCATCCTGCGACAGCAGCTTCCTCTGTATCCTGTCGTCGTTGAACCCACACACCAAGCGGTCTCTCAGCATCACAGTCAGTGTCTCACCATAGTTACAATCATGAGCCAGTTCCTCAACTCCGCCACGTAGTCACAAACGGTCTCTTCAGTCCTTCTATTCTTCTTCCATCGTTGCATAATCTCACTCGGTTTCAGATGGAAATGATTCCTCAAAAGGATGACCAGTTCAGCATACGAACGATCCCCTGGTTTTTCCGGTCTCAACAGGTTCCTCAAATGCTCCGCATATGCCTGGGCCCCGACACTGCTGAGCAACACTGCGCGCTGTATATCCTCATCTTCAATGACGTTTGCAATAAAAAAATGTTCCAAAATTTCACAATAGTCCTCCCATGAATGCGAACTAGCTTCGAAAGGCGTCACTGTACCCACAGTAGCCGCCATGATTATCGCTATGATGAACAAACTACACAAAAACGTTGCCGTCAGTTACCACGGTGACCGGTTTGCAAAAAGTCTCGTTCTTTATCCTCGTCGCTAACAGTGATGGCCGAAACTGAAAGGACTCACAGGAGGTATCAACACAGCAGGTTTTATTCACGATTCCAACTTCCAACAAACCGGATGGTGACACGGCAACATAACAAGAGCGCCCCCAAGTTGTGACCCCAAATAATCCCATGACACATCACAACACGTCCATTGAAGAACTTCTTCTCCGGTTTGCTGTGCAGTCTGAATATGAGGCCTGAGGCATTCTGAGGACTCATGCGCTGACTCCTCCGAGAGGCGCACTGGACCCTGGAGCAGAGGATGGTCCAATGTTGGCAGTCAGCTGCACCTGGGTCACCTCATCCCCCGGACAGAGTTGTCTTGAGAGCACAAAAAGGCCAAACTGTTGGCCATCGCTCTAATCTGTGCAGCTCCTTTCCCCCCATGCAGGTCCGGTAGTAGAGGGGAGCCGTCGTACGATCTCCGGACACTGAGAGGGTTCCGTCCCAGCCAGGTTTTGGCCGAACCCCGGCATCAGCGTGGCTCTCATTACGTCGGTGATGGACGTTGCACTTTCTTCTTACCCCTCAAATGCGCCGCCGGAGCCGATGCACCTGGCACATCAAGCGAGGGAGCTCGAGAAATGAAGATGAGCGGAGTGCCTCATCTGGACCACGGAAACTTCAGCAGAGACTGACGTCTCATCGCAGTCATGGGAGAACGATTGCCGCACGCCGTGACGCACCGGTATTTCATAGCTCGTGATGCCGACATCCTCCTATTTAAGGGAGCAACGCCGTTTAGCTTCAGCCAAGCACAGAGGCATGTCGGACTTGATCGGGTAAACTGGATGGTCGCCATCTGCCTGTAAATTGTTACCGGTCACATGCGCCGCCGGAATATAGGCACGATTCACACTCTCATCCCACCCCGTTGAAGTAAGATGGAGAGAGAAGTGTTGTGATGGCTTTACAAATCACTCCCAATGTTTCAAAAGAAACTAGCCTCATAACTGTGCTGGATTTGAGATCGTAGAACAACCTATATGCTTATTAACGTTGTCTTTGTTTGGATGAACCGAAGGAGACAAGTGATCCAAACACTAAAGCACAGCATGGCACAAAAAGTGCAAGAAGCAACGCAGTCCTTGGCCACTCCGGGGCCAGGAGGCGATGAGTTAATCTCGTCCATCCTGCAGTGACTGGAATCCGAGTGTAGCCAGGATGAAGGGGGAGCTCAGGTGAGCAATCCGGAACCCATCCGGAACTCTGAATCACCCAAGAGGTCATCTTGACCACAAAGCTTAACCCCCAGCCTTGCAACATGGCCTGACCTGAGAACCATGGGCCGTCCAGACCGGAAGTCTGACTGGCACAGCTGGCTCTTTTGCCAGACTGCTGTCAATGAGATGCACGTTTTGCTGCACTGAACCGTCTGCAATGTCACCGGCGATGTTGCTTCGGTATGACGGACGGAGGTGAGGCCAGAGTCCTGTCGATATCTCGGATGGGCCATCTTATGATAGTCCCTACGCCACCAGCCTGTCTGCCCAGCCTGATTGAATGAATGGGTTGTGAAGATGTAGCATTAACAACCCCTCATACATAGAGTGTAATTTTACACTCAAGGTGGCAGGAGCTGCCGCCTCGCCTTTACCACCGTAAGCTGAAATAGAGGGTGGCGTTAACAACCCCTCATATATAGAGTGAAACTTACACTCTGAATCAGCAGGAACTGCGTTGCCCTCTTTTAGCCACGATACGGCTGAAATAGAATGTGGCATTAACAATCCTCCATACCTGGAGAGAAATCATTTACTGAGCAGCTGCAGTGAGGGTTTTAGTCTCAGCTGAGCAAGAAAGAGGGAGTTTATTCACAAATGAATAGACAGTTATGCAGGAATCCGGTGGATCTTGGGACGCTGCACACCCCACAGCAATGTAATGAAGCAGATACTGGTGTCCCAGAGCCAGTGCTGTCAATGAGGGACTATTCGTCGAAGGGTTCGGCTGCTCCTGAAGACAGAACGACATGAGGGAAGGAGGATGGAGACACATTAGACAAATAGTGGTGAGCAAAAGTCGAGATTGATGACCAAGAAGCTGCCTGGCAGATTTCTGCAAGAGATACTCCCTTGAAAGCAGCCACAGATGTTGCCAGGTCATTTTTCATGATGGCAATTCAAAGCCAATGCGACAACCTGTGAGGGGACAGCGCCTGCCCCATCTTACCATCTGCGACAGCCACCCACAGACTGTCCGTCTTTTATGTAGGGTGGGACTCGACCCAATTAAGATTTTAGCTCTCTCACCGGACACATTTTGTGTAAATGCTCATGCTCCTCGTCTGAATGGGGAGGAGGGCATAAAACCTTTCTTGAAAAGGAGCTGACCTGTGAAGAAGAAGAGAGTCATTTAGGTGCGATGGCAGGGTTGGGTCTAAGTGACACCGCCGAGTCATTGTCACCAAAAGAGATGCAATCAGGGCAGATGGAAAAAGAACTCAGCTCTCCCACTCTCTTTGGTGAAGCTAAGGCTATAAGATGAGCTGCCTTGTAAGCTGCTAGCTCCAGGGAGGCCTCATCGAGTGGCTCGAAAGGAGAGTGAATTGAGTACCAGCGGCAGGACCCAGTAGAGACATAAATGTCTTGAGGTTGGTCTAAGCCTTTTCACTCCTCTCATGAAACGGCTCACTCGACGATGCTCGCCAAAGGGGTGGCCGTCCAGACCATTGTGTAGCATGGAATGGGCTGCTACATAAACCCGTAATGTGGTGCAGCTCCGATCTTCGTTAACCAGATGCTGGAGAAAAGAGAGGATTAGAGAAACAGGCGCCGATTCTGGGAAGGCTGACTGGGTTCCACACCATTGGGGAAAAAATGTGCAATTAGCATTGTATGCTCTGAGGGTTGGCAGAGCTTAAACGTTCTGAAGAGTCAATTGGACATCAGGAGGCAAGTGACTAATTCTTAACCCTGGAGAAGCCAAACCGTGAGGGGTCGCCCTATTATTGGCGGAGACCTCAGGGTTTCTGATGCTTGCAGAAGCGCTGACCTCGATGGAGAGAACTCCCAGGGGCCTTTGATCCCCATCTGACACATGTCCGGATACCAGCTGGAGCTGGGGCTGTTTAGATTAAGGCAATGAGGAGGAAAGGCATACAGGAATCCTTCTGGCCACCTTGGATGAGCCAGGGCGTCCACTCCCAGTGGAGGGTCATCGGATCTACGGAAAGAGAACCAGCGAGGACATTTGTAGTTCTCTCTGCTCGCAAAGAGATCAGCCACATGTGTGGCCGAAAAACTCCAAGATCATATTTGCCGTCTCCTGAGATAAACTCCATTCAACTGGCAGTGGTCTCCGAGATAATCCATCTGCTGCCACATTGTCTCCACCTGGAACATGCAGAGTCCTCAATGAGGCTAATTCTACATCAGCCCAGAGAAAAAATCTTTCTTGCTAGGTTGTGTAACACAGACGACCTCACGCCACCCTGGTGGTTGATATAGGCCACTGTGGTGGAGCTGTCTGATCTCACCATAACGTGGTTCCCACTTAGATGGAGAGAAAGAGCCACCAACACTTTAAAAACTGCGAACAGTTCCAGCAGGTTAGTGGAACGACTTTTGGAACTGCTCCAGATCCCAATGACGCATGTTGATCATGGTGGCCTACCCAGCCTGACAGAGATGCATCTGTAAATACTTTTAAAGAAGTGTTTTGACAATGCAAGGATAAAGTGCGATGGAGGTTTGAAGCAGAGTTCCGAAACCTCACAATTGTCAGAGCTCGTGGAGACACTTTCACCAACCGTCTCTGATCCCGGACAGGTTGAAGATTGAGTGGTCGGAACCCTGACTGCAGACTTCGCATGTTCAGGAGACCCTGGCGGACGACGGAGTGGGCTGCTGACATCATGCCCAGGAGCCTCATAATCCATAAGGCTGGAACCACACGTTTTCAGAGTTATCAACGTTTTTATTTTTGTCGGACTGAAAACCACATTTTCTTGGGCTGAATACACTTTTTCTGCTCTATTCAGTCACTGCTTTGGGGGGACACAGAACATTAAAATTTCACCTGCAACTACAGGAAAAACACTCTTTGTTGTATGTTCAACACTTAATCTACCTTTCTGAACTGTATTTCAAGGGGTTATCAACTTTTTTTCTTTTTCCTGCTCTGAATCTGAGCTTCTCTCGGGCTGAAAACGCGTTTTCTGCACTGTTCACTTACTGCTCGGGGATGCCTCAGAACATGAAAATTCCACCTGAAACTATAGGAAAAAGGGGCGGGGTGAGCCCAGCTGTCCGGATCATAGACGTGCTGATCATCGCTGCTCCTCCTGGAGAGACCAGTCGGCTGCTCTCACCTCTGCTCCCTCCAAAAGCGTAAGAAGAAAACTTTGTATCTAAAAGTATGCATCTAAACCAACGTCTAAATTGAATAAAAAATAAGAGCCATTACTTTGGAATCGGGTCTGTTTCTTCTCTGCCCAAAATTAGGGTTTATTACCTGCCAAGTTATCTTCCGGTTACAGTTAGTGCGAATTTGAGTGGCAGCTCTCCGGCTTCAAAAATGTGTTTTTGTACATACAGCTCTCTAGTGCCTTGCACCTTGGCCAAGTGCGTGGAGGTGGGGCTCGAACCACTAAGGAGACATGGTCTGCGGATTCTGACGTACTTGGACTACTGGTTGATTCTCACCAGGTCCAAACAAGAGTCATGAGCGCACACCGGCTTGGTGTTGGAGCACATTGTGTTATTGAGGTTCAGAGTAAACCTCCTGATAAGCGCGCTTATTCTCAGTCAGAGCACGACCTTTCTGGGGGTCATGCTGGACTCAGTCTCGGGTCAGGCCCGCCTTCCACCGGCCAGCGTTCTCCCCATCACACAGCACACATTGTTTGTTTTGAAGGCCGCCAAAAGGAGTTACAAATGTCCATGCGCGCGGTGATTGTGGCGTTGCGGAGAGGCAAAACTCAAGTGCTGATGGCTGTCGGAACTGATACCCAGCCTGCTGTGTCGCTCGACCGAAACCTGGGGGATACTGGAGGGACGAGACCGACAGCTGCTCATCCCGTTGCCACGGACGCTTCAGGCAGGACTTACATCAGAGGTGTCAAATGGATGTCGAGATAACACAGGTTTCATCCAGAGCTTGCTATGTTCTCCTATGTGGGAAGCTCACTATCCAGCTTATTCTATATGGATCAAAAGGATTCTGAAGGTGGGTTATCCTCTCCAATTCAGCCAGTGCCAACCTCAGTTTAATGGCATTCTGAGAATGCGTCAGATCCGGCAAAAAATGTCTTCAGAACGAGGTCAATGTTTGATTGAGGCATGATTGAGTCAGTTACTCCTCAAAAGTCTCCTGAAGTGCATGCGTCATGGAGACTGGCTGACGTCCATCGACCTCACGGACGCTTATTGTCACGTGCCAATTTGGCCTGCTCATAAGCGATATCTCCACTTCGCATTGGACGGCCGACTTTTTCAGTTCCGGAGGCTCCCGTTTGGCTACTCTCTGGCTCAGAAAACCTTCTTTAAGATGGTCGACACAGCCCTACAGTCCTTGAGGGCAAGGGGCCTCAGGATCTTGTCTTACCTAGACGACTGGTTAATGCTCGCCAGATCGAGGGAAGAGTCGTTAGCTCACACCAGAATGGTGTTGGACCACGAAAGCCACCTTGGCTTTCCGGTGAACCAAGAAAAGAGTCAACTCCAGCCATCTCAGCTTACAGCTTTTCTTGGTGTACTTCTGAACTCTCATGAAGAGTGCGCTCGCTTGACAGACGAGAAGATACTTTCTATTTCAAATCTGTCAGCCCAGGTTCTGGCGGTTCGTCTATGTGTGGTCCCAGCCTAATGGAATATGACGCTCCTGGGCATGATGTCAGCAGCCCACTCCGTCATACGCCTGGGTCTCCTGAACATGCGAAGTCGGCAGTCATGGTTCAGCCGGCTCAGTCTTCATCCTGTTCGGGATCAGAGACGGTTGGTGAAAGTGTATCCAAGAGCTTTGAGAGATGTGACTCCTCCATCGCACTTGGATTGTAAGAACTCTTCTTTCTGGAGCAGTTCCGAAGGTCGTCACATTAACGTACTGGAACTGTTGGCAGTTTTTGGCCCTTTCTCTCCATCTTAGTGGGAACCACGTTATGGTGAGATCAGACAGCTCCACCACAGTGGCCAATTTCAACCACCAGGGTGGCGTGAGGTCGTCTACGTTACACAACCTAGCCAGAAAGATTTTTTCCCTGAGCTGCTACATTTAGCCTCATTGAGGGCTCTGCATGTGCCAGGTGGAGACAATGTGGCACCAGATGGATTATCTCGGAGACCACTGCCAGATGAATGGAGTTTATCTCAGGAGATGTCAAATATGATCAGGGAGTTTTTCGGCCACCCAGTGGCTGATGTCTTTGCGAGCAGAGAGAACTTCAAATGTCCTCTCTGGTTCTCTCCCCGTAGATCCGACGACCCTCCACAGGGAGTGGACGCCCTGGCTCATCCAAGGTGGCCAGAAGGCCTCCTGTATGCCTTTCCTCCTCATTGCCTTCTTCATTTTCTTATGAGGAGAATTCAACTGTAGAGAGTGAGAATGATTCTCGTAGCTCCAGACAGCCCCAGCTCCAGCTGGTATCCGGAGATGTGTCAGATGCAGATCTTTTTCGATCAGCCCTGATTGCATCTCTTTTGGTGACGATGACTCGGCGGTATCACTTACACCCAACCCTGCCTTCGCACCTAAATGTCTCTCTTCTTCTTCGCAGGTCAGCTCCTTTTCAGTAATGGCTTTCTGCACTCCTCCACATTCAGACGAAGAGCATGAGCGTTTACTCAAAATATGTCCGGTCAGAGAGCTAAAAGCTTAACTGGATCGAGTCCCACCCTTCAGAAAGTCCGACACTCTGTGGGTGGCTCTCCCTGGTGGAAAGAAGCGGCAGGCGCTGTCCCCTGAAAGGTTGTAAAATTGGCTTAGAATTTCCATCATGAAAGCCTATGAGACAGCGGGAAAACAGGCACCGGAATCCCTGAGAGCACAGTCGACGAGATGCCTGGAAACATCTGTTGCTGCTTTCAAGGACTTCTTAAAGAAAACTGCCAGGCAGCTTCTTGGTCATCAATCTCTACTTTTGCTTACCACTATTTGTCTGTTGTGTCTGCATCCTCCTTCCCTCTTGTCTTTCTGTCTTCAGGAGCAGCCAAACCCTGCGACCAGTAGGCCCACAGCACTCGCTCTGGGACACCGGTATCTGCTTCATTACAGTGCAGTGGAGTGTGCAGCGTCTCAATATCCACCAGATTCCTGCATAACTGTCTATTCATTTGTGAATAAACTCCCTCTTCCTTGCTCAGCTCAGACTAGAACCCTGACTGTTGCTGCTCAGTAAATGATTTCTCTCCAGGAATGGAGGATTGTTAATGCCACATTCTATTTCAGCCATATAGTGGCTAAAAGAGGGCAACACAGTTCCTGCTGATCCAGAGTGTAAGTTACACTCCATATATGAGGGGTTGTTAATGCCACCTTCTATTTCAGCTTACGGTGGCAAAGTTGAGGCGGCAGTCCTGCCACCTGCGGTGTAAAATTACACTCTATGTATGAAGGGATGTTAATGCTACATCTTCACAACCCATTCATTCATTCATTCAGGCTGGATAGACCCCAGGTGTGGCGGTGGCCTCGGAACTGTCATAGGCCGGTCAAGTTTGAGGCCCTGGCCATCCGAGATATCGACAGGAGTCTGGGCACTCCTCCATCAGTCATACCAAAGCAACATCGCCGGTGACAATGCAGGCGGTTCAGTGCAGCCAAACGTGCATCTCATTGATGGCAGTCTGGCAAAGGAGCCAGCTGTGCCAGTCAGACGTCCGGTATGGACGGCCCATGGTTCTCAGGTCAGGCCACGTTGCAAGGCTGGCGGTTAAGCTTTGTGGTCAAGATGACCTCATGGCTGATTCAGAGTTCCGGATGGGTTTCAGATTGCTCACCTGTGCTCCCCCTTAATCCTGGCTACACTCGGATTACGGTCACTGCAGGATGGAGAAGTTGAACACATCGCCCCCTGGCCCCTGAGTGGCCAAGGACTGCATTGCTTCTTGCACTGTTTGTGTCAAGCTCTGCTTTTGTGTTTGGATCACTTGTCTCCTTCGGTTCATTCAAAGACAACGTTAATATGCATATTGTTAGATTGTTCTACTATCTCAAATCCAGCACAGTTATGCAATTATATTCCGGCGGCGCATGTGACCGGAAAGAAGAAAGTGCCACCTCCATCACCGACGTAATGAGAGCCACGCTGATGCCGGGGTTCGGCCAGGCTGGGATGGAGCCCTCTCAGTGTCCGGAGATCGCAAGGCGGCTCGCCTCTACTTCCGGACCTGCATGGGGGGAAGGGCGGAAGGGAGGTGCACAGATCAGAGCAATGGCCAACAGTTTGGCCTATTTGTGCACTCAAGACAACTCTGTCCGGGGGATGAGGTGACCAGGTGCAGCTGACTGCCAACATCAGACCATCCTGTCCTCCAGGGTCCAGTGCGGCTCTCGGAAGAGACAGCGCATGAGGCCTCAAAATGCCTGAGGCTTCATATTCAGCCTGCACAGCAAACCGGAAAAGAAGTTCTTCAATGGACGTTTTGTTATGTGTCATGGGATTATTTGGGATCACAAATTTGGGGCGCTCTTTTTATGTTGCCGTGTCATCATTTGGTTTGTTGAAAGTTGGAACCGTGAATAAAACCTGCTCTGTTGATACCTCCTGTAAGTTTTCCTTTCAGCTTTGGCTATCATAGGGCATGTCTCTTCAACCCACTTGGGAGAACGAATCAAATGTCTGGACCATCATTGAGCAGTGTCGCCAGGTTCGCGGACAGGCCCCCAGGCTACCAGGCCGGAGGAGAGGTTGAGGCCAAGGCGCTGGAAGGAGCGAATTCAATACGAATAATAATAAAAAAAACGCAAATGCGATGCTTCAAGCAATGCTTTTATTTCAAACAAGTTTTCCACACAAACAGAAATTTCCTCCGGTCTGCCGACTGCCCCGGGAAAAGCTGCTGTCAAAGATCCCGATGTCCTCCGGTCTCACGCTGAGTCTCCTCCGGTTAAATCCACTCCTGCGGTGATGTGACAAGTCTCTCCCCTGACTGCGACCAGACCTCAGTCCTGCCTGAAGTTTCCGTGGTCCATATCCAAATTATGAGCGGACCTCCAATCCTGGGGCGTCCCCTCAAAGCATGGCTACTTCAAGGCTAGCAGGCAGTCCCCTGCCCCCCCTAAGTGCAGTTCACTATTTGAAATGCTAAAGCACCCGCAACACTCAAAGCATATAATGCCAAATGGATGTGGACTGCCGTCTGTTGGGTAAACATCCACTGCTAGTCCAATTCAATCCGGACTATTCCCGGCGCATTTCTGACACTCCACTGGCACTAGGACCGCACGTGGTCAGGTACGGAGCTGAATTGGTGGAGGGTTTGGAGTTATGGGCCAGCGTTCCCTCTCACTCAGCCGTCATGCACGATGCTCGATGCCCTCGCCCCTGGAGCTTGACCTCCCCCCTGAGGAGTGACCATCCCACCCGGCACTGACAGAGCCACCATCGCGCAGTAGAATGGTGAATGGTGTCCGCAAACAGCTCATAGCGCTTGAGAACATCATCGCGCTCTTTATGAGCTCCGTGGACTCCACCAGAGATTTTGGAGACACAACAGTCGCCGGCTGGGGGGAACACCGTATAATTGCCGGGCTGATCATCGCCGCTCCTCTCGGAGAGACCAGTCGACTGCTCTCACCTCTGCCCCCTCCAAAAGCGTAGGAAGAACTTTTTATCTACAAGTATGCATCTAAACCAAAGTCTAACTTGAAAAATAATAAGATGCATTTCTTTGGTATCGGGTCTGTCTCTTCTCTGCCCAAAATTAGGGTTTATCAGCCGCCATGTTCTCTTCCGGTTCCAGTGAGTCCAAACTCCGGCTTCTAAACTTTGTTTTTGTTTGACATCGTCTCAGGAGACCAAGCAGAATAGTAACGGTCTCTCTGCCTCTTTATCCCTGATGCCAGAACTGTCCCTGGGGAAGTTTCTGGAGCCAAGAAGTTATGTCTTTCCCCAGATTCACCATAATAAGAAGCACAGGCGTCAAATAACTCTTTCCCGTCTCACAACAGATCCCGGTTCCAGCCAAAAGTCAGGGAAGTTTCAATTCAGCTATTGACTCTTCTTATTGCTCAGACACGCCAGTTTCCAGCAGGGGTCGCCACAGGACCGTGAAAGCCACCACTTCAGAGGATCACTCAGTAGGTGCCACTTGCCAGACCTGCTCTGTTCTCAGCTCCCTCGTGCGATGTCTGATGTGATGTCTGTCTGTTATTCTGTTCTCTGCAGCCCTCCAATCCTCTCAGAGGCAAGCAGGACATCGTCATCTACAGAGTCATCTCTTTCTGAGGATGATTGGGCCAGTCCCTCGGGTCTCCATCTTAGGAGAATTGCAGTGTCAGATCAAGGTACACTGCAAGTTTGGGGAACCGAATTCCTCTGACGGCTCAGATGACAAAAGCGAGTCTGTTTTTGACAAACCAGACTTGAAGTCACCAGAGGAGAGGGCGCAGAGCACCAACGACCCTTTCGTCCTTGACCCGCCCTGGAGGCCAGATCCGCTCCTGTGCTCAGGGCGCCTGTCTCCTCACCTCCACATATGGATTGAGAAAATAAACGGTCATTGACACGCCCTTCAGCTTCACAGTCAACCCCCAGGTTCTGCGTCACCACATGGACCTGAGTGAACTCAGAGAACGAGCGGTCATGTCTGATGGAGGAGGACCGCGATCTCCTGTCAAAGGAAATAATCGAGCTACTGCCAAAGCGATCCTCCTACACTTGGTTTTACTCCGGGTTCTTTCTGGAACCCAAGAAGACAGGAGAGAGGAGACCTGTTGTGGATCTCAGTCTCCTCAACCAATTCATGATCAGACAGCGGTTCCGGACTACCAGCAGATTCCTGGAGTGAATCATAGTGTGAGAGTGTATGACCTCCATAGATCTTGCAGACGTCTACTTCCACAACACGGTCTCTAGTGTCTAGGGCCTCGTTTTTTCGCTAAGTGCATGGAGGAGTGGCTCGAACTACGAAGGAGAGAGAGTCTGCCGATTATGACGTACTTGGACTGCTGGTTGATTCTAGCCAGAGTCCAAACAGGAGTCATGAGCGCACACCAGCTTAGCAGAAGGGGTCTTTCTAGTAGCTGCAGAACAAATTCAATTGCAAATTCAATTTTTATGTTTGTTGGTCTGAAAGCTACAGGTCCCTCGGGCTGAAAACCCATTTTCTGCACTGTTCACTCACTGCTCAGCGAAGCCTCAGAACATGAAAATTTCACCTGCAACTATAGCGAAAAAAACTATTTAGAGTATATTCAACAGTAAACCTCTGCAAATAGGGCGCTGCGACTGGCCTACAAGCAGTCGAACCGTTCCACATTTTCTTCTTCCAAGCCATGGGATGAGTTTGACGAGTGCCAGGCGCTGCTATGAGTTGGATCTGTAGACTGTTTTCCCAGACTTGGTTGAGTTCCGTATGGTGGAGTCAGGTTCCTGCTTGATCTTCTCCTGCGCCTCATGTCATCCGCCAAAGTCGTATCGAAGTCAACTTCGATACGACGCTCTCTCTCCACCAGAAGCTCAAAAATCATCCCTCTTCACTAACGGCCAGCTGGCGTTGGATGGCGAGACCACATACAGATCACGACCGCATGTTGTCTGCCCACAACTGGAAGAAATCTGGACTATTCCCGGCACGGTTCTGACACTCCACTGGCACTAGGACCGCACTTGGTCAGGTACGGATCTTACTGCCACGTGGAGGGTTTGGATTGGCAGTGCGGCGTTCCGGCTCACTCAGTCGTCATGCACAATGCCTGATGCGTTCGCCCCGGGATCTCGACCTCTCCTCTGAGGAATGACCATCCCAACCACCTCTGACAGAGCCACCACAGCGCAGAGGAATGGTGTTTACGCCGTCGGCAACCAGCTCATAGCGCTTGAGAACATCATCGCGCTCTTTATGAGCTCCGTGGACCGGCTCATCCATCGCAGAACCTCTCTCACTCTCCCAGAAATTTTGGAGTTTCAACAGTCCGTCAGCCTGGTGCTCTGCTCGTGGCGCCTACTCCACACACAGCCGCTGCCCATGGGGGAACACCGTCGCTGTTCGAAGGGGCAGGGTGACCCTAGCAATCCAAATCATAGCCGTGCTGATCATCGTTACACCTCTTGGAGAGACCAGTCGGCTGCTCTCACCTCTGCTCACTCTAAAACCTTAGGAAGAAAACGTTGTATCAAGAACTTTGCATCTGTAACAGGTCTGAATACTGTGACCTTGTCTACAGTTAAAAAGTGGTGTCTCAATGTGGTTAGTAGAACGCCGTCTGAAACAAAATGCGGACAGAGTCACACAAGGCTTCCACATGTGTCGATGGTGAGAAAAGTAATCCAAGGGATTCTTATTTTTTCATTGTGGTAACCCAGACCACAATTAGATGTCTTTCTGACACCATCTGATCACTCACAAACATGTCACTTTGTCATACGACAAGTGTTAGACATCATGAACGACATGCATAATTGCTTTTCATCTGAATGTATAATTCTGCCATTAAACCTTTTGGCTAGTGTTGAGAAATAATAAAACCTTACTTTTTACCAAACACCGTTATTCACCACAAGCAAACTGAACTCCACACAACTCAATCACCCGTGCCATGTCAACGTCGGTTGTCAGTATTAGCTTACAAGCGCCACATCCACACAGAGCGAACTCAACGCACGAAGGAAAAACAGTATACTTAAAAATTGAGTCACCATCCTCACACTCAAGACCCCAAATCAGTCAATCCGATGTGGAACAAACATTATAAAACAATGGATTTGACTAACCTGAAACTAAATGTAGACAGATTCACACGAGGCTTCCACATTTGGCGATGGGAAGAAAAGTAATGAAAAAAAGTGTCACTTCCTATTTACCCACACATCTTCAATGCCCAACCTCTGTCCTATCCTGCTCTCTACTGACCTAATTATATACCTGCCGGTTAATCAACTCCATGCTGAACAATTAAATGACATCTAACACACAATCTGTGACCACACATAAGTGGGCGTCACACTAGAAAGGCTCTTTTTCCTATAGTTGTGCGTGATATTTTCATGTTCAGAGGCTATTCCGATCAGTGAGTGAACAGTGCAGAAAATGCCTTTTCAGCCCGTCAAAAGCTGGGTTTCAGACCACAAAAAAAAAGTTAACCACCAGAAATTCCGTTCAGAAATGTAGGTTTAGTGTTGAATATACAAAAAAGAGTGTTTATCCTATTGTTGCAGATGAAATTTTCATGTTGTGAGGAATCCCAGAGCAGTGAGTGAAGAGAGGAGAAAAAGTGTATTCAGCCCGACAGAAGCTGAGTTTCTGACCAAGAAAAAAAAAAAAAAGTTGATAACCCCCTGAAATACAGTTCCGAAAAGTAGGTTTAGTGTTTATTATAGAAGAAAGAGTGTTTCTCCTATAGTTGCATGAGAAATTTTCCTGTTCACAGGCATCCCAGAGCAGTGAATAAACAGTGCATAAAATGCATTTTAAGCCAAAGGAAAGGTAGTTTACAGACCGACAAAAATAAAATTATTGACAACCCTCTAAAAACACTTCAGACAGCTTAGATTTGATCTGTAACTACTAGAAAACCCCTTTCTGCTATCGTGGAATGTGAAAATGTCATATTCTGAAGCGTCCCTGAGAAGTTGTGGCAGAATGCAGAAAACGGGTTTTCAGCCTGAGATAAGGTGGGTCTCGGAACGCCAAACATAAAAATGTTGATAACTTTCGAAAAGCACTTCAGACAGCTTAGATTTGTGCTGCAACTGCTAGAATGACCCTTTCTGCTATAGTGGGAGGTCAAAAGCTTCCCTGAGAAGTTATGGCACAATGCACAAAACGCGTTTTCAGCCTGAGATAAGGAGGGTTTCGGAACACCAAACATAAAAATGTTGATAGCTTCCGAAAAACACTTCAGACAGCTTAGATTTGATGTGCAACTACTCGAAAGACCCTTTCTGCTATAATGGTAGGTGAAAATTTCATGTTCTGAAGCTTCCCTGAGAAGTTATGGCACAACGCACAAAACGCTTTTTCAGCCTGAGATAAGGTGCGTTTCGGAACGCCAAACATAAAAATGTTGATAGCTTTGGTAAAACACTTCAGACAGCTTAGATTTGATGTGCAATTTATAGAAAGACCCTTTCTGCTATAGTGGGAGGTGAAATTTTCATGTTCTGAAGCTTCCTTGCAAAGTTATGGCACAATGCAGAAAACGCGTTTTCAGAGTGAGAAAAGGTGGGTTCCGGAACGCCAAACATAAAAATGTTGATAACTTTGGAAAAACACTTCAGACAGCTTAGATTTGATGTGAAACTACTAGAGAGACCCTTTCTGCTATAGTGGGTGGTGATAATTTCATGTTCTGAAGCTTCCCTGCAAAGTTATGGCACAATGCCTAAAACACGTTTTCAGCCTGAGATAAGGTCGATTCCGGAACGCCAAACATAAAAATGTTGATAACTTTGGAAAAACACTTCAGACAGCTTAGATTTGATGTGCAACTACGAGAAAGACCCTTTCTGCGATAGTGGGATGTGAAAATTTCATGTTCTGAAGCTTCCCTGCAAAGTTATGGCACAATGCAGAAAACGCGTTTTCAGCCTGAGATAAGGTGGGTTCCGGAACGCCTAACACAAAGATATTGATAAGTTTGGAAAAACACTTCAGACAGCTTAGATTTGATGTGCAACTACTAGAAACACCCTTTCTGTTATAGTGGGTGGTGATAATTTAATGTACTGAAGCTTCCCTGCAAAAATATGGCACAATGCAGAATTCGCATTTTCAGACTGAGATAAGGTCGATTCCAGAACGCCAAAAATAAAAAAAGTTGATAACTTAGGAAAAACACTTCAGACAGCTTAGATTTGATGTGCAACTACTAGAAAGACCCTTTCTGCGATAGTGGGAGGTGAAAATTTCATGTTCTGAAGCTTCCCTGCAAAGTTATGGCACAATGCACAAAACGCGTTTTCAGCGTGAGATAAGGTGGGTTCCGGAATGTCAAACATAAAAATGTTAATAACTTTGGAAAAACAATTCAGACAGCTTAGATTTGATGTGCAACTACTAGAAAGACCCTTTCTGCTATAGTGGGTGGTGATAATTTCATGTTCTGAAGCTTCCCTGCAAAGTTATGGCACAATGCGTAAAACACGTTTTCAGCCTGAGATAAGGTCGATTCCGGAACGCCAAACATAAAAATGTTGATAACTTTGGAAAAACACTTCAGACAGCTTAGATTTGATGTGCAACTACTAGAAAGACCCTTTCTGCGATAGTGAGAGGTGAAATTTTCATGTTCTGAAGCTTCCCTGCAAAGCTATGGCACAATGCAGAAAACGCGTTTTCAGCCTGAGATAAGGTGGGTTCCGGAACGCCTAACACAAAAATATTGATAAGTTTGGAAAAACACTTCAGACAGATTAGATTTTATGTGCAACTACTAGAAACACGCTTTCTGCTATAGTGGGAGGTGAAAATTTCATGTTCTGAAGCTTCCCTGCAAAGTTATGGCACAATGCAGAATTCGCGTTTTCAGCCTGAGATAATGTCGATTCCGGAACGCCAAACATAAAAATGTTGATAACTTTTGGAAAACACTTCAGACAGCTTAGATTTGATGTGCAATTTCTAGAAAGACCATTTCTACTATAGTGGGAGGTGAAAATTTCATGTTCTGAAGCTTCCCTGCAAAGTTATGGCACAGTGCAGAAAACGCGTTTTCAGCGTGAGATAAGGTGGGTTCCGGAACGCCAAACATAAAAATGTTGATAACTTTGGAAAAGCAATTCAGACAGCTTAGATTTGATGTGCAACTACTAGAAAGACACTTTCTGCTATAGTGGGTGGTGATAATTTCATGTTCTGAAGCTTCCCTGCAAAATTATGGCACAATGTGTAAAACACGTTTTCAGCCTTAGATAAGGTCGATTCCAGAACGCCAAACATAAAAATGTTGATAACTTTGGAAAAACACTTCAGACAGCTTAGATTTGATGTGCAACTACTAGAAAGACCCTTTCTGCTATAGTGGGATGTGAAAATTTCATGTTCTGAAGCTTCCCTGCAAAGTTATGGCACAACGCAGAAAACGCATTTTAAAACTGAGATAAGGTGGGTTCTTGAACGCCAAACATAAAAATGTTGATAACTTTCGAAAAACACTTCAGACAGCTTAGATTTGATGTTCAACTACTAGAAAGACCTTTTCTGCTATAGTGGAAGTTTAAAATTTCATGTTCAGAAGCTTCCCTGCAAAGTTATGGCACAATGCGTAAAAACGCTTTTCAGCCTGAGATAAGGTGGGTTTCGGAACGCCAAACATAAAAGTGTTAATAACTTTGGAAAAACACTTCAGACAGCTTACGTTTGATGTGCAACTACTAGAAAGACCCTTTCTGCTATAGTGGGAGGTGAAAATTTCATGTTCTGAAGCTTCCCTGCAAAGTCATGGCACAATGCTGAAAATGCGTTTTCAGCCTGAGATAAGGTCGATTCCAGAACGCCCAACATAAAAATGTTGATGACTTTGGAAAAACACTTCAGACAACTTCGATTTGATGTGCAACTACTAGAAAGACCCTTTCTGCTATTGTGGGATGTGAAATTTTCATTTTCTGAAGCTTCCCTGCAAAGTTATGGCACAATGCAGAAAACACGTTTTCAGCCTGAGATAAGGAGGGTTCCTTTACGCCAAACATAAAAATGTTGCTAACTTTGGGAAAACACTTCAGACATCTTAGATTTGATGTGCAATTTCTAGAAAGACCCTTTCTGCTATCGTGGGTGGTGATAATTTCATGTTCTGAAGCTTCCCTCCGAAGTTATGGCACAATGCAGAATTCGCGTTTTCAGCCTGAGATAAGGTCGATTCCAGAACGCCAAACATAAAAATGATGATAACTTTGGAAAAACAATTCAGACAGCTTAGATTTGATGTGAAACTACTAGAAAGACACTTTCTGCTATAGTGGGATGTGAAATTTTCATGTTCTGAAGCTTCCCTGCAAAGTTATGGCACAATGCAGAAAACGTGTTTTCATCGTGCGATAAGGTGGGTTCCGGAACGCCAAACATAAAAATGTTAATAACTTTGGAAAAACAATTCAGACAGCTTAGATTTGATGTGCAACTACGAGAAAGACCCTTTCTGCTATAGTGGGTGGTGACAATTTCATGTTCTGAAGCTTCCCTGCAAAGTTATGGCACAATGCGTAAAACACGTTTTCAGCATGAGATAAGGTCGATTCCGGAATGCCAAACATAAAAATGTTGATAACTTTGGAAAAACACTTCAGAGAGCTTAGATTTGATGTGCAACTACTACAAAGACCCTTTCTGCGATAGTGAGAGGTGAAAATTTCATGTTCTGAAGCTTCCCTGCAAAGTTATTTCACAATGCAGAAAACGCGTTTTCAGCCTGAGATAAGGTCGATTCCGGAACGCCAAACATAAAAAAGTTGACAACTTTGGAAAAACACTTCAGACAGTTTACGTTTGATGTGCAACTACTAGAAAGACCCTTTCTGCTATAGTGGGAGGTGAAAATTTCATGTTCTGAAGCTTCCCTGCAAAGTCATGGCACAATGCAGAAAATGCGTTTTCAGCCTGAGATAAGGTGGGTTGCGGAACACCAAACATAAAAATGTTGATAACTTTGGAAAAACAATTCAGACAACTTAGATTTGATGTGCAACTACTAGAAAGACCCTTTCTGCTATAGTGGGTGGTGATAATTTCATGTTCTGAAGCTTCCCTGCAAAGTTATGGCACAATGCAGAAAGCACGTTTTCAGCCTGAGATAAGGAGGGTTCCGGTACGCCAAACATAAAAATGTTGATAACTTTGGGAAAACACTTCAGACAGCTTAGATTTGATGTGCAACTATTAGACAGACCCTTTATGCTATTGTGGGAGGTGAAAATTTAATGTTCTGATGCATCCCTGCAAAGTTATGGCACAATGCAGAAAAAGTGTTTTCAGCCTGAGATAAGGTTGATTCCGGAACACCAAACATAAAAATGCTGATAACTTTGGAAAGAAACTTCAGACAGCTTAGATTTGATGTGCAACTACTAGAATGACCCTTTCTACTAGAGCAGCAGGTGAAAATTTCAAGTTCTGAGGCTTCCCTGCAAAGTTATGGCACAATGCAGAAAACAGGTTTTCAGACTGAGATAAGGTGAGTTCCAGAACGCCAAACATAAAAATGTTGATAACTTTGCAAAAACATTTCAGACAGCTTAGATTTGATCTGCAACTACTAGAAAGACCCTTTCTGCTATAGTGGGAGTTGAAAATTTCATGTTCTGAAGCTTTCCTGCAAAGTTATGGCACAATGCGTAAAACGTGTTTTCAGCCTGAGATAAGGTTGATTCCGGAACGCCAAACATTAGAATGTTGGTAACTTTGGAAAAACACTTCAGACAGCTTAGATTTGATGTGCAACTACTAGAAAGACCCTTTCTGCTATAGTTCAGAATCAGAATCAAATTTATTGCCATGGTCAGTAGGGAGCCCATTGACTAGGAAAGTGCCTTGGAATAAAGTGCAACAAAAAACAAATAAAATAGAATAAATAGAATAACATTACAACAAGCCTGTTCATGAATTTAACAGTCTGACGGCCGAGGGAAAGAAGCTGTTCCTGTGACGGGAGGTTCTGGTCTGGATGGACCGTAGCCTCCTGCCAGAGGGAAGAGGAACAAACAGTCCATGTCCAGGGTGAGAAGGGTCGGCTCTGATCCGACCTTCACGTCTCTGGGTCCTAGAGGCATACAGGTCATGAAGAGGTGGCAGGCTGCAACCGATCACCTTCTCAGCAGAACGTACGATGCGCTGCAGTCTGCTCTTGTCCCTGGAGGTGGCACTGTTGTACCAGACGGTGATAGAGGAGGTGAGGATGGACTGGATGATGGCCGTGTAGAACTCCACCAGCAACTTCGTCGGCAGTCGTAGTTTTCGTAGCTGCCTCAGAAAGGACATTCTCTGCTGGGCCTTCCTGATGAGGGACCTGATGGTTGGCTCCCATTTGAGGTCCTCAGTGATGGTGGTTCCCAGGAAGCAGAAGGAGTCCACAATAGGAATGGGTAAACCAGCCGACATGAGAGGGGACGGAGGAGCTGTTACTCTCCTGAAGTCCATGATCATCTCCACTGTCTTCTGAGCGTTGAGCTCCAGGTTGTTGTTGCTGCACCAGGACACCAGCCGCTCCACCTCTCTCCTGTAAGCCGACTCATCTCCATCTGAGATGAGCTCGATGATGGTGGTGTCGTCCGCAAACTTGATCAGCTTCACGGACTCGTGGCTGGAGGTGCAGCAGTTAGTGTACAGGGAGAAGAGCCATGGAGAGAGAACACAGCCCTGAGGAGACCCAATGTTGAGGGTCCGAGTGTCAGAGACAGTCGTCCCCAGCCGCACACGCTGACTTCGGCTGGTCAGGAAGTCTGTAATCCATCTGCAGAGGGAGTCAGGCACGTCCAGCTGGCGAAGCTTGTCTTCAAGCAGAGTTGGAAGAATTGTATTAAAGGCAGAGCTGAAGTCCACAAACAGGATCCTGGCATAGGTTCCTGGGGAGTCCAGATGCTCCAGAACGAAATGAAGGGCCTGGTTCACTGCATCGTCCACAGATCTGTTGGCTCTGTAGGCAAACTGCAATGAGTCCAGGTGAGAAGCAGTGATAGATTTCAGGTGAGAGAGAACCAGGCGCTCAAAGGACTTCATGACCACAGACGTCAGTGCCACCGGTCTGTAGTCATTCAGTCCTGTGATCCTGGCCTTCTTGGGAACAGGGATGATAGTGGAGGACTTAAAGCAGGCAGGAACATGACAGGACACCAAGGAAGCATTGAAGATGTCCGTGAACACTGGAGCCAGCTCAGCAGCACAATGATTCAGGATGGCAGGGGAAACTCTGTCCGGAACTGCCGCCTTCCGAAGGTTCAGCCTCCTGAACTGAGTGCGCACGTCTTTCTCCATGATGTCAAGAGAAAGAGGGGGGAGGTGAGGGGGTGGCTCATCAAAAGTGACTGTGATCTTTGCTGTCTCAGTGACATCATTGGTCTTAGTTGTGTCACTAAGAGACAGCACAGTCCTTTGTTTTAAAGTGTAACATGGGGCTGGAGAGACCACAGAGGTGTTGGTGCAAAATGGCTGCTCAAAGCGACAATAGAAGTTGTTAAGATCCTGTGCAAGAGCGAGGTTGTTCAGACTGTGGGGGGCACGTGGCTTGTAGATAGTGATCACCTTGAGCCCTCTCCACACCGCAGCCGAGTCATTGGCTGAGAACTGCTGCGTGAGTTTGTCAGAGTATGCGGCCTTAGCTTTCTTCAGCTCCCTCTGAAACCGATACTTCAGCTCTTTGTAGCAGTTCCTGTCCCCACTCTTGCGAGCTGCCTCCTTCTCCCGTCTAATCTGGCTGAGTTTAGTTGTGAACCAAGGTTTGTCATTTGCATAACACACCTTGGTGCGCGTTGGAACTATGCACACTTCACTGTAGCTGATCCATGAAGTGACAGTGTTGGTGGGGAAAATTTCATGTTCTGAAGTTTCCCTGCAAAGTTATGGCACAATGCAGAAAACACGTTTTCAGTCTGAGATAAGGTCGATTCAGGAACGCCAAACATAAAAATGTTGAAAATTTTCGAAAAACACTTCAGACAACTTAGATTTGATATGCAACTACTAGAAATACCCTTTCTGCTATAGTGGGAGGAGAAAATTTCATGTTCTGAAGTCTCCCTGCAAAGTTATGGCACAATGCAGAAAACGCGTTTTCAGCCTGAGATAAGGTGGGTTCCAGAACGCCAAACATAAAAATGTTGATAACTTTGGAAAAACACTTCAGACAGCTTAGATTTGATGCGCAACTACTAGAAAGACCCTTTCTGCTATATTGGGAGGTCAGAATTTCATGTTCTGAAGCTTCCCTGCAAAGTTATGGGACAATGCAGAAAACGATTTTTCATCCTGAGATAAGGTCGATTCCGGAAAGCCAAACATAAAAATGTTGATAACTTTGGAAAAACACTTCAGACAGCTTAGATTTGATGTGCAACTGCTGGAAAGAGCCTTTCTGCTATAGTGGAAGATGAAAATTTCATGTTCTGAAGCTTCCCTGCAAAGTTATGGCACATGGCAGAAAACGCGTTTTTAGCCTGAGATAAGGTCGATTCCGGAACGCCAAACATAAAAATGTTGATAACTTTCGAAAAACACTTCAGACAGCTTAGATTTGTTGTGCAACTACTCGAAATACCCTTTTTGCTCTAGTGGGAGGTGAAAATTTCATGTTCTAAAGCTTCCCTGCAAAGTTATGGCACAATGCAGAAAGCGCGTTTTAAGCGTGAGATAAGGAGAGTTCCGAAACACCAAACAAAAAAATGTTGAAAACTTTCAAAAAACACTTCAGACAGCTTAGATTTGATGTGCAACTACGAGAAAGACCCTTTCTGCTATAGTGGGAGGTGAAAATATCATGTTCTGAAGCTTCCCTGCACAGTTATGGCACAATGCGTAAAACGCGTTTTCAGCCTGACATGAGGTAGATTTCAGAACGCCAAACATAAAAATGTAGATAACTTTGGAAAAACACTTCAGACAGCTTAGATTTGATGTGCAACTACTAGAAAGCCACATTCTGCTATAGTGGGAGGTGAAAATTTCATGTTCTGAAGCTTTCCTGCAAAGTTATGGCAAATTGCGTAAAACGCGTTTTCAGCCTGAGATAAGGTTGTTTCTGGAACGCCAAACATAAAAATGGTGTTAACTTTGGAAAAACACTTCAAACAGCTTAGATTTGATGTGCAACTACTAGAAAGACCCATTCTGCTATAGTGGGAGGTGAAAATTTCATGTTCTGAAGCTTCCCTGCAAAGTTATGGCACAATGCAGAAAACGCGTTTTCAGCCTGAGATAAGGTGGGTTCCAGAACGCCAAACATAACAATGTTGATAACTTTGGAAAAACACTTCAGACAGCTTAGATTTGATGTGCAACTACTAGAAAGACCCTTTCTGCTATAGTGGGAGTTGAAAATTTCATGTTCTGAAGCTTTCCTGCAAAGTTATGGCACAATGCGTAAAACGTGTTTTCAGCCTGAGATAAGGTTGATTCCGGAACGCCAAACATTAGAATGTTGGTAACTTTGGAAAAACACTTCAGACAGCTTAGATTTGATGTGCAACTACTAGAAAGACCCTTTCTGCTATAGTTCAGAATCAGAATCAAATTTATTGCCATGGTCAGTAGGGAGCCCATTGACTAGGAAAGTGCCTTGGAATAAAGTGCAACAAAAAACAAATAAAATAGAATAAATAGAATAACATTACAACAAGGCTGTTCATGAATTTAACAGTCTGACGGCCGAGGGAAAGAAGCTGTTCCTGTGACGGGAGGTTCTGGTCTGGATGGACCGTAGCCTCCTGCCAGAGGGAAGAGGAACAAACAGTCCATGTCCAGGGTGAGAAGGGTCGGCTCTGATCCGACCTGCACGTCTCTGGGTCCTAGAGGCATACAGGTCATGAAGAGGTGGCAGGCTGCAACCGATCACCTTCTCAGCAGAACGTACGATGCGCTGCAGTCTGCTCTTGTCCCTGGAGGTGGCACTGTTGTACCAGACGGTGATAGAGGAGGTGAGGATGGACTGGATGATGGCCGTGTAGAACTCCACCAGCAACTTCGTCGGCAGTCGTAGTTTTCGTAGCTGCCTCAGAAAGGACATTCTCTGCTGGGCCTTCCTGATGAGGGACCTGATGGTTGGCTCCCATTTGAGGTCCTCAGTGATGGTGGTTCCCAGGAAGCAGAAGGAGTCCACAATAGGAATGGGTAAACCAGCCGACATGAGAGGGGACGGAGGAGCTGTTACTCTCCTGAAGTCCATGATCATCTCCACTGTCTTCTGAGCGTTGAGCTCCAGGTTGTTGTTGTTGCACCAGGACACCAGCCGCTCCACCTCTCTCCTGTAAGCCGACTCATCTCCATCTGAGATGAGCCCGATGATGGTGGTGTCGTCCGCAAACTTGATCAGCTTCACGGACTCGTGGCTGGAGGTGCAGCAGTTAGTGTACAGGGAGAAGAGCCATGGAGAGAGAACACAGCCCTGAGGAGACCCAATGTTGAGGGTCCGAGTGTCAGAGACAGTCGTCCCCAGCCGCACACGCTGACTTCGGCTGGTCAGGAAGTCTGTAATCCATCTGCAGAGGGAGTCAGGCACGTCCAGCTGGCGAAGCTTGTCTTCAAGCAGAGTTGGAAGAATTGTATTAAAGGCAGAGCTGAAGTCCACAAACAGGATCCTGGCATAGGTTCCTGGGGAGTCCAGATGCTCCAGAACGAAATGAAGGGCCTGGTTCACTGCATCGTCCACAGATCTGTTGGCTCTGTAGGCAAACTGCAATGAGTCCAGGTGAGAAGCAGTGATAGATTTCAGGTGAGAGAGAACCAGGCGCTCAAAGGACTTCATGACCACAGACGTCAGTGCCACCGGTCTGTAGTCATTCAGTCCTGTGATCCTGGCCTTCTTGGGAACAGGGATGATAGTGGAGGACTTAAAGCAGGCAGGAACATGACAGGACACCAAGGAAGCATTGAAGATGTCCGTGAACACTGGAGCCAGCTCAGCAGCACAATGATTCAGGATGGCAGGGGAAACTCTGTCCGGACCTGCCGCCTTCCGAAGGTTCAGCCTCCTGAACTGAGTGCGCACGTCTTTCTCCATGATGTCAAGAGAAAGAGGGGGGAGGTGAGGGGGTGGCTCATCAAAAGTGACTGTGATCTTTGCTGTCTCAGTGACATCATTGGTCTTAGTTGTGTCACTAAGAGAGAGCACAGTCCTTTGTTTTAAAGTGTAACATGGGGCTGGAGAGACCACAGAGGTGTTGATGCAAAATGGCTGCTCAAAGCGACAATAGAAGTTGTTAAGATCCTGTGCAAGAGCGAGGTTGTTCAGACTGTGGGGGGCACGTGGCTTGTAGATAGTGATCACCTTGAGCCCTCTCCACACCGCAGCCGAGTCATTGGCTGAGAACTGCTGCGTGAGTTTGTCAGAGTATGCGGCCTTAGCTTTCTTCAGCTCCCTCTGAAACCGATACTTCAGCTCTTTGTAGCAGTTCCTGTCCCCACTCTTGCGAGCTTCCTCCTTCTCCCGTCTAATCTGGCTGAGTTTAGTTGTGAACCAAGGTTTGTCATTTGCATAACACACCTTGGTGCGCGTTGGAACTATGCACACTTCACTGTAGCTGATCCATGAAGTCACAGTGTTGGTGGGGAAAATTTCATGTTCTGAAGTTTCCCTGCAAAGTTATGTCACAATGCAGAAAACACGTTTTCAGTCTGAGATAAGGTCGATTCAGGAACGCCAAACATAAAAATGTTGAAAATTTTCGAAAAACACTTCAGACAACTTAGATTTGATATGCAACTACTAGAAATACCCTTTCTGCTATAGTGGGAGGAGAAAATTTCATGTTCTGAAGTCTCCCTGCAAAGTTATGGCACAATGCAGAAAACGCGTTTTCAGCCTGAGATAAGGTGGGTTCCAGAACGCCAAACATAAAAATGTTGATAACTTTGGAAAAACACTTCAGACAGCTTAGATTTGATGCGCAACTACTAGAAAGACCCTTTCTGCTATATTGGGAGGTCAGAATTTCATGTTCTGAAGCTTCCCTGCAAAGTTATGGGACAATGCAGAAAACGATTTTTCATCCAGAGATAAGGTCGATTCCGGAAAGCCAAACATAAAAATGTTGATAACTTTGGAAAAACACTTCAGACAGCTTAGATTTGATGTGCAACTGCTGGAAAGAGCCTTTCTGCTATAGTGGAAGATGAAAATTTCATGTTCTGAAGCTTCCCTGCAAAGTTATGGCACATGGCAGAAAACGCGTTTTTAGCCTGAGATAAGATCGATTCCGGAACGCCAAACATAAAAATGTTGATAACTTTCGAAAAACACTTCAGACAGCTTAGATTTGTTGTGCAACTACTCGAAATACCCTTTCTGCTCTAGTGGGAGGTGAAAATTTCATGTTCTAAAGCTTCCCTGCAAAGTTATGGCACAATGCAGAAAACGCGTTTTAAGCGTGAGATAAGGAGAGTTCCGGAACGCCAAACATAAAAATGTTGATAACTTTGGAACAACACATCAGACAGCTTAGATTTGATGTGCAACTACTAGAAAGACCATTTCTGCTATAGTGGGAGGTGAAAATTTCATGTTCTGAAGCTTCCCTGCAAAGTTATGGCACAATGCAGAAAACGCGTTTTCGGCCTGAGATGAGGTCGATTCAGAACACCAAACAAAAAAATGTTGAAAACTTTCAAAAAACACTTCAGACAGCTTAGATTTGATGTGCAACTACGAGAAAGACCCTTTCTGCTATAGTGGGAGGTGAAAATATCATGTTCTGAAGCTTCCCTGCAAAGTTATGGCACAATGCGTAAAACGCGTTTTCAGCCTGACATGAGGTAGATTTCAGAACGCCAAACATAAAAATGTAGATAAATTTGGAAAAACACTTCAGACAGCTTAGATTTGATGTGCAACTACTAGAAAGCCACATTCTGCTATAGTGGGAGGTGAAAATTTCATGTTCTGAAGCTTCCCTGCAAAGTTATGGCACAATGCAGAAAATGCGTTTTCAGCCTGAGATAAGGTGGGTTCCGGAACGCCAAACATAAAAATGTTGATAACTTTCGAAAAACACTTCAGACAGCTTAGATTTGATGTGCAACTACTAGAAACACCCTTTCTGCTATAGTGGGAGGTGAAAATTTCATGTTCTGAAGCTTCCCTGCAAAGTTATGGCACAATGCATAAAACGCGTTTTCAGCCTGAGATAAGGTGGGTTCCGGAACGCCAAACATAAAAATGTTGATAACTTTCGAAAAACACTTCAGACAGCTTAGATTTGATGTGCAACTACTAGAAAGACTCTTTCTGCTATAGTGGGAGGTGAAAATTTCATGTTCTGAAGCTTCCCTGCGAAGTTATGGCACAATGCAGAAAATGCGTTTTCAGGCTGAGATCAGGTGGGTTCCGGAACGCCAAACACAAAAATGTTGATAACTTTCGATAAACACTTCAGACAGCTTAGATTTGATGTGCAACTACGAGAAAGACCCTTTCTGCTATAGTGGGAACTGAAAATTTCATGTTCTGAAGCTTCCATGCAAAGTTATGGCACAATGCAGAAAAAGCGTTTTCAGCCTGAGAAAAGGTCGATTCCGGAACGCCAAGCATAAAAATGTTGATAACTTTGGAAAAACACTTCAGACAGCTTAGATGTGTTGTATAACTACTGGAAAGATCCTTTCTGCTATAGTGGGAAGTGAAAATTTCATGTTCTGAAGCTTCCCTGCAAAGTTATGGCACAATGCAGAAAACGCGTTTTCAGCCTGAGATCAGGTGGGTTCAGGAACGCCAAAAATAAAAATGTTGATAACTTTGGAAAAGCACTTCAGACAGCTTACATTTCATCTGCAACTACTAGAAAGACCCTTTCTGACATAGTGGGTGGTGAAAATTCGATGTTCTGAAGCTTCCCTGCAAAGTTATGGCACAATGCGTAAAACGCATTTTCAGCCTGATATAAGGTGGGTTCAGGAACGCCAAAAATAAAAATGTTGATAACTTTGGAAAAACACTTCAGACAGCTTAGATTTGATGTGCAACTACGAGAAAGACCCTTTCTGCTATAGTGGGAGGTGAAAATTTTATGTTCTGAAGCTGGCCTGCAAAGTTATGGCACAATGCGTAAAACGCGTTTTCAGCCTGAGATAAGGTCGATTCCGGAAGGCCAAACATAAAAATGTTGATAACTTTGGAAAGACACTTCAGACAGTTGAGATTTGATGTGCTACAACTAGAAGGACCCTTTCTACTATAGCGGGAGGTGAAAATTTCATGTTAGGAGGCTTCCCTGCAAAGTTATGGCACATTGCAGAAAACACGTTTTCAGACTGAGATAAGGTGGGTTCCAGAACGCCAAACATAAAAATGTTCATTACTTTGGAAAAACACTTCAGACAGCTTAGATTTGATGTGCAACTACGAGAAAGACCCTTTCTGCTATAGTGGGAGGTGAAAATTTCATGTTCTGAAGCTTTATGTAAAGTTATGGCACGATGCGTAAAACGCGTTTTCAGCCTGAGATAAGGTCGATTCCGGAACGCCAAACATAAAAATGTACATTACTTTGGAAAAACACTTCTGACAGCTTAGATTTGATGTGCAACTACTATAAAGACATTTTCTGCTATAGTGGAAGTTTAAAATTTCATGTTCTGAACCTTCCTTGCAAAGTTATGGCACAATGCAGAAAACGCATTTTCAGCCTGATATAAGGTGGGTTCAGGAACGACAAACTTAAAAATGTTGATAACTTTGGAAAAACACCAGAAAACTTAGATTTGATGAGCAACGACTAGAAAGACCATTTCTGCTATAGTGCGATGTGACAATTTCATGTTCTGAAGCTTCCCTGAGAAGTTATGGCACAATGCAGAAAACGCGTTTTCAGCCTGAGATACGTTGGGTTCCGGAACGCCAAGCGTAAAAATGTTGATAACTTTGGAAAAACATTTCAGACAGCTTAGATTTGATCTGCAACTACTAGAAACACTCTTTCTGCTATAGTGGGAGGTGAAAATTCCATGTTCTGAAGCTTCATGCAAAGTTATGGCACAATGCGTAAAACGCGTTTTCAGCCTTAGATGAGGTCGATTCCGGAACGCCAAACATAAAAATGTTGATAACTTTGGAAAAACACTTCAGACAGCTTAGATTTGATGTTCAACTACTAGAAAGACCTTTTCTGCTATAGTGGAAGTTTAAAATTTCATGTTCAGAAGCTTCCCTGCAAAGTTATGGCACAATGCGTAAAAACGCTTTTCAGCCTGAGATAAGGTGGGTTTCGGAACGCCAAACATAAAAGTGTTAATAACTTTGGAAAAACACTTCAGACAGCTTAGATTTGATGTGCAACTACTAGAAAGACCCTTTCTGCTATAGTGGGAGGTTAAAATTTCATGTTCTGAAGCTTCCCTGAAAAGTTATGGCACAATGCACAAAAACGCTTTTCAGCCTGAGATAAGGTGAGTTTCGGAACGCCAAACATAAAAGTGTTGATAACTTTGGAAAAACACTTCAGACAGCTTAGATTTGATGTGCAACTACTAGAAAGACACTTTCTGATATGGTGGGTGGTGAAAATTCGATGTTCTGAAGCTTCCCTGAAAAGTTATGGCGCAATGCGTAAAACGCGTTTTCAGCCTGAAATAAGGTCGATTCCGGAACGCCAAACATAAAATTGTTAATAACTTTGGAAAAACACTTCAGACAGCTTAGATTAGATGTGTAACTACTAGAGAGACCCTTTCTGCTATAGTGGGAGGTAAAAATTTCATCTTCTGACGTTTCCCTGCAAAGTCATGGCACAATGCAGAACACGCATTTTCAGCCTGAGATAAGGTCGATACCGGAACGCCAAAGATAAAAATGTAGGTAACTTTGGAAAAACACTGCAGACAGCTTAGATTAGATGTGCAACTACTAGAAAGACCCTTTCTGCTATAGTGGGGGGTGCAAATGTCATGTTCTGAAGCTTCCCTGCAAAGTTATGGCACAATACGTAAAACGCGTTTTCAGCCTGAGATAAGGTCGATTCCGTAAAGCCAAAAATAAAAAATGTTTATAACTTTGGAAAAACAATTCAGACAGCTTAGATTTGGTGTGCAACTACTAGAAACACCCTTTCTGCTATAATGGGATGTAAAAATTTCATGTTCTGAAGCTTCCCTGCAAAGTTATGGCACATTGCAGAAAAAACGTTTTCAGACTGAGATAAGGTGGGTTCCAGAACGCCAAACATAAAAATGTGCATTACTTTGGAAAAACACTTCAGACAGCTTAGATTTGATGTGCAACAACAAGAAAGACCCTTTCTGCAATAGTGGGAGGTGAAAATTTCATGTTCTGAAGCTTTATGTAAAGTTATGGCACGATGCGTAAAACGCGTTTTCAGCCTGAGATAAGGTCGATTCCGGAACGCCAAACATAAAAATGTACATTACTTTGGAAAAACACTTCTGACAGCTTAGATTTGATGTGCAACTACTATAAAGACATTTTCTGCTATAGTGGAAGTTTAAAATTTCATGTTCTGAACCTTCCTTGCAAAGTTATGGCACAATGCAGAAAACGCATTTTCAGCCTGATATAAGGTGGGTTCAGGAACGACAAACTTAAAAATGTTGATAACTTTGGAAAAACACCAGAAAACTTAGATTTGATGTGCAACGACTAGAAAGACCATTTCTGCTATAGTGCGATGTGACAATTTCATGTTCTGAAGCTTCCCTGAGAAGTTATGGGACAATGCAGAAAACGCGTTTTCAGCCTGAGATACGGTGGGTTCCGGAACGCCAAGCGTAAAAATGTTGATAACTTTGGAAAAACATTTCAGACAGCTTAGATTTGATCTGCAACTACTAGAAACACTCTTTCTGCTATAGTGGGAGGTGAAAATTCCATGTTCTGAAGCTTCATGCAAAGTTATGGCACAATGCGTAAAACGCGTTTTCAGCCTTAGATGAGGTCGATTCCGGAACGCCAAACATAAAAATGTTGATAACTTTGGAAAAACACTTCAGACAGCTTAGATTTGATGTTCAACTACTAGAAAGACCTTTTCTGCTATAGTGGAATTTTAAAATTTCATGTTCAGAAGCTTCCCTGCAAAGTTATGGCACAATGCGTAAAAACGCTTTTCAGCCTGAGATAAGGTGGGTTTCGGAACGCCAAACATAAAAGAGTTAATAACTTTGGAAAAACACTTCAGACAGCTTAGATTTGATGTGCAACTACTAGAAAGACCCTTTCTGCTATAGTGGGAGGTTAAAATTTCATGTTCTGAAGCTTCCCTGAAAAGTTATGGCACAATGCACAAAAACGCTTTTCAGCCTGAGATAAGGTGAGTTTCGGAACGCCAAACATAAAAGTGTTGATAACTTTGGAAAAACACTTCAGACAGCTTAGATTTGATGTGCAACTACTAGAAAGACACTTTCTGATATGGTGGGTGGTGAAAATTCGATGTTCTGAAGCTTCCCTGAAAAGTTATGGCGCAATGCGTAAAACGCGTTTTCAGCCTGAAATAAGGTCGATTCCGGAACGCCAAACATAAAATTGTTAATAACTTTGGAAAAACACTACAGACAGCTTAGATTAGATGTGTAACTACTAGAGAGACCCTTTCTGCTATAGTGGGAGGTAAAAATTTCATCTTCTGACGCTTCCCTGCAAAGTCATGGCACAATGCAGAAAACGCATTTTCAGCCTGAGATAAGGTCGATACCGGAACGCCAAAGATATAAATGTAGGTAACTTTGGAAAAACACTGCAGACAGCTTAGATTAGATGTGCAACTACTAGAAAGACCCTTTCTGCTATAGTGGGGGGTGCAAATGTCATGTTCTGAAGCTTCCCTGCAAAGTTATGGCACAATACGTAAAACGCGTTTTCAGCCTGAGATAAGGTCGATTCCGTAAAGCCAAAAATAAAAAATGTTTATAACTTTGGAAAAACAATTCAGACAGCTTAGATTTGGTGTGCAACTACTAGAAACACCCTTTCTGCTATAATGGGATGTAAAAATGTCATGTTCTGAAGCTTCCCTGCAAAGTTATAGCACAATGCAGAAAAGGCGTTTTCAGTCTGAGATAAGGTGGGTTCCGGAACGCCAAACATAAAAATGTTGATGACTTTGGAAAAACACTTCAGACAGCTTATATTGTTGTACAACTACTAGTAAGACCCTTTCTGCTATTGTGGCAGGTGAAAATGTCATGTTCTGAAGCTTCCCTGCAAAGTTATGACACAATGCGTAAAACGCGTTTTCAGCCTGAGATAAGGTGGTTCCCGTAACGCCAAACATAAATATCTTGATATCTTTGGAAAAACACTTCAGACAGCTTAGATTTGATGTGGAACTACTAGAAAGACCCTTTCTGTTATAGTGGGATGTGAAAATTTCATGTTCTGAAGCTTCCCAGCAAATTTATGGCGCAATGCAGAAAACGCGTTTTCAGCCAGAGATAAGGTCGATTCCGGAACGCCAAACATAAAAATGTTGATAACTTTGTAAAAACACTTCAGACAGCCGAAATTTGATGTGCAACTACTGGAAAGACCCTTTCTGCTTTAGTGGGAGGTGAAAATTTCATGTTCTGAAGCTTCCCTGCATAGTTATAGCACAATGCAGAAAAGGCGTTTTCAGTCAGACATAAGGTGGGTTCCGTAACGCCAAACATAAAAATGTTGATAACTTTGGAAAATCACTTCAGACAGCCTAGATTTGATGCGCAACTACTAGAAAGACCCTTTCTGATATAGTGGGTGGTGAAAATTCCATGTTCTGAAGCTTCCCTGCAAAGTTATGGCACAATGCAGAAAACACGTTTTCAGCCTGCGATAAGGTGGGTTCCGGAACGCCAACCATAAAAATGTTGATAACTTTGGAAAAACACTTCAGACAGCTTAGATTTGATGTGCAACTACTAGAAAGACCCTTTCTGCTATAGTGGGATGTGAAAATTTCATGTTCTGAAGCTTCCCTTAGAAGTTATGGCACAAGGCAGAAAACTCGTTTTCAGCCTGAGATAACGTGGGTTCCGCAACTCCAAAAATAAAAATGTTGATAACTTTGGAAAAACGTTTCAGACAGCTTAGATTTCATGTGCAACTGCTAGAAAGACCCTTTCTGCTATAGTGGGTGGTGATAATTTCATGTTCTGAAGCTTCCCTGCAAAGTTATGGCACAATGCAGAAAACGCGTTTTTAGCCTGAGATAAGGTCGATTCCGGAACGCCAAACATAAAAATGTTGATAACTTTGGAAAAACACTTCAGACAGCTTAGATTTGATGTGCAACTACTAGAAAGACCATTTCTGCTATAGCGGCAGCTGAAAATTTCATGTTCTGAAGCTTCCCTGCAAAGTTATGGCACAATGCAGAAAACACGTTTTGAGCCTGAGATAAGGTGGGTTCCGGAACGCCAAACATAAAAATGTTGATAACTTTGTAAAAACACTTCAGACAGCTTAGATATGATGTGCAACTACTAGAAAGACTCTTTCTGCTAACGTGGGAGGTGAAAATTTCATGTTCTGAAGCTTCCCTGCAAAGTTATGGCAGAATGGAGAAAACGCACGCGTTTTCAGCCTGAAATAAGGTGGGTTCCAGAACGCCAAACATAAAATTGTTGATAACTTTGGAAAAACACTTCAGACAGCTTAGATTTGATGTGCAAGTACTAGAAAGACCCTTTCTGCTATAGTGTGAGGTTAAAATTTCATGTTCGGAAGCTTTCATGCAAAGTTATGGTACAATGCGTAAAACGCATTTTCAGCCTGAGATAAGGTCGATTCCGGAACGCCAAACATAAAAATGTTGATAACTTTCGAAAAACAGTTCAGACAGCTTACATTTGATGTGCAACTACTAGAAAGACCCTTTCTGCTATTGTGGGAGGTCAAAATTTTTTGTTCTGAAGCTTACCTGCAAAGTTATGGCACAATGCAGAAAACGATTTTTCATCCTGAGATAAGGTCGATTCCGGAACGCTAAACATAAAAATGTTGATATCTTTTGAAAAACACTTCAGACAGCTTAGATTTGTTGCGCAACTACTAAAAAGACCCTTTCTGCTATAGTGGGAGGTTAAAATTTCATGTTCGGAAGCTTTCATGCAAAGTTATGGTACAATGCGTAAAACGCGTTTTCAGCCTGAGATAAGGTCGATTCCGGAACGCCACACATAAAAATGTTGATAACTTTCGAAAAACAGTTCAGACAGCTTAGATTTGATGTGCAACTATTAGAAAGACCCTTTCTGCTATAGTGGGAGGTCAAAATTTCATGTTCTGAAGCTTACCTGCAAAGTTATGGCACAATGCATAATACGATTTTTGGAAAAACACTTCAGACAGCTTAGATTTGTTGTGCAAGTACTAAAAAGAACCTTTCTGCTATAGTGGGAGGTGAACATTTCATGTTCTGAGGCTTCCCTGCAAAGTTATGGCACAATGCAGAAAACGTGTTTTCAGCCTGAGATAAGGTTGGTTCCGGAACGCCAAACGTAAAAATGTTGATAACTTTGGAAAAACACTTCAGACAGCTTAGATTTGATGTGCAACTACTAGAAAGACCCTTTCTGCTATAGTGTGAGGTTAAAATTTCATGTTCGGAAGCTTTCATGCAAAGTTATGGGACAATGCAGATAACGATTTTTCATCCTGAGATAAGGTTGGTTCCGGAACGCCAAACATAAAAATGTTGATAACTTTGGAAATACACTTCAGACAGCTTAGATTTGGTGTGCAACTACTAAAAAGACCCTTTCTGCTATTGTGGGAGGTGCAAATTTCATGTTCGGAAGCATCCATGCAAAGTTATGGCACAATGGAGAAAACACGTTTTCAGCCTGAGATAAAGTTGATTCCGGAACGCCAAACATAAAAATGTTGATAACTTTGGAAAAACACTTCAGACAGCTTAAATTTGATGTGCAACTACTAGAAAGACCCTTTCTGCTATAGTGGGAGGTGAACATTTCATGTTCTGAAGCTTCCCTGTAAAGTTATGGCACAATGCGTAAAACGCGTTTTGAGCCTGAGATAAGGTCGATTCCGGAACGCCAAACATAAAAATGTTGATAACTTTCGAAAAACACTTCAGACAGCTTAGATTTGATGTGCAATTGCTACAAACACCCTTTTTGTTGTCGTGGGAGGTGAAAATTTCATGTTCTGAAGCTTTCATGCAAAGTTATGGTACAATGCGTAAAACGCGGTTTCAGCCTGAGATAAGGTCGATAGCTCAGACAGCTTAGATTTGATGTGCAACTACTAAAAAGACCCCTTCTGTTATAGTGGGAGGTGCAAATTTCATGTTCGGAAGCATCCATGCAAAGTTATGGCACAATGCAGAAAACGCGTTTTCAGCCTGAGATAAGGTTGATTCTGGAACGCCAAACATAAAAATGTTGATAACTTTGGAAAAACACTTCAGACAGCTTAAATTTGATGTGCAACTACTAGAAAGACCCTTTCTGCTATAGTGGGAGGTGAACATTTCATGTTCTGAAGCTTCCCTGCAGAGTTATGGCACAATGCGTAAAACTCGTTTTGAGCCTGAGATAAGGTCGATTCCGGAACGCCAAACATAAAAATGTTGATAACTTTGGAAAAACACTTCAGACAGCTTAGATTTGATGTGCAACTGCTACAAACACCCTTTTTGTTGTAGTGGGAGGTGAACATTTCATGTTCTGAAGCTTCCCTGAAAAGTTATGGCACAATGCAGAAAACGCGTTTTCAGCCTGAGATAAGGTTGATTCCGAAACGCCAAACATATAAATGTTGAAATTTCATGTTCTGAAGCTTCCCTGCAGAGTTATGGCACAATGCGTAAAACGCGTTTTGAGCCTGAGATAAGGTCGATTCCGGAACGCCAAACATAAAAATGTTGATAACTTTGGAAAAACACTTCAGACAGCTTAGATTTGATGTGCACCTACTAGAAAGACCCTTTGTGCTATAGTGGGAGGTTTAAATTTAATGTTCAGAAGCTTCTCTGCAAAGTTATGGCACAATGCAGTAAACGCGTTTTCAGCCTGAGATAAGGTGGGTTCCGGAACGCCAAACATAAAAATGTTGATAAGTTTGGAAAAACACTTCAGACTGCTTCGATTTGATGTGCAACTACTAGAAAGGCCCTTTCTGCTATAGTGGGAGGTGAAAATTTCATGTTCTGAAGCTTCCCTGCAAATTTACGGCACAATGCAGAAAACGCGTTTTCAGCCTGAGATAAGGTCGATTCAGGAACGCCAAACATAAAAATGTTGATAACTTTCGAAAAACACTTCAGACAGCTTAGATTTGATGTGCAATTGCTACAAACACCCTTTTTGTTGTAGTGGGAGGTGAAAATTTCATGTTCTGAAGCTTTCATGTAAAGTTATGGTACAATGCGTAAAACGCGGTTTCAGCCTGAGATAAGGTCGATAAGCTCAGACAGCTTAGATTTGATGTGCAACTACTAAAAAGACCCCTTCTGTTATAGTGGGAGGTGCAAATTTCATGTTCGGAAGCATCCATGCAAAGTTATGGCACAATGCAGAAAACGCGTTTTCAGCCTGAGATAAGGTTGATTCTGGAACGCCAAACATAAAAATGTTGATAACTTTGGAAAAACACTTCAGACAGCTTAAATTTGATGTGCAACTACTAGAAAGACCCTTTCTGCTATAGTGGGAGGTGAACATTTCATGTTCTGAAGCTTCCCTGTAAAGTTATGGCACAATGCGTAAAACGCGTTTTGAGCCTGAGATAAGGTCGATTACGGAACGCCAAACATAAAAATGTTGATAACTTTCGAAAAACTCTTCAGACAGCTTAGATTTGATGTGCAACTGCTACAAACACCCTTTTTGTTGTAGTGGGAGGTGAACATTTCATGTTCTGAAGCTTCCCTGAAAAGTTATGGCACAATGCAGAAAACGCGTTTTCAGCCTGAGATAAGGTCGATTCCGGAACGCCAAACATAAAAGTGTTGATAACTTTGGAAAAACACTTCAGACAGCTTAGATTTGATGTGCAACTACTAGAAAGACCCTTTCTGCTATAGTGGGAGGTGAACATTTCATGTTCTGAAGCTTCCCTGTAAAGTTATGGCACGTTGCAGAAAACGTGTTTTCAGCCTCAGATAAGGTTGGTTCTGGAACGCCAAACATAAAAATGTTGATAACTTTTGAAAAACATTTCAGACAGCTTAGATTTGATGTGCAACTATTAGAAAGACCCTTTCTGCTATTGTGGGAGGTGAAAATTCCATGTTCTGAAGCTTCCCTGTAAAGTTATGGCACAATGCGTAAAACGCGTTTTCAGCCTGAGATAAGGTCGATTCCGGAACGCCAAACATAAAAATGTTGATAACTTTGGAAAAACACTTCAGACAGCTTAGATTTGATGTGCAACTACTAGAAAGACCATTTCTGCTATAGTAGGAGGTGAAAATTTCATGTTCTGAAGCTTCTCTGCAAAGTTATGGCACAATGCAGAAAACGCATTTTGAGCCTGAGATAAGGTCGATTCCCGAACGCCAAACATAAAAATGTTGATCACTTTCGAAAAACACTTCAGACTGCTGAGATTTGATGCGCAACTACTAAAAAGTCCCTTTCTGCTATAGTGGGAGGTTAAAATTTCATGTTCGGAAGCTTTCATGCAAAGTTATGGCACAATGCAGACAATGCGTTTTCGGCCTGAGATAAGTCGATTCCGGAACGCCAAACATAAAAATGTTGATAGCTTTGGAAAAACACTTCAGACAGCTTAGATTTGATGTGCAACTACTAGAAAGACCCTTTCTGCGATAGTGGGACGTGAAAATTTCATGTTCGGAAGCATCCATGCAAAGTTAGGGCACAATGCAGAAAACGTGTTTTCAGCCTGAGATGAGGTCGATTCCGGGACGCCAAAAATAAAAATGTTGATAACTTTGGAAAAACACGTCAGACAGCTTAGATTTGATGTGCAACTACTCGAAAGACCCTTTCTGCTATAGTGGCAGGTGAAAATTTCATGTTCTGAAGCTTCCCTGCAGAGTTATGGCACAATGCGTAAAACGCGTTTTGAGCCTGAGATAAGGTCGATTCCGGAACGCCAAACATAAAAATGTTGATAACTTTGGAAAAACACTTCAGACAGCTTAGATTTGATGTGCACCTACTAGAAAGACCCTTTCTGCTATAGAGGGAGGTGAACATTTCATGTTCTGAAGCTTCCCTGCAAAGTTATGGCACAATGCGTAAAACGCGTTTTCAGCCTGAGATAAGGTTGATTCCGAAACGCCAAACATATAAATGTTGATAACTTTGGAAAAACACATCAGACAGCTTAGATTTGATGTGCAACTACTAGAAAGACCATTTCTGCTATTGTGGGAGGTCAAAATTTCATGTTCTGAAGCATCCCTGCAGAGTTATGGCACAATGCGTAAAACGCGTTTTCAGCCTGAGATAAGGTCGATTCCGGAACGCCAAACATAAAAAAGTTGATAACTTTGGAAAACACTTCAGACAGCTTCGATTTGATGTGGAACTTCAATAAAGACCCTTTGTGCTATAGTGGGAGGTTTAAATTTAATGTTCAGAAGCTTCTCTGCAAAGTTATGGCACAATGCAGTAAACGCGTTTTCAGCCTGAGATAAGGTGGGTTCCGGAACGCCAAACATAAAAATGTTGATAAGTTTGGAAAAACACTTCAGACTGCTTCGATTTGATGTGCAACTACTAGAAAGGCCCTTTCTGCTATAGTGGGAGGTGAAAATTTCATGTTCTGAAGCTTCCCTGCAAATTTACGGCACAATGCAGAAAACGCGTTTTCAGCCTGAGATAAGGTCGATTCAGGAACGCCAAACATAAAAATGTTGATAACTTTGGAAAAACACTTCAGACAACTTCGATTTGATGTGCAACTGCTAGAAACACCCTTTCTGTTGTCGTGGGAGGTGAAAATTTCATGTTCTGAAGCTTCTCTGCAAAGTTATGGCACAATGCAGTAAACGCGTTTTCAGCCTGAGATAAGGTGGGTTCCGGAACGCCAAACATAAAAATGTTGATAAGTTTGGAAAAACACTTCAGACAGCTTCGATTTGATGTGCAACTACTAGAAAGGCCCTTTCTGCTATAGTGGGAGCTGAAAATTTCATGTTCTGAAGCTTCCCTCCAAAGTTATGGCACAATGCAGAAAACGGCTTTTCAGCCTGAGATAAGGTCGATTCCGGAACGGCAATATAATAATGTTGATAACGTTGGAAAAACACTTCAGACCGCTTAGATTTGATGTGCAACTACTAGAAAGACCCTTTCTGCTATAGTGGGAGGTGAAAATTTGATGTTCTGAAGCTTCCCTGCAAAGTTATGGCACAATGCAGAAAACGCGTTTTCAGCCTGAGATAAGGTCGATTCCGGAACGCCAAACATAAAAATGTTGATAACATTGGAAAAACACTTATGACAGCTTCGATTTGATCTGCAACTAATAGAAAGGCCCTTTCTACTATAGTGGGAGGTGAAAATTTCATGTTCTGAGGCTTCACTGCAAAGTTATGGCACAATGCAGAAAACACGTTTTCAGCCTGAGATAAGGTCGATTCCGGAACGCCAAACATAAAAATGTTGATAACTTTGGAAAAACACTTCAGACAGCTTAGATTTGATGTGCAACTACGAGAAAGTCCCCTTCTGCTGTAGTGGAATGTGAAAATTTCATGTTCTGAAGATTCCCTGCAAAGTTATGACACAATGCAGAAAACACGTTTTCAGCCTGAGATAAGGTCGATTCCGGAACGCCAAACATAAAAATGTTGATAACTTTGGAAAAACACTTCAGACAGCTTAGATTTGATGTGCAACTACTAGAAAGACCCTTTCTGCTACAGTGGGAGGTGAAAATTTCATGTTCTGAAGCTTCTCTGCAAAGTTATGGCACAATGCAGAAAACGCGTTTTCAGCCTGAGATAAGGTGGGTTCCGGAACGCCAAACATAAAAATGTTGATAAGTTTGGAAAAACACTTCAGACAGCTTCGATTTGATGTGCAACTACTAGAAAGGCCCTTTCTGCTATAGTGGGAGGTGAAAATTTCATGTTCTTAAGCTTCCCTCCAAAGTTATGGCACAATGCAGAAAACGGCTTTTCAGCCTGAGATAAGGTCGATTCCGGAACTGCAATATAATAATGTTGATAACGCTGGAAAAACACTTCAGACCGCTTAGATTTGATGTGCAACTACTAGAAAGACCATTTCTGTTATAGTGGGAGGTGAAAATTTGATGTTCTGAAGCTTCCCTGCAAAGTTATGGCACAATGCAGAAAACGCGTTATCAGCCTGAGATAAGGTCGATTCCGGAACGCCAAACATAAAAATGTTGATAACTTTGGAAAAACACTTCAGACAGCTTCGATTTGATGTGCAACTACTAGAAAGGCCCTTTCTACTATAGTGGGAGGTGAAAATTTCATGTTCTGAGGCTTCACTGCAAAGTTATGGCACAATGCAGAAAACACGTTTTCAGCCTGAGATAAAGTGGGTTCCGGAAGGCAAAACATAAGAATGTTGATAACTTTGGAAAAACACTTCAGACAGCTTAGATTTGATGTGCAATTACCAGAAAGACCCTTTCTGCTATAGTGGGATGTGAAAATGTCATGTTCTGAAGCTTCCCTGCAAAGTTATATCACAATGCAGAAAACGCATTTTCAGCCAGAGATAAGGTCGATTCTGGAATGCCAAACATAAAAATGTTGATAACTTTGGAAAAACACTTCAGACAGCTTAGATTTGATGTGCAACTATTAGAAAGACCCTTTCTGCTATAGTGAGAGGTGAAAATTTCATGTTCTGAAGCTTCCCTGCAAAGTTATGGCACAATGCAGAAAACGCGTTTTCAGCCTGAGATAAGGAGGGTTCCGGAACGCCAAACAAAAAAATATGATAACTTTGGAACAACACTTCAGACAGCTTAGATTTGATGTGCAACGACTAGAAAGACCCTTTCTGCTGTAGTGGGAGTTGAAATTTTCATGTTCTGAAGATTCCCTGCAAAGTTATGGCAGAATGCGTAAATCGCCTTTTCAGCCTGAGATAAGGTCGATTCCTGAACGCCAAACATAAAAATGTTGATAACCTTGGAAAAACACTTCAAACAGCTCAGATTTGATGTGCAACTACTAGAAAGACCCTTTCTGCTACAGTGGCATGTGAATATTTCATGTTCTGAAGCTTCTCTGCAAAGTTATGGCACAATGCAGAAAATGCGTTTTCAGCCTGAGATAAGGTGGGTTCCAGAACGCCAAACATAAAAATGTTGATAAGTTTGGAAAAACACTTCAGACAGCTTAGCTTTGATGAGCCATTACTAGAAAGACCCTTTCTGCTATATTGGGTGGTGAAAATTCGATGTTCTGAAGCTTCCCTGCAAAGTTATGGCACAATGCGTAAAACGCGTTTTCAGCCTGATATAAGGTTGATTCCGGAACGCCAATCATAAAAATGTTGATAACTTTGGAAAAACACTTCAGACAGCTTAGATTTGATGTGCAACTACTAGAAAGACCCTTTCTGCTATCGTGGGTGGTGAAAATTCGATGTTCTGAAGCTTCCCTGGAAAGTTATTGCACAATGCGTAAAACGCGTTTTCAGCCTGAGATAAGGTCGACTCCGGAACGCCAAACATAAAAATGTTGATAACTTTGGAAAAACACTTCAGACAGCTTAGATTTGATGTGCAACTACTAGAAAGACCCTTTCTGCTACAGTGGCATGTGAATATTTCATGTTCTGAAGCTTCTCTGCAAAGTTATGGCACAATGCAGAAAATGCGTTTTCAGCCTGAGATAAGGTGGGTTCCAGAACGCCAAACATAAAAATGTTGATAAGTTTGGAAAAACACTTCAGACAGCTTAGCTTTGATGAGCCATTACTAGAAAGACCCTTTCTGCTATATTGGGTGGTGAAAATTCGATGTTCTGAAGCTTCCCTGCAAAGTTATGGCACAATGCGTAAAACGCGTTTTCAGCCTGATATAAGGTTGATTCCGGAACGCCAATCATAAAAATGTTGATAACTTTGGAAAAACACTTCAGACAGCTTAGATTTGATGTGCAACTACTAGAAAGACCCTTTCTACTATAGTGGGAGGTGAAAATTTCATATTCTGATGCTTCCATGCAAAGTTATGGCACAAAGCAAAAAACACGTTTTCAGAATGAGATAAGGTGGGTTCAGTAACGACAAACATAAAAATGTTGATAACTTTGGAAAAAATTTCAGACAGCTTAAATTTGATCTGCAACTACTAGAATGACCCTTTCTGCTATAGTGGGAGGTGAAATTTTCATGTGCTGAAGCTTTATGCAAAGTTATGGCACAATGCGTAAAACACGTTTTCAGCCTGAGATAAGGTCGATTCCGGAACACCAAACACAAAAATGTTGATAACTTTGTAAAAACACTTCAGACAGCTTAGATTTGATGTGCAACTACAAGACAGACCCTTTCTGCAATAGTGGGAGGTTAAAATTTCATATTTTGAAGTTTCCTGCAAAGTTATGGCACAATGCAGAAAACAAGTTTTCAGCCTGAGATAAGGTGGGTTCCGGAACGCCAAACATAAAAATGTTGATAACTTTGGAAAAACACTTCAGACAGCTTAGGTTTCACGTAAAACTACTAGAAAGACCCTTTCTGCTATAGTGGGAGGTGAAAATTTCATGTTCTGAACCTTCCCTTAGAATATATGGCACAATGCAGAAAATGCGTTTTCAGCCTGAGATAAGGTCGATTCCGGAACGACAAACACAAAAATGTTGATAACTTTCGAAAAACACTTCAGACAGCTTAGATTTGAAGTGTAACTACTATAAAGACCGTTTCTGCTATAGTGGGATGTGAAAATTTCATGTTCTGAAGTTTCCCTGCAAAGTTATGGCACAATGCAGAAAACGCATCTTCAGCCTGATATAAGGTGGGTACCAGAACGCTAAACATAAAAATGTTGATGACTTTGGAAAAAACACTTCAGACAGCTCAGATTTGACGTGCAAGTAGGAGAACGACCATTTCTGCTATAGTGGGTGGTGAAAATTCGATGTTCTGAAACTTCCCAGCAAAGTTATGGTACAATGCGGAAAACGCGTTTTCAGCCTCAGATAAGGTCGATTCCGGAACGCCAAACATAAAAATGTTGATAACTTTGTAAAAACACTTCAGACAGCTTAGATTTGATGTGCAACTACTAGAAAGACCCTTTCTGCTACAGTGGGTGGTGAAAATTCGATGTTCTGAAGCTTCCCTGGAAAGTTATGGCACAATGAGTAAAACGCGTTTTCAGCCTGAGATAAGGTCGATTCCGGAACGCCAAACATAAAGATTTTGATAACTTTGGAAAAACACTTCAGACAGCTTAGATTTGATGTGTAACTACTAGAAATACCCTTTCTACTATAGTGGGAGGTGAAAATTTCATGTTCTGAGGCTTCCTTGCAAAGTTATGGCACAATCCAGAAAAGACGTTATCAGACTGAGATAAGGTGGGTTCCAGAACGCCAAACATAAAGATTTTGTGAACTTTTGAAAAACACTTCAGACAGCATAGATTTGATGTGCAACTACTAGAAAGACCCTTTCTGCTATAGTGGGAGGTGCAAATTTCGTGTTCTGAAGCTTCCCTGCAAAGTACAATGCACAATGCGTAAAACGCGTTTTCAGCCTGAGATAAGGTCGATTCCGGAACGCCAAACATAAAAATGTTGATAATTCTGGACAAACACTTCAGACAGCTTAGATTTGATGTGCAACTACTAGAAAGACCCTTTCAGCCATTGTGGGAGGTGAAAATTCGATGTTCTGAAGCTTCCCTGCAAAGTTATGGCACCATGCGTAAAATGCGTTTTCAGCCTGAGATAAGGTTGATTCCGGTACGCCAAACATAAAAGTGTTGATAACTTTGAAAAAATACTTCAGACAGCGTAGATTTGAAGTGCAACTACTAGAAAGACCCTTTCTACTATAGCGGGAGGTGAAAATTTCATGTTCTGAGGCTTCCCGGCAAAGTTACGGCACAAAGCAGAAAACACATTGTCAGACTGAGATAAGGTGGGTTACAGAACGCCAAACATAAAAAGGTAGATAACTTTGGAAAAACACTTCAGACAGCTTAGATTTGATGTGCAACTACTAGAAAGACCCTTTCTGCTATAGTGGGAGGTGGAATTTTCATGTTCTGAAGCTTCCCTGCCAAGTTATGGCACAATTCCGAAAACGCGTTTTCAGTCAGAGATAAGGTCGATTCCGGAACGCCAAACATAAAAATGTTGATAATTTTGGAAAAACACTTCAGACAGCTTAGATTTGATGTGCAACTGCTAGAAAGACCCTTTCTGCCATTGTGGGAGGTGAAAATTTCATGTTCTGAAGCTTCCCTGCAAAGTTATGGAACAATGCGTGAAACGCGTTTTCAGCCTGAGAAAAGGTCCATTCAGGAACGCCAAACATAAAAAAGTTGATAACTTTGGAAAAACACTTCAGACAGCTTAGATTTGATGTGCAACTACAAGACACACCCTTTCTGCTATAGTGGGAGGTGAAAATTTCATGTTCTGAAGCTTCCCTGCAAAGTTATGGCACAATGCAGAAAACGCGTTTTCAGCCTGAGATAAGGTGGGTTCCGGAACGCCAAACATAAAAATGTTAATAACTTTGGAAAAACACTTCAGGCAGCTTAGATTTGATGTGCAACTACTAGAAAGACCTTTTCTGCTATAGTGGAACTTTAAAATGTCATGTTCTGATGCATCCCTGCAAAGAAATGGCACAATGCAGAAAACGGGTGTTCAGCCTGAGATAAGGTTGATTCCGGAACGCCAAACATAAAAATGTTGCTAACTTTGGAAAGCCACTTCAGACAGCTTAGATTTGATGTGCAACTACTAAAAAGACCCTTTCTACTATGGCGGCAGGTGAAAATTTCATGTTCTGTGGCTTCCCTGCAAAGTTGTGGGACAATGCAAAAAACACGTTTTCAGACTGAGATAAGTTGGGTTCCAGAACGCCAAACATAAAAAAGTTGATAACTTTGGAAAAACATTTCAGACAGCTTAGATTTGATCTGCAACTACTAGAAAGACCCTTTCTGCTATAGTGGTCGGTGAAAATGTCATGTTCTGAAGCTTTATGAAAAGTTATGGCGCAATGCGTACAACGCGTTTTCAGCCTGAGATAAGGTGGGTTCCCGAAGGCCAAAAATAAAAATGTTGAAATCTTGGGAAAAACACTGCAGACAGCTTAGATTTCACGAGAAACTACTAGAAAGACCCTTTCTGCTATAGTGGGAGCTGAAAATATCATGTTCTGAAGCTTCCCTGCAAAGTTATGGCACAATGCAGAAAACGCGTTTACAGCTTGAGATTAGGTGGGTTCCGGAACGCCAAACATAAAAATGTTGATAACTTTGGAAAAACACTTCAAACAGCTTAGATTTGATGTGCAACTATTAGAAAAACCCTTTTTGCTATAGTGTGACGTGAAAATTTCATGTTCTGAAGCTTCCCTGCAAAGTTATGGCACAATGCAGAAAACGCGTTTTTAGCCTGAGATAAGGTGGGTTCCGGAACGCCAAACATAAAAATGTTGATAACTTTCGAAAAACACTTCAGACAGCTTAGATTTGAAGTGTAACTACTAGAAAGACCCTTTCTGCTATAGTGGGAGGTGAAAATTTCATGTTCTGAAGCTTTATGCAAAGTTATGGTACAATGCGTAAAACGCGTTTTTAGCCTGAGATAAGGTGGGGTCCCGAAGGCCAAACAAAGAAATGTTGAAAACTTTGGAAAAACACTTCAGAGAGCTTAGATTTCACGTGAAACTACTAGAAAGACCCTTTCTGCTATAGTGGGAGGTGAAAATTTCATGTTCTGAACCTTTCCTTAGAATATATGGCACAATGCAAAAAACACGTTTTCAGACTGAGATAAGGTGGGTTCCAGAACGCTAAACATAAAAATGTTGATAACATTGGAAAAACATTTCAGACAGCTTAGATTTGATCTGCAACTACTAGAAAGACCCTTTCTGCGATAGTGGGTGGTGAAAATTTCATGTGCTGAAGCTTTATGCAAAGTTATGGCACAATGCGTAAAACGCGTTTTCAGCCTGAGATAAGGTCGATTCCGGAATGCCAAACATAAAAATGTTGATAACTTTGGAAAAACACTTCAGACAGCTTAGATTTGATGTGCAACTACAAGACAGACCCTTTCTGCAATAGTGGGAGGTTAAAATTTCATTTTTTGAAGTTTCCTGCAAAGTTATGGCACAATGTAGAAAACACGTTTTCAGCCTGAGATAAGGTGGGTTCCCAAACGCCAAACATAAAAATGTTGATAACTTTGAAAAAACACTTCAGACAGCTTAGATTTCACGTGAAACTACTAGAAAGACCCTTTCTGCTATAGTGGGAGGTGAAAATTTCATTTTCTGAAGCTTCCCTGAAAAGTTATGGCACAATGCGTAAAACGCGTTTTCAGCCTGAGATAAGGTCGATTCCAGAACGCCAAACATAAAAATGTTGATAACTATGGAAAAACACTTCAGACAGCTTAGATTTGATATGCAACTACTAGAAAGACCCTTTCTGCTGTAGTGGGAGGTGAACATTTCATGTTCTGAAGCTTCCCTGAGAAGTTATGGCACAATGCACAAAACGCGTTTTCAGCCTGAGATAAGGTGCGTTCCGGAACGCCAAACGTAAAAATGTTGATAACTTTGGAACAACACTTCAGAGAGCTTAGATTTGATGTGCAACTACAAGAAAGACCCTTTCTGCTATAGTGGGAGGTGAAAATTTCATTTTCTGAAGCTTCCCTGAAAAGTTATGGCACAATGCGTAAAACGCGTTTTCAGCCTCAGATAAGGTCGATTCTGGAACGCCAAACATAAAAATGTTGATAACTATGGAAAAACACTTCAGACAGCTTAGATTTGATGTGCAACTACTAGAAAGACCCTTTCTGCTATAGTGGGAGGTGAAAATTTCATGTTCTGAAGCTTCCCTGAGAAGTTATGGCACAATGCACAAAACGCGTTTTCAGCCTGAGATAAGGTGGGTTCCGGAACGCCAAACGTAAAAATGTTGATAACTTTGGAACAACACTTCAGAGAGCTTAGATTTGATGTGCAACTACTAGAAAGACCCTTTCTGCTATAGTGGGAGGTGAACATTTCATGTTCTGAAGCTTCCCTGAGAAGTTATGGCACAATGCAGACAACGCGTTTTCAGCCTGAGATGAGGTCGATTCTGGAACGGCAAACATAAAAATGAGGATAACTTCCGAAAAACACTTCAGACTGCTTAGATTTGATGTGCAACTACTAGAAAGACCCTTCCTGCTATAGTGGGAGGTGAACATTTCATGTTCTGAACCTTCCCTTAGAATATATGGTACAATGCAAAAAACACGTTTTCAGACTGAGATAAGGGGGGTTCCAGAACGCCAAACATAAAAATGTTGACAACTTTGGAAAAACACTTCAGACAGCAAAGATTTGATGTGCAACTACTCGAAAGACCCTGTCTGCTATAGTGGGGGGTGAACATTTCATGTTCTGAAGCTTCCGTGCAAAGTTATGGCACAATGCAGAAAACGCGTTTTCAGACTGAGATAAGGTCGATTCCGGAACACCAAACATAAAAATGTTGATAACTTTCGAAAAACACTTTAGACAGCTTAGATATCATGTGCAACTACTAGAAAGACCCTTTCTACTATACTGGGAGCTGAAAATTTCATGTTCTGAAGCTTCCCTGCAAAGTTATGGAACAATGCGTAAAAAGCGTTTTCAGCCTGAGATAAGGTCGATTCAGGAACGCCAAACATAAAAGTGTTGATAACTTTGAAAAAACACTTCAGACAGCGTAGATTTGAAGTGCAACTACTAGAAAGACCCTTTCTACTATAGCGGGAGGTGAAAATTTCATGTTCTGAGGCTTCCCAGCAAAGTTACGGCACAAAGCAGAAAACACATTTTCAGACTGAGATAAGGTGGGTTCGGGAACGCCAAACATAAAAAGGTAGATAACTTTGGAAAAACACTTCAGACAGCTTAGATTTGATGTGCAACTACTGGAAAGACCCTTTCTGCCATTGTGGGAGGTGAAAATTTCATGTTCTGAAGCTTCCCTGCAAAGTTATGGAACAATGCGTGAAACGCGTTTTCAGCCTGAGAAAAGGTCCATTCAGGAACGCCAAACATAAAAAAGTTGATAACTTTTGAAATACACTTCAGAGAGCTTAGATTTGATGTGCAACTACTAGAAAGACCCTTTCTGCTATAGTGGGAGGTGAAAATTTCATTTTCTGAAGCTTCCCTCCAAAGTTTTGGCAAAATGCGTAAAACGCGTTTTCAGCCTCAGATAAGGTCGATTCATGAACGCCAAACATAAAAATGTTGATAACTTTGGAAAAACACTTAAAACAGCTTAGATTTGATGTGCAACTACTAGAAAGACCCTTTCTGCTATAGTGGGAGGTGAACATTTCATGTTCTGAAGCTTCCCTGAGAAGTTATGGCACAATGCAGAAAACGCATTTTCAGCCTGAGATAAGGTGGGTTCCGAAACGGCAAACTTAAAAATGTTGCTAACTTTGGAACAACATTTCAGACAGATTAGATTTGGTGTGCAACTACTAGAAAGACCCTTTCTGCTATAGTGGGAGGTGAAAATTTCATGTTCTAAAGGTTCCCTGCAAAGTTATGGCACAATGCGTAAAACGCGTTTTAAGCCTGAGATAAGGTTGATTCCGGAACGCCAAACATAAAAATGTTGATAACTTTGGAAAAACACTTCAGACAGCTTAGATTTGACGTGCAACTACTAGAAAGACCCTTTCTGCTTTGGTGGGAGGTGAACATTTCATGTTCTGAAGCTTCCCTGAGAAGTTATGGCACAATGCAGACAACGCGTTTTCAGCCTGAGATAAGGTCGATTCTGGAACGGCAAACATAAAAATGTAGATAACTTTCGAAAAACACTTCAGACTGCTTAGATTTGATGTGCAACTACTAGAAAGACCCTTCCTGCTATAGTGGGAGGTGAACATTTCATGTTCTGAACCTTCCCTTAGAATATATGGCACAATGCAAAAAACACGTCTTCAGACTGAGATAAGGGGGGTTCCAGAACGCCAAACATAAAAATGTTGACAACTTTGGAAGAACACTTCAGACAGCAAAGATTTGATGTGCAACTACTAGAAAGACCCTGTCTGCTATAGTGGGGGGTGAACATTTCATGTTCTGAAGCTTCCGTGCAAAGTTATGGCACAATGCAGAAAACGCGTTTTCAGACTGAGATAAGGTCGATTCCGGAACACCAAACATAAAAATGTTGATAACTTTCGAAAAACACTTTAGACAGCTTAGATATCATGTGCAACTACTAGAAAGACCCTTTCTACTATACTGGGAGCTGAAAATTTCATGTTCTGAAGCTTCCCTGCAAAGTTATGGAACAATGCGTAAAAAGCGTTTTCAGCCTGAGATAAGGTCGATTCAGGAACGCCAAACATAAAAGTGTTGATAACTTTGATAAAACACTTCAGACAGCGTAGATTTGAAGTGCAACTACTAGAAAGACCCTTTCTACTATAGCGGGAGGTGAAAATTTCATGTTCTGAGGCTTCCCGGCAAAGTTACGGCACAAAGCAGAAAACACATTTTCAGACTGAGATAAGGTGGGTTCTGGAACGCCAAACATAAAAAGGTAGATAACTTTGGAACAACACTTCAGACAGCTTAGATTTGATGTGCAACTACTAGAAAGACCCTTTCTGCTATAGTGGGAGGTGGAAAATTCATGTTCTGAAGCTTCCCTGCCAAGTTATGGCACAATTCCGAAAACGCGTTTTCAGTCAGAGATAAGGTCGATTCCGGAACGCCAAACATAAAAATGTTGATAATTTTGGAAAAACACTTCAGACAGCTTAGATTTGATGTGCAACTACTAGAAAGACCCTTTCTGCCATTGTGGTAGGTGAAAATTTCATGTTCTGAAGCTTCCCTGCAAAGTTATGGAACAATGCGTGAAACGCGTTTTCAGCCTGAGAAAAGGTCCATTCAGGAACGCCAAACATAAAAAAGTTGATAACTTTTGAAATACACTTCAGAGAGCTTAGATTTGATGTGCAACTACTAGAAAGACCCTTTCTGCTATAGTGGGAGGTGAAAATTTCATTTTCTGAAGCTTCCCTCCAAAGTTTTGGCAAAATGCGTAAAACGCGTTTTCAGCCTCAGATAAGGTCGATTCTGGAACGCCAAACATAAAAATGTTGATAACTTTGGAAAAACACTTCAGACAGCTTAGATTTCACGTGAAACTACTAGAAAGACCCTTTCTGCTATAGTGGGAGGTGAAAATTTCATTTTCTGAAGCTTCCCTGAAAAGTTATGCCACAATGCGTAAAACGCATTTTCAGCCTGAGATAAGGTGGGTTCCGAAACGGCAAACTTAAAAATGTTGCTAACTTTGGAACAACATTTCAGACAGATTAGATTTGATGTGCAACTACTAGAAAGACCCTTTCTGCTTTAGTGGGAGGTGAACATTTCATGTTCGGAAGCTTCCCTGAGAAGTTATGGCACAATGCAGACAACGCGTTTTCAGCGTGAGATAAGGTCGATTCTGGAACGGCAAACATAAAAATGTAGATAACTTTCGAAAAACACTTCAGACTGCTTAGATTTGATGTGCAACTACTAGAAAGACCCTTCCTGCTATAGTGGGAGGTGAACATTTCATGTTCCGAAGCTTCCCTGCAAAGTTATGGCACAATGCAGAAAACGCGTTTTCAGCCTGAGATATGGTGGGTTCCGAAATGCCAAACGTAAAAATGTTGATCACTTTGGAACAACACTTCAGACAGCTTAGATTTGATGTGCAACTACTAGAAAGACCCTTTCTGCTATAATGGGAGGTGAACATTTAATGTTCTGAAGCTTGCCTGAGAAGTTATGGCACAATGCAGACAACACGTATTCAGCCTGAGATAAGGTCGATTCTGGAACGGCAAACATAAAAATGTAGATAACTTTCGAAAAACACTTCAGACTGCTAAGATTTGATGTGCAACTACTAGGAAGACCCTTTCTGCTATAGTGGGAGATTAAAATGTCATGTTCGGAAGCTTCCATGCAAAGTTATGGCACAATGCAGACAACGCGTTTTCAGCCTGAGATAAGGTCGATTCCGGAACGGCAAACATAAAAATGTAGATAACTTTCGAAAAACACTTCAGACTGCTTAGATCTGATGTGCAACTACGAGAAAGACCCTTTCTGCTATAGTGGGAGGTGAACATTTCATGTTCTGAAGCTTCCCTGAGAAGTTATGGCACAATGCACAAAACGCGTTTTCAGCCTGAGATAAGGTGCGTTCCGGAACGCCAAACGTAAAAATGTTGATAACTTTGGAACAACACTTCAGAGAGCTTAGATTTGATGTGCAACTACAAGAAAGACCCTTTCTGCTATAGTGGGGGGTGAAAATTTCATTTTCTGAAGCTTCCTGCAAAGTTATGGCACAATGCAGAAAACACGTTTTCAGCCTGAGATAAGGTGGGTTCCCAAACGCCAAACATAAAAATGTTGATAACTTTGTAAAAACACTTCAGACAGCTTAGATTTCACGTGAAACTACTAGAAAGACCCTTTCTGCTATAGTGGGAGGTGAAAATTTCATTTTCTGAAGCTTCCCTGAAAAGTTATGGCACAATGCGTAAAACGCGTTTTCAGCCTGAGATAAGGTCGATTCCAGAACGCCAAACATAAAAATGTTGATAACTATGGAAAAACACTTCAGACAGCTTAGATTTGATATGCAACTACTAGAAAGACCCTTTCTGCTATACTGGGAGGTGAACATTTCATGTTCTGAAGCTTCCCTGAGAAGTTATGGCACAATGCACAAAACGCGTTTTCAGCCTGAGATAAGGTGCGTTCCGGAACGCCAAACGTAAAAATGTTGATAACTTTGGAACAACACTTCAGAGAGCTTAGATTTGATGTGCAACTACAAGAAAGACCCTTTCTGCTATAGTGGGAGGTGAAAATTTCATTTTCTGAAGCTTCCCTGAAAAGTTATGGCACAATGCGTAAAACGCGTTTTCAGCCTCAGATAAGGTCGATTCTGGAACGCCAAACATAAAAATGTTGATAACTATGGAAAAACACTTCAGACAGCTTAGATTTGATGTGCAACTACTCGAAAGACCCTTTCTGCTATAGTGGGAGGTGAAAATTTCATGTTCTGAAGCTTCCCTGAGAAGTTATGGCACAATGCACAAAACGCGTTTTCAGCCTGAGATAAGGTGGGTTCCGGAACGCCAAACGTAAAAATGTTGATAACTTTGGAACAACACTTCAGAGAGCTTAGATTTGATGTGCAACTACTCGAAAGACCCTTTCTGCTATAGTGGGAGGTGAACATTTCATGTTCTGAAGCTTCCCTGAGAAGTTATGGCACAATGCAGACAACGCATTTTCAGCCTGAGATAAGGTCGATTCTGGAACGGCAAACATAAAAATGAGGATAACTTTCGAAAAACACTTCAGACTGCTTAGATTTGATGTGCAACTACTAGAAAGACCCTTCCTGCTATAGTGGGAGGTGAACATTTCATGTTCTGAACCTTCCCTTAGAATATATGGCACAATGCAAAAAACACGTTTTCAGACTGAGATAAGGGGGGTTCCAGAACGCCAAACATAAAAATGTTGACAACTTTGGAAAAACACTTTAGACAGCTTAGATATCATGTGCAACTACTAGAAAGACCCTTTCTGCTATAGTGGGAGGTGAAAATTTCATTTTCTGAAGCTTCCCTCCAAAGTTTTGGCAAAATGCGTAAAACGCGTTTTCAGCCTCAGATAAGGTCGATTCTGGAACGCCAAACATAAAAATGTTGATAACTTTGGAAAAACACTTAAAACAGCTTAGATTTGATGTGCAACTACTAGAAAGACCCTTTCTGCTATAGTGGGAGGTGAACATTTCATGTTCTGAAGCTTCCCTGAGAAGTTATGGCACAATGCAGAAAACGCATTTTCAGCCTGAGATAAGGTGGGTTCCGAAACGGCAAACTTAAAAATGTTGCTAACTTTGGAACAACATTTCAGACAGATTAGATTTGATGTGCAACTACTAGAAAGACCCTTTCTGCTTTAGTGGGAGGTGAACATTTCATGTTTGGAAGCTTCCCTGAGAAGTTATGGCACAATGCAGACAACGCGTTTTCAGCGTGAGATAAGGTCGATTCTGGAACGGCAAACATAAAAATGTAGATAACTTTCGAAAAACACTTCAGACTGCTTAGATTTGATGTGCAACTACTAGAAAGACCCTTCCTGCTATAGTGGGAGGTGAACATTTCATGTTCCGAAGCTTCCCTGCAAAGTTATGGCACAATGCAGAAAACGCGTTTTCAGCCTGAGATATGGTGGGTTCCGAAATGCCAAACGTAAAAATGTTGATCACTTTGGAACAACACTTCAGACAGCTTAGATTTGATGTGCAACTACTAGAAAGACCCTTTCTGCTATAATGGGAGGTGAACATTTAATGTTCTGAAGCTTGCCTGAGAAGTTATGGCACAATGCAGACAACGCGTATTCAGCCTGAGATAAGGTCGATTCTGGAACGGCAAACATAAAAATGTAGATAACTTTCGAAAAACACTTCAGACTGCTTAGATTTGATGTGCAACTACTAGGAAGACCCTTTCTGCTATAGTGGGAGATTAAAATTTCATGTTCGGAAGCTTCCATGCAAAGTTATGGCACAATGCAGACAACGCGTTTTCAGCCTGAGATAAGGTCGATTCCGGAACGGCAAACATAAAAATGTAGATAACTTTCGAAAAACACTTCAGACTGCTTAGATCTGATGTGCAACTACGAGAAAGACCCTTTCTGCTATAGTGGGAGGTGAACATTTCATGTTCTGAAGCTTCCCTGAGAAGTTATGGCACAATGCACAAAACGCCTTTTCAGCCTGAGATAAGGTGGGTTCCGGAACGCCAAACGTAAAAATGTTGATAACTTTGGAACAACACTTCAGAGAGCTTAGATTTGATGTGCAACTGCTAGAACGACCCTTTCTGCTATAGTGGGAGGTGAAAATTTGATTTTCTGAAGCTTCCCTGCAAAGTTATGGCAAAATGCGTAAAACGCGTTTTCAGCCTCAGATAAGGTCGATTCTGGAACGCCAAACATAAAAATGTTGATAAATTTGGAAAAACACTTAAAACAGCTTAGATGTGATGGGCAACTACTAGAAAGACCCTTTCTGCTATAGTGGGAGGTGAACATTTCATGTTCTGAAGCTTCCCTGAGAAGTTATGGCACAATGCAGAAAACGCGTTTTCAGCCTGAGATAAGGTGGGTTCCGAAACGCCAAACTTAAAAATGTTGCTAACTTTGGAACGACATTTCAGACAGATTAGATTTGATGTGCAACTACTAGAAAGTCCCTTTCTGCTATAGTGGGAAGTGAAAATTTCATGTTCTAAAGGGTCCCTGCAAAGTTATGGCACAATGCGTAAAACGCGTTTTCAGTCTGCGATAAGGTCGATTCCAGAACCCCAAACATAAAAATGTTGATAACTATGGAAAAACACTTCAGACAGCTTAGATTTGATATGCAACTACTAGAAAGACCCTTTCTGCTATAGTGGGAGGTGAACATTTCATGTTCTGAAGCTTCCCTGAGAAGTTATGGCACAATGCAGAAAACGCGTTTTCAGCCTGAGATAAGGTGGGTTCCGGAACGCCAAACGTAAAAATGTTGATAACTTTGGAACAACACTTCAGAGAGCTTAGATTTGATGTGCAACTACAAGAAAGACCCTTTCTGCTATAGTGCGAGGTGAAAATTTCATTTTCTGAAGCTTCCCTGAAAAGTTATGGCACAATGCGTAAAACGCGTTTTCAGCCTCAGATAGGGTCGATTCTGGAACGCCAAACATAAAAATGTTGATAACTATGGAAAAACACTTCAGACAGCTTAGATTTGATGTGCAACTACTAGAAAGACCCTTTCTGCTATAGTGGGAGGTGAAAATTTCATGTTCTGAAGCTTCCCTGAGAAGTTATGGCACAATGCACAAAACGCGTTTTCAGCCTGAGATAAGGTGGGTTCCGGAACGCCAAACATAAAAATGTTGACAACTTTGGAAAAACACTTCAGACAGCAAAGATTTGATGTGCAACTACTAGAAAGACCCTGTCTGCTATAGTGGGAGGTGAACATTTCATGTTCCGAAGCTTCCCTGCAAAGTTATGGCACAATGCAGAAAACGCGTTTTCAGCCTGAGATATGGTGGGTTCCGAAATGCCAAACGTAAAAATGTTGATCACTTTGGAACAACACTTCAGACAGCTTAGATTTGATGTGCAACTACTAGAAAGACCCTTTCTGCTATAATGGGAGGTGAACATTTAATGTTCTGAAGCTTGCCTGAGAAGTTATGGCACAATGCAGACAACGCGTATTCAGCCTGAGATAAGGTCGATTCTGGAACGGCAAACATAAAAATGTAGATAACTTTCGAAAAACACTTCAGACTGCTTAGATTTGATGTGCAACTACTAGGAAGACCATTTCTGCTGTAGTGGGAGATTAAAATTACATGTTCGGAAGCTTCCATGCAAAGTTATGGCACAATGCAGACAACGCGTTTTCAGCCTGAGATAAGGTCGATTCCGGAACGGCAAACATAAAAATGTAGATAACTTTCGAAAAACACTTCAGACTGCTTAGATCTGATGTGCAACTACGAGAAAGACCCTTTCTGCTATAGTGGGAGGTGAACATTTCATGTTCTGAAGCTTCCCTGAGAAGTTATGGCACAATGCACAAAACGCCTTTTCAGCCTGAGATAAGGTGGGTTCCGGAACGCCAAACGTAAAAATGTTGATAACTTTGGAACAACACTTCAGAGAGCTTAGATTTGATGTGCAACTGCTAGAAAGACCCTTTCTGCTATAGTGGGAGGTGAAAATTTCATTTTCTGAAGCTTCCCTGCAAAGTTATGGCAAAATGCGTAAAACGCGTTTTCAGCCTCAGATAAGGTCGATTCTGGAACGCCAAACATAAAAATGTTGATAAATTTGGAAAAACACTTAAAACAGCTTAGATGTGATGGGCAACTACTAGAAAGACCCTTTCTGCTATAGTGGGAGGTGAACATTTCATGTTCTGAAGCTTCCCTGAGAAGTTATGGCACAATGCAGAAAACGCGTTTTCAGCCTGAGATAAGGTGGGTTCCGAAACGCCAAACTTAAAAATGTTGCTAACTTTGGAACGACATTTCAGACAGATTAGATTTGATGTGCAACTACTAGAAAGTCCCTTTCTGCTATAGTGGGAAGTGAAAATTTCATGTTCTAAAGGGTCCCTGCAAAGTTATGGCACAATGCGTAAAACGCGTTTTCAGTCTGCGATAAGGTCGATTCCAGAACCCCAAACATAAAAATGTTGATAACTATGGAAAAACACTTCAGACAGCTTAGATTTGATATGCAACTACTAGAAAGACCCTTTCTGCTATAGTGGGAGGTGAACATTTCATGTTCTGAAGCTTCCCTGAGAAGTTATGGCACAATGCAGAAAACGCGTTTTCAGCCTGAGATAAGGTGGGTTCCGGAACGCCAAACGTAAAAATGTTGATAACTTTGGAACAACACTTCAGAGAGCTTAGATTTGATGTGCAACTACAAGAAAGACCCTTTCTGCTATAGTGCGAGGTGAAAATTTCATTTTCTGAAGCTTCCCTGAAAAGTTATGGCACAATGCGTAAAACGCGTTTTCAGCCTCAGATAAGGTCGATTCTGGAACGCCAAACATAAAAATGTTGATAACTATGGAAAAACACTTCAGACAGCTTAGATTTGATGTGCAACTACTAGAAAGACCCTTTCTGCTATAGTGGGAGGTGAAAATTTCATGTTCTGAAGCTTCCCTGAGAAGTTATGGCACAATGCACAAAACGCGTTTTCAGCCTGAGATAAGGTGGGTTCCGGAACGCCAAACGTAAAAATGTTGATAACTTTGGAACAACACTTCAGAGAGCTTAGATTTGATGTGCAACTACTAGAAAGACCCTTTCTGCTATAGTGGGAGGTGAAAATTTCATTTTCTGAAGCTTCCCTCCAAAGTTTTGGCAAAATGCGTAAAACGCGTTTTCAGCCTCAGATAAGGTCGATTCTGGAACACCAAACATGAAAATGTTGATAACTTTGGAAAAACACTTAAAACAGCTTAGATTTGATGTGCAACTACTAGAAAGACCCTTTCTGCTATAGTGGGAGGTGAACATTTCATGTTCTGAAGCTTCCCTGAGAAGTTATGGCACAATGCAGAAAACGCATTTTCAGCCTGAGATAAGGTGGGTTCCGAAACGCCAAACTTAAAAATGTTGCTAACTTTGGAACAACATTTCAGACAGATTAGATTTGATGTGCAACTACTAGAAAGTCCCTTTCTGCTATAGTGGGAGGTGAAAATTTCATGTTCTAAAGGTTCCCTGCAAAGTTATGGCACAATGCGTAAAACGCGTTTTAAGCCTGAGATAAGGTCGATTCCGGAACGCCAAACATAAAAATGTTGATAACTTTGGAAAAACACTTCAGACAGCTTAGATTTGACGTGCAACTACTAGAAAGACCCTTTCTGCTTTAGTGGGAGGTGAACATTTCATGTTCTGATGCTTCCCTGAGAAGTTGTCGCACAATGCAGACAACGCGTTTTCAGCGTGAGATAAGGTCGATTCTGGAACGGCAAACATAAAAATGTAGATAACTTTCGAAAAACACTTCAGACTGCTTAGATTTGATGTGCAACTACTAGAAAGACCCTTCCTGCTATAGTGGGAGGTGAACATTTCATGTTCTGAACCTTCCCTTAGAATATATGACACAATGCAAAAAACACGTTTTCAGACGGAGATAAGGTGGGTTCCAGAACGCCAAACATAAAAATGTTGACAACTTTGGAAAAACACTTCAGACAGCAAAGATTTGATGTGCAACTACTAGAAAGACCCTGTCTGCTATAGTGGGAGGTGAACATTTCATGTTCTGAAGCTTCCGTGCAAAGTTATGGCACAATGCAGAAAACGCGTTTTCAGACTGAGATAAGGTCGATTCCGGAACACCAAACATAAAAATGTTGATAACTTTTGAAAAACACTTTAGACAGCTTAGATATCATGTGCAACTACTAGAAAGACCCTTTCTACTATACTGGGAGCTGAAAATTTCATGTTCTGAAGCTTCCCTGCAAAGTTATGGAACAATGCGTAAAAAGCGTTTTCAGCCTGAGATAAGGTCGATTCAGGAACGCCAAACATAAAAGTGTTGATAACTTTGAAAAAACACTTCAGACAGCGTAGATTTGAAGTGCAACTACTAGAAAGACCCTTTCTACTATAGCGGGAGGTGAAAATTTCATGTTCTGAGGCTTCCCGGCAAAGTTACGGCACAAAGCAGAAAACACATTTTCAGACTGAGATAAGGTGGGTTCCGGAACGCCAAACATAAAAAGGTAGATAACTTTGGAAAAACACTTCAGACAGCTTAGATTTGATGTGCAACTACTAGAAAGACCCTTTCTGCTATAGTGGGAGGTGGAAAATTCATGTTCTGAAGCTTCCCTGCCAAGTTATGGCACAATTCCGAAAACGCGTTTTCAGTCAGAGATAAGGTCGATTCCGGAACGCCAAACATAAAAATGTTGATCATTTTGGAAAAACACTTCAGACAGCTTAGATTTGATGTGCAACTACTAGAAAGACCCTTTCTGCCATTGTGGGAGGTGAAAATTTCATGTTCTGAAGCTTCCCTGCAAAGTTATGGAACAATGCGTGAAACGCGTTTTCAGCCTGAGAAAAGGTCCATTCAGGAACGCCAAACATAAAAAAGTTGATGACTTTTGAAATACACTTCAGGCAGCTTAGATTTGATGTGCAACTACTAGAAAGACCTTTTCTGCTTTAGTGGAACTTTAAAATGTCATGTTCTGATGCATCCCTGCAAAGATATGGCACAATGCAGAAAACGGGTGTTCAGCCTGAGATAAGGTTGATTCCGGAACGCCAAACATAAAAATGTTGATAACTTTGGAAAGCCACTTCAGACAGCTTAGATTTGATGTGCAACTGCTAGAAAGACCCTTTCTACTATGGCGGCAGGTGAAAATTTCATGTTCTGTGGCTTCCCTGCAAAGTTGTGGCACAATGCAAAAAACACGTTTTCAGACTGAGATAAGATGGGTTCCAGAACGCCAAACATAAAAAAGTTGATAACTATGGAAAAACATTTCAGACAGCTTAGATTTGATCTGCAACTACTAGAAAGACCCTTTCTGCTATAGTGGAAGGTGAAAATTTCATGTTCTGAAGCTTTATGAAAAGTTATGGCGGAATGCGTACAACGCGTTTTCAGCCTGAGATAAGGTGGGTTCCCGAAGGCCAAAAATAAAAATGTTCAAATCTTTGGAAAAACACTGCAGACAGCTTAGATTTCACGAGAAACTACTAGAAAGACGCTTTCTGCTATAGTGGGAGGTAAAAATTTCATGTTCTGAAGCTTCCCTGCAAAGTTATGGCACAATGCAGAAAACGCGTTTTTAGCCTGAGACAAGGTGGGTTCCGGAACGCCAAACATAAAAATGTTGATAACTTTCGAAAAACACTTCAGACATCTTAGATTTGAAGTGTAACTACTAGAAAGACCCTTTCTGCTATAGTGGGAGGTGAAAATTTCATGTTCTGAAGCTTTATGCAAAGTTATGGTACAATGCGTAAAACGCGTTTTTAGCCTGAGATAAGGTGGGGTCCCGAAGGCCAAACAAAAAAATGTTGAAAACTTTGGAAAAACACTTCAGACAGCTTAGATTTCACTTGAAACTACTAGAAAGACCCTTTCTGCTATAGTGGGAGGTGAAAATTTAATGTTCTGAACATTCCCTTAGAATATATGGCACAATGCAAAAAACACGTTTTCAGACGGAGATAAGGTGGGTTCCAGAACGCCAAACATAAAAATGTTGACAACTTTGGAAAAACACTTCAGACAGCAAAGATTTGATGTGCAACTACTAGAAAGACCCTGTCTGCTATAGTGGGAGGTGAACATTTCATGTTCTGAAGCTTCCGTGCAAAGTTATGGCACAATGCAGAAAACGCGTTTTCAGACTGAGATAAGGTCGATTCCGGAACACCAAACATAAAAATGTTGATAACTTTTGAAAAACACTTTAGACAGCTTAGATATCATGTGCAACTACTAGAAAGACCCTTTCTACTATACTGGGAGCTGAAAATTTCATGTTCTGAAGCTTCCCTGCAAAGTTATGGAACAATGCGTAAAAAGCGTTTTCAGCCTGAGATAAGGTCGATTCAGGAACGCCAAACATAAAAGTGTTGATAACTTTGAAAAAACACTTCAGACAGCGTAGATTTGAAGTGCAACTACTAGAAAGACCCTTTCTACTATAGCGGGAGGTGAAAATTTCATGTTCTGAGGCTTCCCGGCAAAGTTACGGCACAAAGCAGAAAACACATTTTCAGACTGAGATAAGGTGGGTTCCGGAACGCCAAACATAAAAAGGTAGATAACTTTGGAAAAACACTTCAGACAGCTTAGATTTGATGTGCAACTACTAGAAAGACCCTTTCTGCTATAGTGGGAGGTGGAAAATTCATGTTCTGAAGCTTCCCTGCCAAGTTATGGCACAATTCCGAAAACGCGTTTTCAGTCAGAGATAAGGTCGATTCCGGAACGCCAAACATAAAAATGTTGATCATTTTGGAAAAACACTTCAGACAGCTTAGATTTGATGTGCAACTACTAGAAAGACCCTTTCTGCCATTGTGGGAGGTGAAAATTTCATGTTCTGAAGCTTCCCTGCAAAGTTATGGAACAATGCGTGAAACGCGTTTTCAGCCTGAGAAAAGGTCCATTCAGGAACGCCAAACATAAAAAAGTTGATGACTTTTGAAATACACTTCAGGCAGCTTAGATTTGATGTGCAACTACTAGAAAGACCTTTTCTGCTTTAGTGGAACTTTAAAATGTCATGTTCTGATGCATCCCTGCAAAGATATGGCACAATGCAGAAAACGGGTGTTCAGCCTGAGATAAGGTTGATTCCGGAACGCCAAACATAAAAATGTTGATAACTTTGGAAAGCCACTTCAGACAGCTTAGATTTGATGTGCAACTGCTAGAAAGACCCTTTCTACTATGGCGGCAGGTGAAAATTTCATGTTCTGTGGCTTCCCTGCAAAGTTGTGGCACAATGCAAAAAACACGTTTTCAGACTGAGATAAGATGGGTTCCAGAACGCCAAACATAAAAAAGTTGATAACTATGGAAAAACATTTCAGACAGCTTAGATTTGATCTGCAACTACTAGAAAGACCCTTTCTGCTATAGTGGAAGGTGAAAATTTCATGTTCTGAAGCTTTATGAAAAGTTATGGCGGAATGCGTACAACGCGTTTTCAGCCTGAGATAAGGTGGGTTCCCGAAGGCCAAAAATAAAAATGTTCAAATCTTTGGAAAAACACTGCAGACAGCTTAGATTTCACGAGAAACTACTAGAAAGACGCTTTCTGCTATAGTGGGAGGTAAAAATTTCATGTTCTGAAGCTTCCCTGCAAAGTTATGGCACAATGCAGAAAACGCGTTTTTAGCCTGAGACAAGGTGGGTTCCGGAACGCCAAACATAAAAATGTTGATAACTTTCGAAAAACACTTCAGACATCTTAGATTTGAAGTGTAACTACTAGAAAGACCCTTTCTGCTATAGTGGGAGGTGAAAATTTCATGTTCTGAAGCTTTATGCAAAGTTATGGTACAATGCGTAAAACGCGTTTTTAGCCTGAGATAAGGTGGGGTCCCGAAGGCCAAACAAAAAAATGTTGAAAACTTTGGAAAAACACTTCAGACAGCTTAGATTTCACTTGAAACTACTAGAAAGACCCTTTCTGCTATAGTGGGAGGTGAAAATTTAATGTTCTGAACATTCCCTTAGAATATATGGCACAATGCAAAAAACACGTTTTCAGACTGAGATAAGGTGGGTTCCAGAACGCCAAACATAAAAATGTTGATAACTTTGGAAAAACATTTCAGACAGCTTAGATTTGATCTGCAACTACTAGAAAGACCCTTTCTGCTACAGCGGGTGGTGAAAATTTCATGTGCTGAAGCTTTATGCAAAGTTATGGCACAATGCGTAAAACGCGTTTTCAGCCTTAGATTAGGTCGATTCCGGAACGCCAAACATAAAAATGTTGATGACTTTGTAAAAACACTTCAGACAGCTTAGATTTGATGTGCAACTACAAGACAGACCCTTTCTGCAATAGTGGGAGGTTAAAATTTCATTTTTTGAAGTTTCCTGCAAAGTTATGGCACAGTGCAGAAAACACGTTTTCAGCCTGAGATAAGGTAGATTCCGGAACGCCAAACATAAAAATGTTGATAACTTTGGAAAAACACTTCAAACAGCTTAGATGTGATGTGCAACTACAAGAAAGACCCTTTCTGCTATAGTGGGAGGTGAAAATTTCATTTTCTGAAGCTTCCCTGAAAAGTTATGGCTCAATGCGTAAAACGCGTTTTCAGCCTGAGATAAGGTCGATTCCAGAACGCCAAACATAAAAATGTTGATAACTATGGAAAAACACTTCAGACAGCTTAGATTTGATATGCAACTACTAGAAAGAACCTTTCTGCTATAGTGGGAGGTGAACATTTCATGTTCTGAAGCTTCCCTGAGAAGTTATGGCACAATGCACAAAACGCGTTTTCAGCCTGAGATAAGGTGGGTTCCGGAACGCCAAACGTAAAAATGTTGATAACTTTGGAACAACACTTCAGAGAGCTTAGATTTGATGTGCAACTACAAGAAAGACCCTTTCTGCTATAGTGGGGGGTGAAAATTTCATTTTCTGAAGCTTCCCTGAAAAGTTATGGCACAATGCGTAAAACGCGTTTTCAGCCCCAGATAAGGTCGATTCTGGAACGCTGTCGTCGGGTTTTGGATTTCAAGGTTTTGTGTACAGGGCAATTGGCTGTAACAAGCCGTCCCTAGTTCCGAGTACACTACCTCCCTTTGCCTCTCTGGTAAAGGGCCCCCTCGTGTGGTCAACTCAGTCAGCCTCTTGTTGCAGACACGGTTCTAAAACTATAATAGATGTATCAACTTCACCTATTATATTAGTGAGTCGTGTCGGCGCTTCACTGAGCGGGTTATTTAATTCGCCCGACCTGTTGAGAAACAGGTTCTTGACCTTACAATGCTACACCTTCTACCGTAGTCTCTTTACTTAGCTTCGTTTAGGGACACATGATTAGATCCTCAATCCATTCCTTAAATAAAATATTACCTCAACCTTCTGAACTACCACTTTGTCATTGACATAATAATTCAGGATGGAATAATGCTACCAGTCGAGACATTCACTACATGTGCACAGGAAAGGGAATCAAACATTAATTCAATCCAGCATTAACTCACCTATAACCCAGTTGATGGTAGTACAGGAGCCAGTCGATTCTTTAGTAGTCAGGGATCAATGCCGTTGTGCCTTTTCAGTACTTAATTCGTACTCAGTTTTATTTTGTTTTTATGTCAAAAGTATTTCTCCAAAAAATTGATAAAAAGGATAACAAAACAGTAAAATCAATAAAGAATCAAATTCAATACAAAAATGATGAAAGGGTAATAAAACAATAAAATTCAAAAAAGGATAATAAAAACAATAAAATCAATAAACATCAATAAACTCAAGGGTATTGCCAGACGCTAATACCCAACAAAGTCAAAGGCACTGCCAGACACTAGTGCACATCCATAAATGTCAAAAAATCATATAATCAAAATGCATACACAATAAAAAGGATTAAGTCAAAGATCCTAAAAAATATATTCAAAGTATATGCAATAAAAGAGATAAGTCAAAAGAATTAATCATAAAAATCAACCAATCAATAATAAAAAACCATAAGAGAACAACAAAAAGAGTTAAATCAAATGGCCTAAGAGCAAGAGCAAGAGCACCGTCCCAAGTTAAGATACAAGACCTTACAGCAAACGGATGAAGCCAAAAGCGTGGATCAAGAGCGAGAGCGAGAGGTCAGTTTATCCTAGACCTTTATAGCATCATTGCCGATTTCAATAAACAATCCCCCAATGCGTCATTAATGGGTGACGTGTTCTTGTCATCTTCAGTGGAAAGTTTTAATTTTCATCACGTGTTCTAGCTGTCGTCCTTAGTGGAAAGTTTTTAACTTCATTAGATACACCCCTTATGTCTTATGCAGATGTTTTAGATTCATTGAACATGCTGAGTGTTAGTTTCATTGTTTTGATAAATGTAACTTATGTTCTAAGTGAAGACCACAAGGTTCTATTAATACAACGTTCCTTCTAAGTGTTAACCATAATCGCAAGCTCGGCTTAAAAACATGTTCTGCTTACAAATTCACCCTGAGGTTAGAGCATGCCCTGCAAGTTCAAAAGTGCAAAGCATACAGATTCAATAAGTGCTCATAATAAGTGCAAAGCATACAGATTCAATAAGTGCTCATAATAAGTGCAAAGCATAGTTATAATATTTTCGATTTTCCAGTATATACAACATCCCCCTCCGAAAATATCCTCCTTCACCATTTGTCTAAGTCCATCGATTCATCTTCTTCATCTTTCTCATCTTTTTCATTCATTCGGGACTCAAGCTCCTTCAATTCTTCCTCCTTCAGCCTTCTCAGCACATTCATATAGTAGTCAAACAATTTCTGTGCAGACTCCTTGGATCTACCGGTAGATGTCGTGGCGGCGTGCGTTGAAGGAGGAGTGAGGTCGCTTCCTCTGCTCGGACGATTAGGCATGGTGGGATCTGGACTCTCAGCTCGGGGGGTGGTAGGAGAGTATTCGTTCCGCTCAGGCGTAACAGGGGTCGAAACTCTGGGGGTATTCGGACGCACCGGAGATGATGTGTTCACAGGATCAGCCGACCCCGAAGATGTGTTCACAGGGTCAGCCGACCCCGTGGAGGTAACATTAGCTGGGACATCTGTGAGCTGTTTTGAGTCTGGGAAGACAAATTTGTTTTTTATCATATTTAACCCACATTGATGACAATTGTTCAGGACATGGCCCTCATGTTTACATAGGAGTAGATTTTTAAGAGTCATTACATTACCTTCACAATAGTTGCAATTTGTTGCACCGGTGTCTTCCGGAGATTTTGATTGATCTTTCGGATTTTCTTCATCCGTCTCACCTTCAGTTAGCGAGGTGTCACTCTGCTGTGATCGAGGAAAGGACTGCAGGTGTACGTACGTTGGTACGGACACGGAGGCCCTTGAACGTCTGGGTGCCCTTGGGGCGGGAGTAGCTCCCGAATCCGTTAGCAGATGGTCCTGTATCAGACAGACAGTTGTTCCCCTGCCCAGGAGGCGAAGCAAACTGAAATACCCAACCGCTTCTGGATGTCGCAGCTCTCTCTACCCAGCGTCTCGCCGGATTTGTTCTCCGAGGAAAGGGCCTCCCACCGCGCCTAAATCTCTGCTTGTGCTGCTCGAGCATAGCAGGGCGCTTCCAGTCATGTTCTCCCTTCAACACAGCCAGAGCTTCTTTCTCATTTCCGCTTATTACCAGTTGGGCAAAATTCTGCCATGAGACTGGTCCTTGAACATGCCACCCCAATGCGGTGGGCACTGTTGTTCTATTTTTCAATAATTTGCTCATCCACTCGAAGTAACCATGAGGGCAAAATCCTCCCTGATAATGGTGTAGACGAAACCCCCCATGCCATAATCTACCATGTTCACTGAGTATCAAGTCCTCCCAGTCCTCATACACGCTCACATCGTCTCTTAGCCACTGAGTCACCATCAGTAAGTTTGGGTCACGGAGGTGAATCTGGTCCCCTGGACGTCGGTAACCTGGCTGTATGTTTCCCGGCCCCCAAGGTCTAGCGGGACTAATGAACCCCAAATCTTTATCATACACTTCTCCCACCTGTTCCGTTTTTAACACCATTCCCTGCACCACATATGGAGGATGAAATCCTCCCTGTTCAATCCAGGATGTCTGCCCAGGTCCTATAGTACAGTGGTACACCCTAAGGGCGTACGTGGTCAATGGGGGCAGCTTATCATCCCCTGGGAACGTGAACTCCCAGTGTTCGGCACATACCACTGGAAGCCAGTGTACTAATGGCTCATTCTCCTGGCACATTACCACGAAACGTGGCCATGCCTGGAGGATGAACGGGGTCTCTTTTTCAAATGACCACACGATCTTTCTCGTTGGTTTGATTTCGAGGGGCACCCATATCTTTTGGACCTTCTTTCGGTGATCTTGAGTGACGACGCCGCGTGATACTTTTGCTGTAAATCTCATGAGGGGCTTATTCCTCCAATATTCAATCATTTTGGTGGAGGGTCCCCAACTAAAAACTCTACGGCGTCCTATGTCTGCAGGGCGGACTTTGGTTTTAGGATCAAGGGGCTCCATGATCACATCCAGAGCTAACAGCACATTCGTCTCCTTTGTGCCCCATGGATCCCATTGATCCGCCTTGTCGTTCCCGTCCGTAATCACAATTGGGCCCTGCAGAAACATTACAAAATGTCAATTTTGAGAAGGTCTACTAACAGCAGACGCCATTCCAAACAACCTAATGTCGTTAGGAGTTTTCCATAATTTCATGGGATAACAAGTCCCCATCAGATAACCTATATAAAACATAGAGACGTACAAGGAAGTTCCTCCAGCTAATTTTTTAATCAGGACCCATATCATCAGAATCATCCATTGCCCTGTAAGATTTAGTGCTGCCTTTTTATACCTCCCCAGGGTTGACCAAATTAATGTCAGCAATAAACCTATGAGTACAAGATATATCACTGTTCCTGCTATATTGCAATAGGTGCACTGAGAATCTGTGCAAAATAGTAAAGTCAATTCGGTGTACAAACTGTCCAGAATGTATACTACGGTGACCGCGGTCGGCCAAAGCCACGGTCTCTGAGGACTAAGATTCAATGCAGCGACTCCAATGAGGCCGAATGATGTGTGTAAAGGGGTTACTTTCCTAACTAAAAAACGAATGCATCCTACTACTAATCCGAAGATGCACCCTAGGCAAGTTTTTTGCTTGTGTAATGGAGGAACAAATACTACTTGTAACATGGACAGTATCATAAGATCAATAAAATCTGTCCCTACCTGAGGAGGATTTGCTGGGTCATACCCGGTGTTGTTCGTCTGGTTGCTTGCCATGCTCAGTGCGACTAAATGTAAGATACTTCCTGCGCAGCTTTGCCTGTGTGCTTGTAGATGGAGGTGTTACCTTCAGTTTCCTGTTGACGTAGATGGAACATCAGTATGTCTGCTCCAATGTATGCCCATGTCAGCATCATCCAGAAGATAGTCCAAACACTATCTCCTGGATCCGTGCAGTGTTCAAACACTTTTGGGTGTTTAATGTAACGTGGGTAATAAGCCATGGAGCTCAGTGTATCGTTCTGTAACATTGTATCATTTTGCCATTTAGTCAATCCTTCAGTGATGTCATAAACCAATGCCTTGGCACTGATTAGGATGTATTTTTCTGTTATTATAGTGGTTGTTTCAACCTTTCTCCATTTTGACAAGTATTTGGCTGAAGGCGGCACTCATCCACATCCTCTGTACAGTGTTGGCCAGTCCACTCTGGAGGGCACTGACAGTTGTAAGTGTTGACTCCATCCATGCAAGTCCCTCCATTTGCACACTGATGACCGGGACAATCATCAATGTTGTTCTCACAGTTGGTTCCATTAAATCCTGGGAGGCAGTGGCAGGAGTAGCTGGTTTCAGAGCTCTGGTGACAAGTGCCACCATTTAGACAAGGTGAGGGAGAACATACATATGGAACATAGACGTACGAGTTCTCACAATGTCGCCCGGTGAACCCCGGGGAGCAAATGCACTTGTAAGAGCCTGGAGTGTTGATACACAAGCCTTCATTCTGACATATGGTGGGAGTGGTTGCACATTCATTTGTGTCATTAAGGCAGCGAGGACCAGTGTATCCAGGAGGACAGGAACATTTGTAGCTACTGCCAGACAGGGACGTGCACAGACCTCCATGAGCACATGGACTGGAAACACAGCTGTCCACCTGCTCACACCGTAGACCTGTCCATCCTCTACTGCAGTTGCATTTATATTTGTCAAGAGACAGGAGGATACAGGTCCCTCTGTTAGCTTGGCCGCCACAAGCCAGTTATCCCTGTGGTAACTTTTCTGACACCAATCTTCTCTGTTGGAGAAGTAGGTAATTTTAAAATTAAGTGATTCATATATTATTATGATGGTGCCGAACAACCATATTAAGGTCATAAATTTAATCCTGAGGTTTTCCTTATTCGCTTCCCCCTCAGGTACTTTTGTAGCCGATACCTTGGTCTTCATATCTGGACCTGAGTGCAGGCGTGTGTACATGTGCACGCCAGGACCCTGACTGGGGACCAGCTCATACTGGAAAGCAGTGATCCTCCGGCTGATGTCGGTCTGGGGAACAGCCTCCACAAACAGAGCCCCGTCGTCTTTGCTGAAGCAGTGCACCGACCCAGAAGCCTGCTCCTTCTCCGCCAGCAGCAGCTTCAACTCCCCGGCTTTTTCCAAATACATGTTGGCCCCTTGAGAGTGAGCATGAGGTCTGATGCACATGTATGACAGCAAAATGGTCGTATGGCGAGAGCCAAGCTGAGGCGGTTCATACCGCACAGTCACACTATGCCTCTTCGTGTTGGGGTCTTCATAATATAGTGCCAGTTGGCTGCCCTCGAGCCGAATCAAGTGGCTGCTGTTTCCTGCAGCGTCCTCCTTGGTTTTAGGAGCGGCTTTTTTAGTCTTGGGCGCTTCTTTCTTGTTCATCTTGAAAGAGCCGAATGCTCCGGTGCCCTTGGTCTGGCTCACGACACCATTAGCCACCAGTTTCTTGATGGCGAGCTTGACGCGAGCATTGTTCTTCTCCACATCGTATTCACCGGCGGCCAGAGCTTTCTTGATGGCGGCCAGTGACACACCTCCACGCTCGTTGGAGGCGGACACGATCTTGACAATGCGCTCGCGAACACTCGGTCCAGAACTGGCGGACTTGCCTGACTTCTTCTTCGGCTTGGAAGCTTTTGCCGGGGCGGCGGCGGACCACCTCTGCCACGTGCTCCGTTTTAGTGTCTTGACGGTCACCTGACTCTTCACTTCCTGACTATTTATAGTGGGGGCAATTGTCATGATGGTAGCTGTCAAAATAGTAGCTGCTTCTGTGATTTTGTTCACAGAGCTTTTCACACTCTGGCGCTGTCTCTGTCTGGGTTTTGCGGTGACAGCCCGACCTGTCATTTCCTGTTCAGCAGATTTTTGCTCAGCATATTGACACATGCCACTTACAGCTCCGTGTATATTTAGATAGACAGCTGCTTGTCTCATCCATAAAGCTTGATCAAATTGAGTGCCATTTTTCTCTGTTGCAATTGGTAGGGGTATTTCTCTAGTTTCTGGAGTCAGAATGGTGCAGTTTTTACAGTGTACTGTTTTTAATTTCCAACGTCGGGTGACACTGCTAGTATGGGTCATGTGTTCATAGACTATATTTGACCATGAGGCTATAACTAATATTAGTATGAATAATAACATTCCAATTATAAAAAGACTCAAGGGAGACATCCTAGTGGTTTTCTCCCATTCCTTGACCATTTTGTCTCGTTTCATTTGTTTCCTGGAAATTGTAGCTGGCGTCTGGTGTTGCATGTCTTTGGCTTGATCTTTATATGCCAATTGTTGTCTTGCCTTAAATTGCCACCAGCGCCTAGCTTTCCAGTACCAGAATTTGTCCCATAAATTCATTATTCCTTCTTTCCCTTGCTTCTTTTAAGAAGGCGGGCTATTCTCGATTGCTTACCGTTAGCTGGCCGTTTGCCCTTATCGTGTTTATTAGGGGCCTCTTCCTCTTCTGACCCAGGATTATTGAGATCCTGTGGGTGAGAAGAGGGCGGTGGCATTAATTCTTGCAACTCGGACTCCCTTTTTTCTCCTGATTGGTTCATAATAGCCGGGCTGTTTTTGGGATTATTCCTCTCCCCCTCTGGACCAATCTCATATACAGCTAGGCGGGGCCTCAGGTGCTGCTGGAAAAATGTGTTGCCTGGCATCTCCAGGTCCAGAACAGCCTCAGAGAATCCAGTACGACTCAGCTTAGATCTTTTCCTCAGCCAAGCTGACCTCCACCAAGTCAATTTTTCTTTTGCTACGGGCACAACCGGGATCGAGACATTGGTCAATATCATCAAATCTCCAGTCTTCACCTCTATGAAGACCCCCAACGGGTACCATGCGATGCGGGTGGACGCAATAAGGACATGGGCCGCCCCGGGCACTGTTCGAGGGCCACATTCAGTAACAAGAATAAGAGTACGCTTTATAGTGCAGACCCTAACTTCTTTTGCTTCATTAGGATGTCTGGGCAAGGTCCCAGAAGTTGTAAAAATCCTTTTATTGTTGGATAAATGGGGGTAGTTGTACACATCAGGGTGGTACACTTTCCCCTTCACCTCCTTATCCTGGGGCCATAATTGTTCGGTCCACCACCTTCCCAAAGAGGTGGATTCCCAATTTCTCCAACTAAAGCCTGGCAAAGATAGGCTTCCGTCTCTAGACAGATGTAAGCCATCCTCCCACTTCCACGGGAGGAAGTCTTCCCATTTCATGGTGGTATCCTTGGGGATCATTGAAAGTTTCCTTTTGAACTTCGAGGACAATTTATCATCACTAGTAGTCCACATAGTCTGATATATCAGGATGGGGCAGTTCCAGGAGTCAACAGTACTGGCCCTTAATGCAAGTGGGGGCTGCATGAGACAATCGTTTGAATGAAAACGATGCCGTAGCGCCAAAAATTGTGCTGGGTTTATCTGCCAGGGGGTGCCTGTATCACACACGGCCCAGTCCCCCTCACTTCGGCCACAGATGCATGGCTTGCAGTGGGTGTCTTTACGTAATATTTGGTATCGACCCCCCCATGACTCCCAGCACCACATGCAGAACGTGAAAGGGGCAGATCCCATTAATTCGATCCCGCCCACCAGGTGTTCAGCTCCTACCTCCGCTTGCTCAGGACGGTGCTCATGCTTGTACCTTGCATCACCAGACCAGATGAGGACAAAAATGGGCTTAGCACAAAGGGCACAATCACCAGGTTCATAATTAGACCACCTAACACTGGTGGTAGGGTGAGTATAAGGCATAACAATCCCCTTTTTCCAGGAACGATTAGAACCATCCCAGGCCATAACAAGGAGGCCATTATTCGGGAATACTCAATCGGGGTGCATTTTAACATAATCTTCCCCTACCCCCTGAACCCATCCTGGCACATGGTCTCGGTTAGCTTCCATCCTGATTTTTACACTTAAGTCGAAGTTGCTTAGGGTGGTACCTGTGGCCATCTTTTCCCGTAAGTACGTTCCCTTCGACTTTCACTATCGTAGTAGACCTTCCAGTGGCGAGTATCCACACCTCACTGCCCACCTGTAACGATACAGAGGGCCCGTGAGAGCGGGCAGGGTCATGACCCCGCAACTTAGGGAGACTGAGCTGTTGGTTAATGGCAAAGAGGTTTTCAGGTAAGTGCCATCTATGTTTATACAACAGTATTTGCGATTTTGCCGCGCGCACTGCGCGTTACGCGACTCCATTAGTGTTGGATTGGTGCGGGATAGATAAGACATGTCGTATCCCCACCTGTTCCAACCACGAACGAAAGTGTTTAGAAGTAAACATGGCGGCATTATCAGATCTGAGGCTTTTGACTGGGTTCCCCTAAATAAATGACATCACACACTCTTTTGCTGTCTTTGTGGTTCCTGTGGGTATTCATGCCTGAGCCATTCATATTCTTGTTGAATGGAGGGCGCTTGCCCCCACCCTGTCTCTCGGGTCTGATGTCTTGCTGGTTTCGATCCTTTCTGGGTGGAAAGGAAGATCGAGTGCGAGGCGGGGCGCGCTGTGGGTTTGCTGGTTTCGATTTGGTAGGGGGAAGGGGCTTCCCCCTCTGCTCGTTTTTTGGCTGTCGAGGTACAGATACATCCTGTTTCTCTTTTTGCTTTCTAAGAGCTCTTCTCACACCCATAAGGGAGCTGTGACGTGTGATAACCTCAGTTTTTGCATCGAGTCCCTTCGCTTGGAGGAACTCCAGAACTAATTTTGCTTGCTCGGGGCAGTTAATCTGAATCAGAAAACTCTTAACCTGTGACTCATCAGCCCCCTCTTCTGCCAAAATAGAATAAGCCTGTAAAAGAGACATTTCTCCTCTATTTACTTTATCAACCAGATCTTGTATGGTTGCTTCAACCTGACTAGTGAGTAAAGTAGCCACATCGGAGGTTAACAAATCCATTAATGTCTGCCCTTGGACTAAATCTAATCCATTCTCTCTGGAGACATATTTACTAATAAACGGGTCAGTCATTTGAGCAGGAGATAACTCCTTATTCAATCTCCTGACATACTCACAGTTGGATTCTTTATCTCTTCTTTTTGGGAGTGCTTTGCATAGGTCTGCCAGGGTAATTTTATTCGACACCCTGACGTCACTGTCTTGCCTGGGCTCCGATAGGGGGCCTCCTGCAAGAATCGACACTGCCAGCTGGGTGCGCTGCCGTCCTATCCTACCTGCGGGGGCCATCCTGCCACCCTGTCTTGGGGGAGTTGGGGGATCTGGCTGCGGACCCAGAGGCGAGTCACTATCGCTGCCGGATTCATCGCTACTCTGATCGTCAGGTTCAGAGGGACATTGAGACTGTCCCTCCCAGGGCTCCATCGGCTGGCGAGTGGCCCTGGGCATATGAGAGTAAATATCAGTTAATGAATCACGGTGTGCATCATACCCTCGTGCAAGATACGCCCGCTTAAAAGATTTTGACACTCCTTGCCACTCACCTATTTCCTCAGCAGAGGGAGATCGCATTCTCCGGGCCCTTTCCTTCCTATCATGAGGAAACCACTGGGGTGTAATTATTTCTTTATTCCACCCTGGCTCCGGAGGCTGCTGGTGTACCAGCGGATCATAGTCATGAGCCATAGGGTGTTCTCTTAATTCTTCCTTGCTGGGGTCGCACGGCCACTTGGTGGCGTCGTACTCTCCCCAGGTTATCTTACGCCCTCTAGAGTCTTTTGCTCGAACCATTCGGGTGGGCTGGCGGTTAATAGGGGGCGTTGATGGTCGTTCGCCACGTGGGGACCTGGGTAGAGGGGTTGAGGGGCGTGGTGCAGACACAGAGGAGGGCCGTTCGTCACGTGGGGACCTGGGTGGAGAAGTTGGGGGGCGTGGTGTAGACGCAGAGGAGGGTCGGAAGGAAACCCGAGGCTCCTCTGGCTCTCTGCGCTCCTCCTCCTCTAAGCCATGCTGCAGCTGAGGAGAATTATCTAGATACTTTGCAAAGTTATCCTGTTTTAAAAGTAATACTGTGTCATAGAGTGTTTTTGCCAGTTGTCGGTTTCCTACCAGACACTTAACTGTTTCAAAATAACCCAGTGAGGCCAGCGTCGCATAAGTAGCCGTCATCCATCGTGCTAATTGTGTATTTGTGACAACCCCCAATGATTCAGGAGGATTGAGGTCAAGGGTCACCTTAGACAATTCAAGCCGGGCAATTTTGCTGGCTCCGGTGTGTATTTGACCTTCTACTGAGCGCGAATGCACAAATGGTGTCAAACAGACAGTAGCCACAGAGGAATCTTCGCAATCAGTGAAGTCAAGGTGATGGACCCGCTCAAAGGCTCGGTAACTCCGGTCACGAACTTCTTCACTCAAAAGTGAAAGTTGATAATCGAGGTCCTTTCTGCCAATCTTCTTTTTCCACGGAATAAATGCCCTCACCTCATCTAGTCCGTTCCACTTTCTTAAGGGGATCACTACATTGTCCCCAGTGGGTTTATATTTAGCCGTAGAAGTGGGCAAAATAATAAACATGGATCCATTGTCCATTCTAATAACCGGGATGTCATCCGGAGTTGACTCACTCAACCCTGGGTCTCTGGCATCAGAGTTTCCTGGGGCATTAAGGCCCGAGGCCTCTATCAAGCCATTAGAGGGATTAAGTGGTTGCATAGGCTGTGGGCGATTTTCCGGGGAACCTGAAATATATTCTAATCTTCCCTGGCTTAAACTTCTATTGATCTGATCCCGATGACTTTCTATTTGTTGTGAGATCGCACTAAGTTGTCCCGCCATTTTTTCCAGACTAGTAATAATTTCTCTGCTGTTTTCACCCACGTGCAGGGGTTCTCCCTCATCAGAGTCATCCTCTGACGGCGGGGAGAAGTGGACCCTCACTGCTGTGGCATAGCCATGGTCCCTGAGAGTCTCGCTAGTTTCATAGGCGGGTGGCGCAGTTGCAGTCGGAGTATGGGCTATTTCTTGTAATGCAGTGTCCAATGACCCCATATTTGTCAGTGGTGATGGACCAGTTGGTCCGTATAATGTTTGGTGTTCTTTAAGATCAGCGTGTGGATACATTCCGGATTTAGCGGGGTAGCGCTGGTATTGACGAACAAAGCTGTCAGTAATATTCCCTACGGCACGGTCAAAGACAAACTCCTTATATGACTTGCCCACAACGGGCATCCTCATTAGTTCAGCAATTAATGTCGCATCAACTCGATAATTACTGGACGCTGCATAGTCCTGAACTTTCACTGGATCTACTTTAAATCGCCCTTTTAATTGGCAGAGTATGTCCTGCCGCAGCCCAGCCTCAGGAGCCAGGAGGACTACTATTCTGTTAAAATCGGGGTCACGGTTTACCCATTCCCGAGTGTGATCAATACAAATTTCCACTGCCCTTCCGAGAGGGAAATTGAACACTCCTGTCCCAAAAATCGGAACAATGACGGCCCACGTTCCGGCATGAGTCAAGGAGTTGTGATAAGTTGTCGAAAGTATCTTAAAGGAACCCTCAGGGTCCTTGTCGTCAAAAGGCAAGTAATGGGCCATTAATATTGTATGCAATCTCGAGTCCCCGGTGTCCAAGGGACGCGCCTCACCTGGGACCCAGTCCCCCGGGTGATCCTGGTCAAAGTCTTTCACCGCTTCAGGAAAACTCTCTTTCACCCAACAAGCTATACCCGCACTATCGGTAGGTCTTGGGCACCTCCGTGGATTAAGGAGCGTATACGAACCGAAAGGCAAAATATCCCATAATTCCTGATTTTCTAATCGTGCATCGATTATCAGAAAAGATGCTACAACCCACATATCAGGGGGGGCAGTCAAAACCTCAGATTCGGCTATGGAGGCTCTTCTCTTAGAGACTCCACTGCTTTCAGGCACAACCTCTTTGCTCATTTTTATTCTGCAGTCTCAGTCAAATTATTCAAGGAATTCACTTTACCGGCTATGAACAGTTTCCCGAACTATGCCGCTGCTTCCTGCTGCAGTTCCCCAGTTGTCCCTGGCGGACTTCTTATGGGGTGCCCGTTATAAGGCCTCACGGGACTTTTTGCTGTACTTCTGTATTCCAGCTATTATAGCAGTTGCACTGTAATTACCTTAATACTTTAACTGCCCTACTCGGGGTGATCAGTCCCAAGGGGCAGCTCCTTGATAAATTACAGAGTCAACTAAATCGTACTTTGTCGAGTGATAGAGTCTGAATCTATATCATTGATTCAAAACTCAGAGATAGTAGGATCTATCTATTTACTACCGAACTTTTCCCGTCAGAGTTTCAATCTGGGGTCCAGTTACTCACAAATAGATTGTACGTTTTTCAATCATGTCCCTGTTCGGGCGCCATGTCGCCGGGTTTTGGATTTCAAGGTTTTGTGTACAGGGCAATTGGCTGTAACAAGCCGTCCCTAGTTCCGAGTACACTACCTCCCTTTGCCTCTCTGGTAAAGGGCCCCCTCGTGTGGTCAACTCAGTCAGCCTCTTGTTGCAGACACGGTTCTAAAACTATAATAGATGTATCAACTTCACCTATTATATTAGTGAGTCGTGTCGGCGCTTCACTGAGCGGGTTATTTAATTCGCCCGACCTGTTGAGAAACAGGTTCTTGACCTTACAATGCTACACCTTCTACCGTAGTCTCTTTACTTAGCTTCGTTTAGGGACACATGATTAGATCCTCAATCCATTCCTTAAATAAAATATTACCTCAACCTTCTGAACTACCACTTTGTCATTGACATAATAATTCAGGATGGAATAATGCTACCAGTCGAGACATTCACTACATGTGCACAGGAAAGGGAATCAAACATTAATTCAATCCAGCATTAACTCACCTATAACCCAGTTGATGGTAGTACAGGAGCCAGTCGATTCTTTAGTAGTCAGGGATCAATGCCGTTGTGCCTTTTCAGTACTTAATTCGTACTCAGTTTTATTTTGTTTTTATGTCAAAAGTATTTCTCCAAAAAATTGATAAAAAGGATAACAAAACAGTAAAATCAATAAAGAATCAAATTCAATACAAAAATGATGAAAGGGTAATAAAACAATAAAATTCAAAAAAGGATAATAAAAACAATAAAATCAATAAACATCAATAAACTCAAGGGTATTGCCAGACGCTAATACCCAACAAAGTCAAAGGCACTGCCAGACACTAGTGCACATCCATAAATGTCAAAAAATCATATAATCAAAATGCATACACAATAAAAAGGATTAAGTCAAAGATCCTAAAAAATATATTCAAAGTATATGCAATAAAAGAGATAAGTCAAAAGAATTAATCATAAAAATCAACCAATCAATAATAAAAAACCATAAGAGAACAACAAAAAGAGTTAAATCAAATGGCCTAAGAGCAAGAGCAAGAGCACCGTCCCAAGTTAAGATACAAGACCTTACAGCAAACGGATGAAGCCAAAAGCGTGGATCAAGAGCGAGAGCGAGAGGTCAGTTTATCCTAGACCTTTATAGCATCATTGCCGATTTCAATAAACAATCCCCCAATGCGTCATTAATGGGTGACGTGTTCTTGTCATCTTCAGTGGAAAGTTTTAATTTTCATCACGTGTTCTAGCTGTCGTCCTTAGTGGAAAGTTTTTAACTTCATTAGATACACCCCTTATGTCTTATGCAGATGTTTTAGATTCATTGAACATGCTGAGTGTTAGTTTCATTGTTTTGATAAATGTAACTTATGTTCTAAGTGAAGACCACAAGGTTCTATTAATACAACGTTCCTTCTAAGTGTTAACCATAATCGCAAGCTCGGCTTAAAAACATGTTCTGCTTACAAATTCACCCTGAGGTTAGAGCATGCCCTGCAAGTTCAAAAGTGCAAAGCATACAGATTCAATAAGTGCTCATAATAAGTGCAAAAAAATGTTGATAACTATGGAAAAACACTTCAGACAGCTTAGATTTGATGTGCAACTACTAGAAAGACCCTTTCTGCTATAGTGGGAGGTGAAAATTTCATGTTCTGAAGCTTCCCTGAGAAGTTATGGCACAATGCACAAAACGTGTTTTAAGCCGGAGATAAGGTGGGTTCCGGAACGCCAAACGTAAAAATGTTGATAACTTTGGAACAACACTTCAGAGAGCTTAGATTTGATGTGCAACTACTAGAAAGACCCTTTCTGCTATAGTGGGAGGTGAAAATTTCATTTTCTGAAGCTTCCCTCCAAAGTTTTGGCAAAATGCGTAAAACGCGTTTTCAGCCTCAGATAAGGTCGATTCTGGAACGCCAAACATAAAAATGTTGATAACTTTGGAAAAACACTTAAAACAGCTTAGATTTGATGTGCAACTACTAGAAAGACCCTTTCTGCTATAGTGGGAGGTGAACATTTCATGTTCTGAAGCTTCCCTGAGAAGTTATGGCACAATGCAGAAAACACATTTTCAGCCTGAGATAAGGTGGGTTCCGAAACGCCAAACTTAAAAATGTTGCTAACTTTGGAACAACATTTCAGACAGATTAGATTTGATGTGCAACTACTAGAAAGTCCCTTTCTGCTATAGTGGGAGGTGAAAATTTCATGTTCTAAAGGTTCCCTGCAAAGTTATGGCACAATGCGTAAAACGCGTTTTAAGCCTGAGATAAGGTCGATTCCGGAACGCCAAACATAAAAATGTTGATAACTTTGGAAAAACACTTCAGACAGCTTAGATTTGACGTGCAACTACTAGAAAGACCCTTTCTGCTTTAGTGGGAGGTGAACATTTCATGTTCTGAAGCTTCCCTAAGAAGTTATGGCACAATGCAGACAACGCGTTTTCAGCCTGAGATAAGGTCGATTCTGGAACGGCAAACATAAAAATGTAGATAACTTTCGAAAAACACTTCAGACTGCTTAGATTTGATGTGCAACTACTAGAAAGACCCTTCCTGCTATAGTGGGAGGTGAACATTTCATGTTCCGAAGCTTCCCTGCAAAGTTATGGCACAATGCAGAAAACGCGTTTTCAGCCTGAGATATGGTGGGTTCCGAAATGCCAAACGTAAAAATGTTGATCACTTTGGAACAACACTTCAGACAGCTTAGATTTGATGTGCAACTACTAGAAAGACCCTTTCTGCTATAATGGGAGGTGAACATTTAATGTTCTGAAGCTTCCCTGAGAAGTTATGGCACAATGCAGACAACGCGTTTTCAGCCTGAGATAAGGTCGATTCTGGAACGGCAAACATAAAAATGTAGATAACTTTCGAAAAACACTTCAGACTGCTTAGATTTGATGTGCAACTACTAGGAAGACCCTTTCTGCTATAGTGGGAGGTTAAAATTTCATGTTCGGAAGCTTCCATGCAAAGTTATGGCACAATGCAGACAACGCGTTTTCAGCCTGAGATAAGGTCGATTCCGGAACGGCAAACATAAAAATGTAGATAACTTTCGAAAAACACTTCAGACTGCTTAGATCTGATGTGCAACTACCAGAAAGACCCTTTCTGCTATAGTGGGAGGTGAACATTTCATGTTCTGAAGCTTCCCTGAGAAGTTATGGCACAATGCAGAAAACGCGTTTTCAGCCTGAGATAAGGTGGGTTCCGAAACGCCAAACTTAAAAATGTTTCTAACTTTGGAACGACATTTCAGACAGATTAGATTTGATGTGCAACTACTAGAAAGTCCCGTTCTGCTATAGTGGGAGGTGAAAATTTCATGTTCTAAAGGTTCCCTGCAAAGTTATGGCACAATGCGTAAAACGCGTTTTCAGCCTGAGATAAGGTCGATTCCGCAGCGCCAAACATAAAAATGTTGATAGCTTTAGAAAAACACTTCAGACAGCTTAGATTTGATGTGCAACTACTAGAAAGACCGTTTCTGGCACAGTGGGAGGTGAAAATTTCATGTTCTGAAGCTTCTCTGTAAAGTTATGGCACAATGCAGAAAACGCATTTTCAGGCTGAGATAAGGAGGGTTCCGGAACGCCAAACATAAAAATGTTGATAACTTTGGAAAAACACTTCAGACAGCTTGGATTTGACGTGCAACTACTACAAAGAACCCTGTCTGTTATAGTTGGAGTTGAAAATTTCATGTCCTGAAGCTTCACTGCAAAGTTAAGGAACAACGCAGAAAACGCGTTTTCAGCCTGACATAAGGTGGGTTCCGGAACGCCAAACGTAAAAATGTTGATAACTTTGGAAAAAACATTTCAGACAGCTTAGATTTGATGTGCAACTACTAGAAAGACCCTTTCTGCTACAGTGGGAGGTTAAAATTCCATGTTCTGAAGCTTCCCTGCAAAGTTATGGCACAATGCAGAAAACGCGTTTTCAGCCTGAGATAAGGTGGGTTCCGGAACGCCAAACATATAAATGTTGATAACTTTGGAAAAAACATTTCAGACTGCTTAGATTTGATGTGCACCTACTAGAAAGACCCTTTCTGCTATAGTGGGAGGTGAAACTTTCATGTTCTGAAGCTTTCCTTCAAAGTTATGGCACAATGCAGAAAACGCGTTTTCAGCCTGAGATAAGGTGGGTTCCGGAACGCCAAACATAAAAATGTTGATAACTTTGGAAAAACACTTCAGACAGCTTATATTTGATGTGCAACTACTAGAAAGACCCTTTCTGTTATAGTGGGAGGTGAAAATTTTATGTTCTGACGCTTTCCTTCAAAGTTATGGCACAATGCAGAAAACGCATTTTCAGCCTTAGATAAGGTGGGTTCCGGAACGCCAAATATAAAAATGTTGATAACTTTCGAAAAACACTTCAGACAGATTAGATTTGATTTGCAACTATTAGAAAGACGATGTTTGTCATAGTGGGAGCTGAAAATTTCATGTTCTGATGCTTCCCTGCAAAGATAACGAACAATGCAGAAAACGCGTTTTCAGCCTGTGATAAGGTGGATTCCGGAACGCCAAACATAAAAATGTTGACAACTTTGGAAAACCACTTCAGACAGCTTAGATTTGATGTGCAACTACTAGAAAGACACTTTCTGCAATAGTGGGAGGTTAAAATTTCTTATTCTGAAGCTTCCCTGCAAAGTTATGGCACAATGCAGAAAACGCGTTTTCAGCCTGAGATAAGGTCGATTCCGGAACTCCAAACATAAAAATGTTGATAACTTTGGAAAAACACTTCAGACGGCTTAGATTTGATGTGCAACTACTAGAAAGACCCTTTCTGCTATTGTGGGAGTTGAAAATTTCATTTTCTGAAGCTTCCCTGCAAAGTTATTGCACAATGCGTAAAACGCGTTTTCAGCCTGAGATAAGGTCGATTCCAGAACGCCAAACATAAAAATGTTGATAACTTTGGAAAAACACTTCAGACAGCTTAGATTTGATGTGCAACTACTAGAAAGACCCTTTCTGCTATAGTGGGAGGTGAAAATTTCATTTTCTGAATCTTCCCTGAGAATTAATGGCACAATGCACAAAACGCGTTTTCAGCCTGAGATAAGGTGGGTTCCGGAACGCCAAACGTAAAAATGTTGATAACTTTGGAACAACACTTCAGACAGCTTAGATTTAATGTGCAACAACTAGAAAGACCCTTTCTGCTATAGTGGGAGGTGAAAATTTCATGTTCTGAAGCTTCCCTGCAAAGTAATGGCACAATGCAGAAAACGCGTTTTCAGCTTGAGATAAGGTGTGTTCCGGAACGCCAAACATAAAAATGTTGATAATTTTTGAAAAGCACTTCAGACAGCTTAGATTTGATGTGCAACTACTAGAAAGACCCTTTCTGCTATAGTGGGAGGTCAAAATTGCATGTTCTGGAACTTCCCTGCAAAGTTATGGCACAATGCGTAAAACGCGTCTTCAGCCTGAGATAAGGTCGATTCCGGAACGCCAAACATAAAATTGTTGATAACTTTGGAAAAACATTTCAGACAGCTTATATTTGATGTGCAACCACTAGAAAGACCCTTTCTGCTATAGTGGGAGGTGAAAATTTCATGTTCTGAAGCTTCCCTGCAAAGTTATGGCACAATGCAGAAAACGCGTTTTCAGCCCGAGATAAGGTGGGTTCCGGAACGCCAAACGTAAAAATGTTGATAACTTTGGAAAAACACTTCAGACAGCTTAGATTTGATGTGCAACTACTAGAAAGACCCTTTCTGCCATAGTGGGAGGTAAATATTTCATATTCTGAAGCTTCCCTGGAAAGTTATGGGACAATGCGTAAAACGCGTTTTCAGCCTGAGATAAGGTCGATTCCGGAACGCCAAACATGAAAGTGTTGATAACTTTCGAAAAACACTTCAGACAGCTTAGATTTGATGTGCAACTACAAGAAAGACCCTTTCTGCTATAGTGGGTGGTGAAAATTTCATGTTCTGAAGCTTCCCTGCAAAGTTGTGGCACAATGCAGAAAACGCGTTTTCAGCCTTAGATAAGGTGGGTTCTGGAACGCCAAACTTGAAAATGTTGATAACTTTCGAAAAACACTTCAGACAGCTTAGATTTGATGTGCAACTACTAGAAAAACCCTTTCTGCTATAGTGGGAGGTGAAACTTTCATGTTCTGAAGCTTTCCTTCAAAGTTATGGGACAATGCAGAAAACGCATTTTCAGCGTGAGATAAGGTGGGTTCCGGAACGCCAAACTTAAAAATGTTGATAACTTTAGAAAAACACTTCAAGACAGCTTAGATTTGATGTGCAACTACTAGAAGGACCTTTTCTGCTATAGTGGGAGGTTAAAATTTCATGTTCTGAAGCTTCCCTGCAAAGTTATGGCACAAAGTTAAAACGCGTTTTCAGCCGGAGATAAGATCGATTGCGAAACGCCAAACATAAAAATGTTGATGACTTTGGAAAAACACTTTCGACAGCTTAGATTTGATGTGCAACTTCTAGAAAAACCCTATCTGCTATAGTGGGAGGTTAAAATTTCATGTTCTGAAGCTTCCCTGCAAAGTTATGGCACATTGCAGAAAACGCGTTTTCAGCCGGAGATAAGGTCGATTCCGAAACGCCAAACATAAGAATGTTGATAACTTTGGAAAAACACTTCAGACAGCTTAGATTTGATGTGCAACTACTAGAAAGACCCTTTCTGCTATAGTGGGATGTTAAAATTTCATATTCTGAAGCTTCCCTGCAAAGTTATGGCAAAATATGTAAAACGCGTTTTCAGGCTGAGATTAGGTGGGTTCCGGAACGCCAAACTTAAAAATGTTGATATCTTTGGAAAAACACTTCAGACAGCTTAGATTTGATGTGCAACTACTAGAAAGACCCTTTCTGCTATAGTGGGAGGCGAACATTTCATGTTCTGAAGCTTCCCTGCAAAGTTATGCCACAATGCAGAAAACGCGTTTTCAGCCTGAGATAAGGTCGATTCCGGAACGCCAAACATAAAAATATTGATAACTTTGGAAAAACACTTCAGACAGCTTTGATTTGATGTGCAACTACTAGAAAGACCCTTTCTGCTATCGTGGGAGTTGAAAATTTCATGTTCTGAAGCTTTCCTGCAAAGTTATGGCACAATGCGTAAAACGCGTTTTCAGCCTGAGATAAGGTGGGTTCCGGAACGCCAAACATAAGAATGTCGATAACTTTGGAAAAACACTTCAGACAACTTAGATTTGATGTGCAACGACTAGAAATACCCTTTCTGCTATAGTGGGAGGCGAACATTTCATGTTCTGAAGCTTCCCTGAAAAGTTATGGCACAATGCAGAAAACGCGTTTTCAGTCTGAGATTAGGTGGGTTCCAGAACGCCAAACATAAAAATGTTGATAACTTTGGAAAAACACTTCAGACAGCTTAGATTTGATGTGCAACTACTAGAAAGACCCTTTCTGCTTTAGTGGGAGGAGAAAATTTCATGTTCTGAAGCTTCCCTGCAAAGTTATGCCACAATGCAGGAAACGCGTTTTCAGCCTGAGTTAAGGTCGATTCCGGAACGCCAAACATAAAAATATTGATAACTTTGGAAAAACACTTCAGACAGCTTAGATTTGATGTGCAACTACAAGAAAGACCCTTTCTGCTATAGTGGGTGGTGAAAATTTCATGTTCTGAAGCTTCCCTGCAAAGTTGTGGCACAATGCAGAAAACGCGTTTTCAGCCTTAGATAAGGTGGGTTCCGGAACGCCAAACTTGAAAATGTTGATAACTTTCGAAAAACACTTCAGACAGCTTAGATTTGATGTGCAACTACTAGAAAAACCCTTTCTGCTATAGTGGGAGGTGAAACTTCCATGTTCTGAAGCTTTCCTTCAAAGTTATGGGACAATGCAGAAAACGCATTTTCAGCGTGAGATAAGGTGGGTTCCGGAACGCCAAACTTAAAAATGTTGATAACTTTAGAAAAACACTTCAAGACAGCTTAGATTTGATGTGCAACTACTAGAAGGACCTTTTCTGCTATAGTGGGAGGTTAAAATTTCATGTTCTGAAGCTTCCCTGCAAAGTTATGGCACAAAGTTAAAACGCGTTTTCAGCCGGAGATAAGATCGATTGCGAAACGCCAAGCATAAAAATGTTGATGACTTTGGAAAAACACTTTCGACAGCTTAGATTTGATGTGCAACTTCTAGAAAAACCCTATCTGCTATAGTGGGAGGTTAAAATTTCATGTTCTGAAGCTTCCCTGCAAAGTTATGGCACATTGCAGAAAACGCGTTTTCAGCCGGAGATAAGGTCGATTCCGAAACGCCAAACATAAGAATGTTGATAACTTTGGAAAAACACTTCAGACAGCTTAGATTTGATGTGCAACTACTAGAAAGACCCTTTCTGCTATAGTGGGATGTTAAAATTTCATATTCTGAAGCTTCCCTGCAAAGTTATGGCAAAATATGTAAAACGCGTTTTCAGGCTGAGATTAGGTGGGTTCCGGAACGCCAAACTTAAAAATGTTGATATCTTTGGAAAAACACTTCAGACAGCTTAGATTTGATGTGCAACTACTAGAAAGACCCTTTCTGCTATAGTGGGAGGCGAACATTTCATGTTCTGAAGCTTCCCTGCAAAGTTATGCCACAATGCGTAAAACGCGTTTTCAGCCTGAGATAAGGTCGATTCCGGAACGCCAAACATAAAAATATTGATAACTTTGGAAAAACACTTCAGACAGCTTTGATTTGATGTGCAACTACTAGAAAGACCCTTTCTGCTATCGTGGGAGTTGAAAATTTCATGTTCTGAAGCTTTCCTGCAAAGTTATGGCACAATGCGTAAAACGCGTTTTCAGCCTGAGATAAGGTGGGTTCCGGAACGCCAAACATAAGAATGTCGATAACTTTGGAAAAACACTTCAGACAACTTAGATTTGATGTGCAACGACTAGAAATACCCTTTCTGCTATAGTGGGAGGCGAACATTTCATGTTCTGAAGCTTCCCTGAAAAGTTATGGCACAATGCAGAAAACGCGTTTTCAGTCTGAGATTAGGTGGGTTCCAGAACGCCAAACATAAAAATGTTGATAACTTTGGAAAAACACTTCAGACAGCTTAGATTTGATGTGCAACTACTAGAAAGACCCTTTCTGCTTTAGTGGGAGGAGAAAATTTCATGTTCTGAAGCTTCCCTGCAAAGTTATGCCACAATGCAGGAAACGCGTTTTCAGCCTGAGTTAAGGTCGATTCCGGAACGCCAAACATAAAAATATTGATAACTTTGGAAAAACACTTCAGACAGCTTAGATTTGATGTGCAACTACAAGAAAGACCCTTTCTGCTATAGTGGGTGGTGAAAATTTCATGTTCTGAAGCTTCCCTGCAAAGTTGTGGCACAATGCAGAAAACGCGTTTTCAGCCTTAGATAAGGTGGGTTCCGGAACGCCAAACTTGAAAATGTTGATAACTTTCGAAAAACACTTCAGACAGCTTAGATTTGATGTGCAACTACTAGAAAAACCCTTTCTGCTATAGTGGGAGGTGAAACTTTCATGTTCTGAAGCTTTCCTTCAAAGTTATGGGACAATGCAGAAAACGCATTTTCAGCGTGAGATAAGGTGGGTTCCGGAACGCCAAACTTAAAAATGTTGATAACTTTAGAAAAACACTTCAAGACAGCTTAGATTTGATGTGCAACTACTAGAAGGACCTTTTCTGCTATAGTGGGAGGTTAAAATTTCATGTTCTGAAGCTTCCCTGCAAAGTTATGGCACAAAGTTAAAACGCGTTTTCAGCCGGAGATAAGATCGATTGCGAAACGCCAAGCATAAAAATGTTGATGACTTTGGAAAAACACTTTCGACAGCTTAGATTTGATGTGCAACTTCTAGAAAAACCCTATCTGCTATAGTGGGAGGTTAAAATTTCATGTTCTGAAGCTTCCCTGCAAAGTTATGGCACATTGCAGAAAACGCGTTTTCAGCCGGAGATAAGGTCGATTCCGAAACGCCAAACATAAGAATGTTGATAACTTTGGAAAAACACTTCAGACAGCTTAGATTTGATGTGCAACTACTAGAAAGACCCTTTCTGCTATAGTGGGATGTTAAAATTTCATATTCTGAAGCTTCCCTGCAAAGTTATGGCAAAATATGTAAAACGCGTTTTCAGGCTGAGATTAGGTGGGTTCCGGAACGCCAAACTTAAAAATGTTGATATCTTTGGAAAAACACTTCAGACAGCTTAGATTTGATGTGCAACTACTAGAAAGACCCTTTCTGCTATAGTGGGAGGCGAACATTTCATGTTCTGAAGCTTCCCTGCAAAGTTATGCCACAATGCGTAAAACGCGTTTTCAGCCTGAGATAAGGTCGATTCCGGAACGCCAAACATAAAAATATTGATAACTTTGGAAAAACACTTCAGACAGCTTTGATTTGATGTGCAACTACTAGAAAGACCCTTTCTGCTATCGTGGGAGTTGAAAATTTCATGTTCTGAAGCTTTCCTGCAAAGTTATGGCACAATGCGTAAAACGCGTTTTCAGCCTGAGATAAGGTGGGTTCCGGAACGCCAAACATAAGAATGTCGATAACTTTGGAAAAACACTTCAGACAACTTAGATTTGATGTGCAACGACTAGAAATACCCTTTCTGCTATAGTGGGAGGCGAACATTTCATGTTCTGAAGCTTCCCTGAAAAGTTATGGCACAATGCAGAAAACGCGTTTTCAGTCTGAGATTAGGTGGGTTCCAGAACGCCAAACATAAAAATATTGATAACTTTGGAAAAACACTTCAGACAGCTTAGATTTGATGTGCAACTACTAGAAAGACCCTTTCTGCTTTAGTGGGAGGAGAAAATTTCATGTTCTGAAGCTTCCCTGCAAAGTTATGCCACAATGCAGGAAACGCGTTTTCAGCCTGAGTTAAGGTCGATTCCGGAACGCCAAACATAAAAATATTGATAACTTTGGAAAAACACTTCAGACAGCTTAGATTTGATGTGCAACTACTAGAAAGACCCTTTCTGCTACAGTGGGATGTTAAAATTTCATGTTCTGAAGCTTCCCTGCAAAGTTATGGCAAAATATGTAAAACGCGTTTTCAGGCTGAGATAAGGTGGGTTTCGGAACGCCAAACATAAGAATGTTGATAACTTTGGAAAAACACTTCAGACAACTTAGATTTGATGTGCAACTACTAGAAATACCCTTTCTGCTATAGTGGGAGGCAAACATTTCATGTTCTGAAGCTTTCCTGCAAAGTTATGGCACAATGCGTAAAACGCGTTTTCAGCCTGAGATAAGGTGGGTTCCGGAACGCCAAACATAAGAATGTTGATAACTTTGGAAAAACACTTCAGACAACTTAGATTTGATGTGCAACGACTAGAAATACCCTTTCTGCTATAGTGGGAGGCGAACATTTCATGTTCTGAAGCTTCCCTGAAAAGTTATGGCACAATGCAGAAAACGCGTTTTCAGTCTGAGATTAGGTGGGTTCCAGAACGCCAAACATAAAAATGTTGATAACTTTGGAAAAACACTTCAGACAGCTTAGATTTGATGTGCAACTACTAGAAAGACCCTTTCTGCTTTAGTGGGAGGAGAAAATTTCATGTTCTGAAGCTTCCCTGCAAAGTTATGCCACAATGCAGGAAACGCGTTTTCAGCCTGAGTTAAGGTCGATTCCGGAACGCCAAACATAAAAATATTGATAACTTTGGAAAAACACTTCAGACAGCTTAGATTTGATGTGCAACTACTAGAAAGACCCTTTCTGCTACAGTGGGAGTTGAAAATTTCATGTTCTGAAGCTTCCCTGCAAAGTTATGGCAAAATATGTAAAACGCGTTTTCAGGCTGAGATTAGGTGGGTTCCGGAACGCCAAACTTAAAAATGTTGATATCTTTGGAAAAACACTTCAGACAGCTTAGATTTGATGTGCAACTACTAGAAAGACCCTTTCTGCAATAGTGGGAGGCGAACATTTCATGTTCTGAAGCTTCCCTGCAAAGTTATGCCACAATGCAGAAAACGCGTTTTCAGCCTGAGATAAGGTCGATTCCGGAACGCCAAACATAAAAATATTGATAACTTTGGAAAAACACTTCAGACAGCTTTGATTTGATGTGCAACTACTAGAAAGACCCTTTCTGCTATCGTGGGAGTTGAAAATTTCATGTTCTGAAGCTTTCCTGCAAAGTTATGGCACAATGCGTAAAACGCGTTTTCAGCCTGAGATAAGGTGGGTTCCGGAACGCCAAACATAAGAATGTCGATAACTTTGGAAAAACACTTCAGACAACTTAGATTTGATGTGCAACGACTAGAAATACCCTTTCTGCTATAGTGGGAGGCGAACATTTCATGTTCTGAAGCTTCCCTGAAAAGTTATGGCACAATGCAGAAAACGCGTTTTCAGTCTGAGATTAGGTGGGTTCCAGAACGCCAAACATAAAAATGTTGATAACTTTGGAAAAACACTTCAGACAGCTTAGATTTGATGTGCAACTACTAGAAAGACCCTTTCTGCTTTAGTGGGAGGAGAAAATTTCATGTTCTGAAGCTTCCCTGCAAAGTTATGCCACAATGCAGGAAACGCGTTTTCAGCCTGAGTTAAGGTCGATTCCGGAACGCCAAACATAAAAATATTGTTAACTTTGGAAAAACACTTCAGACAGCTTAGATTTGATGTGCAACTACAAGAAAGACCCTTTCTGCTATAGTGGGTGGTGAAAATTTCATGTTCTGAAGCTTCCCTGCAAAGTTGTGGCACAATGCAGAAAACGCGTTTTCAGCCTTAGATAAGGTGGGTTCCGGAACGCCAAACTTGAAAATGTTGATAACTTTCGAAAAACACTTCAGACAGCTTAGATTTGATGTGCAACTACTAGAAAAACCCTTTCTGCTATAGTGGGAGGTGAAACTTTCATGTTCTGAAGCTTTCCTTCAAAGTTATGGGACAATGCAGAAAACGCATTTTCAGCGTGAGATAAGGTGGGTTCCGGAACGCCAAACTTAAAAATGTTGATAACTTTAGAAAAACACTTCAAGACAGCTTAGATTTGATGTGCAACTACTAGAAGGACCTTTTCTGCTATAGTGGGAGGTTAATATTTCATGTTCTGAAGCTTCCCTGCAAAGTTATGGCACAAAGTTAAAACGCGTTTTCAGCCGGAGATAAGATCGATTGCGAAACGCCAAACATAAAAATGTTGATGACTTTGGAAAAACACTTTCGACAGCTTAGATTTGATGTGCAACTTCTAGAAAAACCCTATCTGCTATAGTGGGAGGTTAAAATTTCATGTTCTGAAGCTTCCCTGCAAAGTTATGGCACATTGCAGAAAACGCGTTTTCAGCCGGAGATAAGGTCGATTCCGCAACGCCAAACATAAGAATGTTGATAACTTTGGAAAAACACTTCAGACAGCTTAGATTTGATGTGCAACTACTAGAAAGACCCTTTCTGCTATAGTGGGATGTTAAAATTTCATATTCTGAAGCTTCCCTGCAAAGTTATGGCAAAATATGTAAAACGCGTTTTCAGGCTGAGATTAGGTGGGTTCCGGAACGCCAAACTTAAAAATGTTGATATCTTTGGAAAAACACTTCAGACAGCTTAGATTTGATGTGCAACTACTAGAAAGACCCTTTCTGCTATAGTGGGAGGCGAACATTTCATGTTCTGAAGCTTCCCTGCAAAGTTATGCCACAATGCAGAAAACGCGTTTTCAGCCTGAGATAAGGTCGATTCCGGAACGCCAAACATAAAAATATTGATAACTTTGGAAAAACACTTCAGACAGCTTTGATTTGATGTGCAACTACTAGAAAGACCCTTTCTGCTATCGTGGGAGTTGAAAATTTCATGTTCTGAAGCTTTCCTGCAAAGTTATGGCACAATGCGTAAAACGCGTTTTCAGCCTGAGATAAGGTGGGTTCCGGAACGCCAAACATAAGAATGTCGATAACTTTGGAAAAACACTTCAGACAACTTAGATTTGATGTGCAACGACTAGAAATACCCTTTCTGCTATAGTGGGAGGCGAACATTTCATGTTCTGAAGCTTCCCTGAAAAGTTATGGCACAATGCAGAAAACGCGTTTTCAGTCTGAGATTAGGTGGGTTCCAGAACGCCAAACATAAAAATGTTGATAACTTTGGAAAAACACTTCAGACAGCTTAGATTTGATGTGCAACTACTAGAAAGACCCTTTCTGCTTTAGTGGGAGGAGAAAATTTCATGTTCTGAAGCTTCCCTGCAAAGTTATGCCACAATGCAGGAAACGCGTTTTCAGCCTGAGTTAAGGTCGATTCCGGAACGCCAAACATAAAAATATTGATAACTTTGGAAAAACACTTCAGACAGCTTAGATTTGATGTGCAACTACTAGAAAGACCCTTTCTGCTACAGTGGGAGTTGAAAATTTCATGTTCTGAAGCTTTCCTGCAAAGTTATGGCACAATGCGTAAAACGCGTTTTCAGCCTGAGATAAGGTCGATTCCGGAACACCAAACATAAGAATGTTGATAACTTTGGAAAAACACTTCAGACAGCTTAGATTTGATGTGCAACTACTAGAAAGACCCTTTCTGCTACAGTGGGATGTTAAAATTTCATGTTCTGAAGCTTCCCTGCAAAGTTATGGCAAAATATGTAAAACGCGTTTTCAGGCTGAGATAAGGTGGGTTTCGGAACGCCAAACATAAGAATGTTGATAACTTTGGAAAAACACTTCAGACAACTTAGATTTGATGTGCAACTACTAGAAATACCCTTTCTGCTATAGTGGGAGGCAAACATTTCATGTTCTGAAGCTTTCCTGCAAAGTTATGGCACAATGCGTAAAACGCGTTTTCAGCCTGAGATAAGGTGGGTTCCGGAACGCCAAACATAAGAATGTTGATAACTTTGGAAAAACACTTCAGACAACTTAGATTTGATGTGCAACGACTAGAAATACCCTTTCTGCTATAGTGGGAGGCGAACATTTCATGTTCTGAAGCTTCCCTGAAAAGTTATGGCACAATGCAGAAGACGCGTTTTCAGTCTGAGATTAGGTGGGTTCCGGAACGCCAAACATAAAAATGTTGATAACTTTGGAAAAACACTTCAGACAGCTTAGATTTGATGTGCAACTACTAGAAAGACCGTTTCTACTACAGTGGGCTGTTAAAATTTCATGTTCTGAAGCTTCCCTGCAAAGTTATGGCAAAATATGTAAAACGCGTTTTCAGGCTGAGATAAGGTGGGTTTCGGAACGCCAAACATAAGAATGTTGATAACTTTGGAAAAACACTTCAGACAACTTAGATTTGATGTGCAACTACTAGAAATACCCTTTCTGCTATAGTGGGAGGCAAACATTTCATGTTCTGAAGCTTCCCTGAAAAGTTGTGGCACAATGCAGAAAAAGCGTTTTCAGTCTGAGATTAGGTGGGTTCCAGAACGCCAAACTTTAAAATGTTGATAACTTTGGAAAAACACTTCAGACAGCTTAGATTTGATGTGCAACTACTAGAAAGACCCTTTCTGCTATAGTGGGAGGTGAAAATTTCATGTTCTGAAGCTTCCCTGCAAAGTTATGCCACAATGCAGGAAACGCGTTTTCAGCCTGAGTTAAGGTCGATTCTGGAACGCCAAACATAAAAATGTTGATAACTTTGGAAAAACACTTCAGACAGCTTAGATTTGATGTGCAACTACTAGAAAGACCCATTCTGCTATAGTGGGTGGTTAAAATTTCATGTTCTGAAGCTTCCCTGCAAAGTTATGGCAAAATATGTAAAACGCGTTTTCAGGCTGAGATAAGGTGGGTTCCGGAACGCCAAACATAAAAATGTTGATAACTTTGGAAAAACACTTTCGAAAGCTTAGATTTGATGTGCAACTACTAGAAAGACCCTTTCTGCTATAGTGGGAGGTTAAAATTTCATGTTCTGAAGCTTCCCTGGAAAGTTGCGGCACATTGCAGAAAACGCGTTTTCAGCCGGAGATAAGGTCGATTCCGAAACGCCAAACATAAAAATGTTGATAACTTTGGAAAAACACTTTCGACAGCTTAGATTTGATATGCAACTACTCGAAA